>NC_064648.1:47958509-48265298 GCF_023864345.2 Schistocerca serialis cubense
TATATATATATATATATATCTCTCTCTCTATATATATATATATATATATATCTCTCTCTCTATATATATATATATATATCTCTCTCTCTATATATATATATATATATATATCTCTCTCTCTATATATATATATATATATATCTCTCTCTCTCTATATATATATATATATATATCTCTCTCTCTATATATATATATATATATATATCTCTCTCTCTATATATATATATATATATATCTCTCTCTCTATATATATATATATATATATCTCTCTCTCTATATATATATATATATATATATATATCTCTATATATATATATATATATATATATCTCTATATATATATATATATATATATCTCTATATATATATATATATATATATATATATCTCTATATATATATATATATATATATATCTCTATATATATATATATATATATATATCTCTCTCTCTATATATATATATATATATCTCTCTCTCTATATATATATATATATATCTCTCTCTCTATATATATATATATATATCTCTCTTCTGCCTCTAGCACCACCACCCCACCACCTGGTAAACAGTTCAAAAGTTTTTGTGGCACATTTTACACTACTATCTCTATGTGCTGCTAAAGAAGCCCCAAGATAGGCTTCAAGTGACTTTGACCTTCATTTGTGTCATGCGGGGAAATGAGTAACTTTTGGATGGACAAAGCATATTTTGCTTTGCGTGGGGCTGTGAATGCACAGAACTGTCACATATGGGTTTGTCCTCCCAAATCTTGTGCCGGAATATCCACTGCACTCAGTGTATGTGAATGTGGTGTGGTTTCACAAGCCCCTTCATTCTGTCAGCGTTTCTTGGAGACACTGACACATCATGGACCCCTTAGGTGTACAGTGACATCTGAACTTGATAAGGACCTTGTTATCCAACGTGACTCCTGCATTTAAAGAACACAACGGTGTCTGCACCATTATTTTGATGTAAGATGGTGTGGCATGATATGTCAGTTGTCGAGTGAACAGTTGGTTTCATGAAACCTTCAGTATGACCTTCATTATATCTTGACAGTTTCAAGATATGTGGCCTTAGAGATCCCCCAACTTAAATTCATGTGACATGTGGATGTTGGGTTATCTGAAAGATTTATCAGGGATGTATCCAGAAACTCCTGATCAGAAGGCTATTATATGATGACAATCTGCCTACACTGGATATTCTATAGGCAACTGTTAACCATGTCATGGATACAGCATTTTGCAGAGTTGGTAGACCATTTTGAACACGTAACAGCTGATAATATCCTCATAAACGCACAAGAGCCACCATTATCATTGCTCTGGTCGTTTTTCCTATTTTCCTGCACTGATAACTCATTCTGGCTGCTTATAGCAACATATTTTCACCTGGTGGTAGAAAGTGAAAAATTACATTTGAGCATACTCCGTGAGGACACCAGTTAATGAACATGCTACAATGTTTTTGCATCCTGCAAAGTATAGAGCCCATATTGCAGCACCCTGAACACTGTCAGTTTAATTACAACCATTTATAACGCCTCGGAACAACTTCTGCTTACGAAGGCAGTGTGCTGTTAAGACAAATTTACCCTCAGTAAATTCATAATAAAGTTAGTATGACGTCTGGCAGAGATACCACACTCGTTCTATGATTGCTACTCAGCAGGGGTTTTTAATTAACAGCTTGTGTTTACTGTTGTTACAGTGTAATAACTATAGTGACTTCTGTCAGTGTCTTTCACATTACACAGTGTGTGCCACGTCTCCCTAACCATTCAAACCAGCCTAAATGGACGTACTATTCTCCATGCATTCTGTCTGCAGCTCGTGGTCTAGTAGCTAGTGTTACTCCCTCTGGATGATGGGATCTCGGGTTTGATTACTGACCGGGGTGCGGATTTTCTCTTCCCAGTGACTGGGTGTTTGTGTTCTAACCATTTCATCATCATCATTTCTGTCAGTGGCTACATTGGACTGTTTAAAAAATAACTGCATAAAAATTCGGACTTTGTACAGCTGCAGATGACTGTGCAGTTGAGCGCCCCACAAACAAAACATCATCCATTAGTTCTGAGAGTAAGTGAACTATACTTCAATGTATATTTTGGTATGAAGTTTGGGATAACAGTGATACTCATTAAGATTACATAGTGATACATATTCAGTAGAGGGCCTGGTCGGTGGTGGTGATAACAGAGTAGATAGTCGTATCACCATGATTCCTGCTTTTATGGTAGGGGAAATTCTTTGAAATGGAGAAATACACAACCCAAGCAATGTTTGTACAAGACAACAGTACATTGCTTTGCAGATTCCTGCCCTGTGACTTAGTAGTTATGTGTTGGGTAGGAATCGAGAGACTGAAGAAATCAGGTGTGCTATTGCCCTAAAGGTATTTTAGATGAGGTTCAACGGTGACGAAACAAAATTTCGGTAGTATGAAACTATTCGAAAGAATAGTTATTGATATCCCTGACATAAAAGCCTTTATAGGCCTGCTTGTATTCACAGCAGTCTCCAAACCTGGCATCAAATACATTGATAACCTTTCCTTAGTAGGTGGATCCAGATGCAATATTTTCATGGTACTGTAAGGAACGGTTTTTGTTAACAATGGCAGCTATCTGGTTTGAGAATTTAGAGAACAAAGGAAGGAATAAATTAGAGATAACAGCTGTAGTGCCAAAGTTTTTAACAGATGTGGTGTAAACCATAAGCAGTGTTACTCTCCAGGCTGTAGTGTGTGTGCACTTCCATCATCACTGCATGAATAGTTCATGAATGTACCTGCCATGAAAAATGTTGTGCAATAAAGATTAAGGGTATGACAAGTACCCAGGACCTATATAATGCTTACATGGTCTCTAAAACAATTGATAAATAATTATCAAAATTTATATATTGTTGAAGGTTTCCACAAATTCTGTTTCTTATTGTCGTTTGTTTGCAGTTGACTTGCATAGCATAAAATTTTAATTGTAAGTTTTATTTCTAGTACTTTGGCAAACAGGAATGAGCACATTTGATACCTTACTTACAAATGTTTTGGATTTATTTCTTCATTAATAATATTCAGTTACTTCATTCCCATATGTATGAAAGTCCATGTTGTAACTAATTGAGTTAAAAAAAGTTATGACAACGTTTATTGATTGAGTTGTTAACGTCTAGAATCTGACATACTCCATAATACCAGTTACATTAAAGAACCATGTGATCCCAACCAAGGGTTTAAAAACTCTCAATTTGCAGATACCATGCCAAACAAAACTATATATGAATAGAAAGGAAAAGAGTCGAAAGTTAGTCAGAACAGATGAAAACACTGGGGCATGCACGCCTTCAGTAGTTCATAATCTTTCATATCCAACATGATGCACATACTGGGGACCTGAAAGGCATCACAATTCTGTCCCATGAGAAAGGGTTCAACTGCAGATGGAAAAATTGGACCCAGATACTACAGGGGTAGCCCATACATCAGCTGTCATCACTGCCACTCAATATGTCAGCCTGCACTGTGTCTAATGGATGATGATGTGGCAATTTACATGTGGGTCTTTCAGTCAATTGTGTTCTGCAATACCAGGTGACCAGATGTTGAGTAGATGTAAAAATTTTCAAAAAGGCTCACTACAAATGTATTGGAAAATTTACAACCACTTACATCTTTTCCCATAGTATTTCCTTTTTGTGCAAGGCTTCATATAAGTTTCAGTGCCAAAAACAGTCTTAGATTGAAACCATCTGCAAGTGTATCAGTCACATTCATTCATCAGTATGCAAATTTTTCCTTAATTGATGTGATATTGATTCTTGTTCATGAACGGTCTTTGTCCACCTGATCAACATCCATACTAGATATGCAATAAAAATATTGGAGCTCACGCTAGTTCTTGACTAACTGGGAATCTAACAAAAAAGAAATCTGTTTACTAGGTCAAATAAATTTATCATTACAAAGGCGAAAATGTTGGCAAAACAAAGAAAAGGCACTTAAGTGCTAAGATGATGGAAGAGAAACATTTAAAAATTATTTCTCGTAATTAAATCTGAAATACGTTGAACTTAAGAATTTTGAATTAAAATTTTTGGATACATTAAATAAATTGGTGTAGACTATTAACTTGTAGCACTGTATTGTATGAAGATTGTAACACATGAATGTGAATTATTTTATGCTCATCAAAAAATTCCAAGCCGGCCACTATGTTCGAGCACTTCTAGGTGCTTAAGTCCGAAAGTGTTTTGCTGCTGCTGCTGCTGCTGCTGCTGCAGTCGCAGGTTCGAATCCTGCCTCAGGCATGGATGTGTGTGATGTCCTTAGGTTACTTGGGTTTAGGTAGTTCTAAGTCTAGGGTACTGATTACCTCAGATGTTAAGTCCCATAGTGCTTAGAGCCATTTGAACCATTTTAATAATTACACACACAATCTGCAGTGGCTCTTATTGATCGTTATTGAATTTCGTCTGGTTATTTTCGTTTTAAACCACGTTTACATGATCATTTCTTTCCTTCTGGTGAATATTGTAATTTTAAATTACTCACAGTTACTGAATATGTAATTTCTTATACACTTTTATGAATTGCGGCCTATAGTACTTGATTTATGGACACTCAAATACTGTTTTTCTTGTTTGTATATCAGTATTTAACATTCTTCTCCTTACTCTTCAGATTGACTCGGAGTACTGGTGGGAGCTGTGGCATATTATGTGAGGAAACTTATCACCATGGGCTAGTCCAGGATAAGTTGGTGATAGACATGAAGACGTCAACACACGAGTTGGGTCCCAGTACAGAAGATGTGATTATTGATAAGGAGTCCTCAGTTGCTACCCAATATGACTGTAGTACAAGGGAAAAGGAATTTCATGTATATAGCTGTAACTTCTGCCGACAAAGCTTTCCTTCCAAATACAGACTCATAATGCATGTGTTTGTGCACATTGATGGTACGCAACCACCGTTGTATGTTTGTAAGTGGTGTGGTGAGGTATTTCACAGTAATGTTAGTTTGAAAAAACATTTGAGAATGAGTGAGAATTCTGTCTTACCTGCTAGCAACCATGAAAAATATGGCGATAGTGATCATCATCAAAGCAGTATCTTCTTGGATAGTGAGCGAGAAGTTTCTGTTACAGAACACAATGAGCAGTCTTTGTGTAAGGAAACTTCGAAAGCTTCAAAGAAGTCCTCTGACAGGTGTTACACACATATGAGAAATGATACGGATAAATCAAATGATTATGGAGCTTCATCTACAGCTGTTAATGTCACTCCCCAGGCTGATCTACTTACTGCAAACAGAACCCACAAATGTGATATTTGTGGCAAATTGTTTGCTAGGTCATGTCATCTGAAGACTCACTTATTAATTCACACTGGAAAGAAACCTCACAAATGTGAAATGTGTGGGAAATCTTTTACTATGTCAAGTGATCTCAAGAAACACACATTAATTCACACTGGAAAGAAACCTCACAAATGCGAGATTTGTGGGAAATGTTTTACTATGGTAGGCTATCTTAAGAAACATACATTCTTCCATACTGGAAAGAAACCTCACAAATGTGAGGTTTGTGGGAAATCTTTTGCTATATCAGGTGATCTCAAGAACCACACATTAATTCACACTGGAAAGAAAGCACACAAATGTGACATCTGTGGGAAATCTTTTACTACGTCAAGCAGTCTCAGGGCACATGCTTTCATTCACACTGGACAGAAACCTAACAAATGTGTTATTTGTGGGAAATCTTTTGCTTTGTCAGGCAATCTCAAGAAACACACATTAATTCACACTGGAAAGAAACCTCACAAATGTGAGATTTGTGGGAAATCTTTTGGTATGTTAGGCACTCTCAATAGGCACGTATTAATTCACAGTGGAAGAAAGCCTCATAAATGTGTAATCTGTGACAGAAGTTTCAGTCAATTGAGTACGCTCAAGACACATGCATTACTCCACTTGAGAAAGAAACAAGTAGGTGTTAGTTTAAGCAAATAGGTATCCCTGGTTGGTGCTCTCAAGGCCTGTAAAATAATAGATGTAGCAGGGAGACAATAAATGGTAATTGCTGTGAAATAACAGTATAATGTGGTAGAATTGTGAAAAAATGTGTAATTATGTGTACTTTAGAGCGGTAGCAGATAAAATGGCAATATAAAAATCCGTATCTGCAGCTTGAAATGTCAAATTGTGTTGCTAAATATGCCTCAAACGTGAATCAAATATGTTTGTCATTAACACTGCTATTTTTTCCTATCGATCTTGAGACAAGAGGATTCTGAATTGTGATAAATCCTTACCTTTCTCAGTAATTATAAGTAGCATGCAATATTCAGTATAAGGCCAAGGAAATGTCATGACTTTCTGATTATTATCCCTAACATAATCATGTATTACTTGTAACTCTGCATTTTAGAAACAATGTTAGCAATTGGGTACCCATATATTATGGCAGTTCCTTCACTCAGGCTAGTAAACTCAACACTGGAGAAACATGATTATGGCAATTATTTTACTCAGGTATGTTTTCTCAAGAGATTTGCTCTGTGTGTCATTAATAGTGTATACATTTGTTCTGTTAGTACTAATCCTGCATTAGTAAATGTAACAACAAATATAACAACCTGCTTAATAGCATGAATGTCCACGTTTGGAACACGATGCGTAGACAGTTCTACATGATAGGGACTTGACAAGTTGTTTACATGTTTCTGGAAGTATGTTGCACCAGATGTTTTATTAAATATTTCATGTACTTAATTGGTACTGATTGTTAAATCCTACCTCATTGGTTTTGTCCTTATCTAAGTGGAAAGTAATGCTCTCCCATTTTGAAAAATAAGAAAAATGACAAAATTATACAATGTAAACAAACTAATACATATTAGCATCCAATCTCCTAATGCTCAGTCGTAAACGAGTTGTGACTGAATTGTGCCAGGATCCAAAATTCACTTAAGTATAAAATTACCCAACAGCTGCTGCTCATGCACCACTGGTTTTGGTGATCTCAATAATTCACAATATCCTTGATTACATATGATCATATAACCAATCTGAGGACAACTACAGTGACTAAGAGAGTAATGACACCAAGGCAACCACTCAATGTAGGTATTCCAGCTTACTCCACTCAGTGATGTGTGCAGTGTCGTGGTCAACGGTAACTTGCAATTTTCCCAAGCTAGTATTCATCAATGGTTTGCAGAAGGCGAGTCTTTGATTTTTTTGGTAGTGTAGGCAGGCAGTCTGTCGGTTGGGTGCCAGCATAAAAGGTGTTTCAGGGAAATTAACAGAAAAAGTTCAAAGCTATTGTGTGTGTAAGTTAAATGAACAGATAACCTAATGGTGGGTGTGATACATTATAATAAGAAAGTTGAATAAAAGTCTGCTGTTAGAGAAACTCAATAAGTCTCAAGAGTAATAGTATGGCCAGAGCAGATAACTGCTACAATAGTTGGCTGTACTACCAAATACTGTAATTTGTTCGCAGTGGGCATAAATAAAGGTTTGTGCCTTGCAACAACAGTGCAAGAGCAAGGGAATTCTTTGGTTTCCTCTAAAATTAATGTAATTTCGCAATTTGCGACAGTAGTGAGGGTAATAAAGTAGGATGCTTCTAATAATTAGTGTGAATGTACAGTTGAAATTCGAACTACATGACAGTCTGATGTACAACCCTTGTAAACAATCAGGATATCCATCGCCAAATATTACATTCATAAGCAGCTACACAGGCGACAGGGAAAGAAGGCGATAACACTCAGATTAGCAACTGGTGCAGATTATTGACAGGGATTGCTGCACAGTTAACACATCTATCGATCTTGACAGTTTTACAATAGCAGCAGTGCAATAATACAGCCAGGTTGATTCCTACATGGAGTTGGTCATTTGCTTGTGTACTGATCCATGAAATGAATTACTAGTTATGGTTTTCAGGAAGGTTTCCGCTGGCATTAAGTTAGGGCTGAGTCTCTGTTGCAGTTTTGGCTGAATGGTAGGAGCAAGGTGACAAGCAGTTCCTTCTGTTAAATGTTAATACTGAACAGGATATAAAATCTGTTAAATCTGAGCTCAAGAGGGTAATCAGTAAGCCAAAAATTGATTATTTTAGGACACTCCTCAGAGACATTCACTGGACTGATGTTCACAGTGCTCATGGCATGAATGAAAAATATAACATTGCTTATTCGAACACTGCTTTCCCCCAAAACTTACCAAGGTTATAGCATAGTCTACAAAGAAGCCATGGATTACTCGAGGAATAGTGGTATCTTGTAAAACAAAAAGAAAACTGTATCTGTCAATCCGAAACATTTCCAATGTTGATGCTATAGCACATAATAAGAAATACTGCAAAATATTAAAGACTGTAATACGGATGTCAAAGCAAATATGTTACAAGGAAAAGATAGTCATATCAGATAACAAAATAAAGACAATATGGGATATAGTGAAGGAGGAGACCGGTAGAACCAGACATGAAGAGGAACAAATAGCATTAAGAGTAGATGATACATTGGTGACATGTGTATACTGTTGCAGAACTTTTTAACAAACATTTTATAACAGTTACTGAAAAGATGGGGTTGTCAGGTTCGGTAGATGCTGCTATGGATTACCTTAGACCAGACATTTCAAGTAACTTCCATAATATGAATTTGACCCTCACTACCCCAACAGAAATAATGTCCATCATAAAATCTTTAAAAACAAAAACATCTAGTGGGTATGATGAAATATCAACAAAGTTAATTAAAGAATGTGATTCCGAGCTAAGTAACATATTAAGCTATCTGTGTAACCAGTCGTTTATCAGTGGAATATTTCCTGAGTGGCTGAAATATGCTGAAGTTAAGCCACTGTTAAAGAAGGGAGATAAAGAAATAGCATCAAATTTCCATCCAATTTCACTGTTGCCAGCATTCTCAAAAACTTTCGAAAAAGTAATGTACAGTCGTCTTCATAACCATCTTACCTCAAATAACATACTGTCAGTCACAGTTTGGATTTCTAAAAGGTTCTGATATTGAGAAGGCTATCTACACTTACAGTGAAAATGTGCTTAATTCATTAGACAAAAAATTGCAGGCAACTGGTATATTTTGTGATCTGTCAAAGGCATTTGACTGTGTAAATCACAATATCCTTTTAAGTAAACTAGAATATTATAGTGTAATCGCAAAATGCTGCAGAATGGTTCAAATCTTATATCTCTGGCAGGAAAGAAAGGGTGTTACTAGGAAAGAGACATGTATCAAGCTATCAGGCATCACCCAAATGGGAACTAATTACATGTACGGTCCCACAAAGTTCCATTTTGGGCCCTCACTTTTTCTTGTGTATATCAATGACCTTTCATCAGTAACATTAGCAGATGCCAAGTTTGTTTTGTTTGCTGATGATACAAACATTGCAATAAATAGCAAATCAAGTGTAGTCTTAGAAAGATCAGCCAATAAAATATTTGTGGACATTAATCACTGGTTCCTAGCCAATTCTTTGTCACTAAACTTTGAAAAAACACACTACATGCAGTTCAGAACTTGTAAGGGGTGTCCCAAGAGTATATGTCTAACATATGATGACAAGAAGATAGAAGTGGACAGTGTTAAATTCTTGGGATTACAGCTTGATAATAAATTCAACTGGGAGGAGCACACCACAGAACTGCTCAAGCGTCTTAACAAATCTGTTTGCAATGCGAATTTTGTCAGACATAGGGGATATAAAAATGAAAAAGTTGGCATACTATGCTTACTTTCATTCCATAATGTCATATGGGATTATTTTTTGGGGTAATTCATCAAGCCAAGCTAAAGTTTTCCGGGCACAAAAACGTGCAGTAAGTTATATGTGGTGTGAACTCAAGAACATCCTGCAGAAGCCTGTTTAGGGAACTAGGGATACTAACTACTGCTTCCCAATATATTTATTCCAGAATGAAATTTGTCATTAAAAATATCACTTTTTCAAACTAACAGCTCAATTCATGGAATCAATACTAGAAATAAGAATAATCTTCACAAGGATTTAAAGTCACTTAGTCTTGTACGAAAAGGTGTGCATTATTCAGGAACACACATTTTCAATAACTTGCCAGCAGCCATAAAAAGCTTAACAACCAACGAAATTCAGTTTAAGAGAAGCCTAAAGGATTTATTGGTGGCCAGCTCCTTCTACTCCATTGATGAATTTCTTAGTAAAACCAACTGATTTGTATATAAGTACAACATAACTTCTGCACCATTTCAGTGCAGTAATGTGTTCATTGAAAATATGTATTACAGTAGTTGTATTTCATGTTTATTACCTTATAAATAAATAAAAAACTTTTCTATTTTAAATTCAGTGCATTAGTACTTGTAAAATGACTCTGTGTTCATTAACAAAATGACGATCATTCCACTTGGGTCCTGTGGAATGGTACATTAGCTTACTTGTTCTGGTTGTAACTATTTGTCGTGTATTGTTGTTTTTTTGACATGTTCCACATCCTGGAGGACCTCCTCACTACGGATCAATTGGAATGAAAGTAAATCAAATCTAATCTAATCAAAACATGCAACTGTTGCATGGCTGCTGTACAAAAAAAATCTGTGAAGCTTTGGTTACTTCCAAAGTAGCAGTCAGTTTGCACAGTTCCCTGTGTATAGTTATTAAGTCACGCTGGATCCCGTTTTTAAGTCCCTAATATTGCCATATTGGCACAGTGACTATATAATGGATTTGTCAGTTGGTAGCCAAAAGGTTATCCTCAGTGTGAGTGAGCCGCACATGCTAGCATACTAAGATTTCATGACACTGCGTAACAATGAATGAAGCTTGCTGGGGAGCTTTATCACAGCTATCAGCATAAGTATGATCAGGGGTACAAAATTTGTTTTCAGCACAGCTGCACTTCCATTAAACCAAAGTTGCATAGCATGGTGGAATGGTGCTGTGACTAGTTGTCCACAGGATGAACAGTGTCTGTAATGCAGTGAAGGAAAATTAAATCTGTGAAAAGACAATGATGGTAGTACATATTGTCTGGTCGTTTCTGCTTGAATGCTGCAAAAGTTAGCACTCATGTGGAGGCAATTGCAACAGGGACCAAGGTTCGATGCTTCTGCAGTCAAGATGATTGATCAGTATTTATAGCATGTTCGCAGGTGCTAGTTGTCTTGAAACTTTGCACAAGTTTAAAACTTTATAAGTTTATTATTCTTTCTAAAAAATAGTGATAATTTATGTTGAGTAAGGCTGAACGTTGAGACGACTGAATTCACAGCCAGTTGTGTTTGGGATGCTTTTAGGAAAAACAGAAGACGTCATGGCCTGGTATTTTGCAGAATTAGGTCAACAGTTGGCTGATGTGTATGATTTACTGTAGTTATGCTAATTCTGTACTTTGTTGGTAAACCAAATGCGAGTTTCTATCCCCACTTTTCCGAAAATCTAATGAGAATGAAATCACATTTTGGAAGTGTCCATTATGTAAACTGGTATGAATATGGAGATGTTAGATTTAGGACAAGGTTGTCAAAATAGGAGACCTACCCAGTAGTGATGACTTCCTTTGTGAGCTATGGGAAAGATTAGAGGGCTTCGCTGTTAGGAAAATGGCCAAACCAGCTTCAATTGCCCGTATCGAAATTAAAGTTGAGAGATTTGTTACATTTATATCATGCATTAAAATGTAATGGAAGCTGCAATAAGGATCGGAGGTAAACTACGAAAGGAATCTTGACCAACTGTCCAACTTCATGATGGCTCAAGCAAACTGGCGTGTTGTGCACCACACAGGGTACGCTATACAGGGTGTTACAAAAAGGTGCGGCCAAACTTTCAGGAAACATTCCTCACACACACAAAGAAACAAAATATGTTATGTGGACATGTGTCCGGAAACCCTTACTTTCCATGTTAGAGCTCATTTTATTACTTCTCTTCAAATCACGTTAATCATGGAATGGAAACACACAGCAACAGAACGTACCAGCGTGACTTCAAACACTTTGTTACAGGAAATGTTCAAAATGTCCTCCATTAGCGAGGATACATGCATCCACCCTCCGTCGTATGGAATCCCTGATGCAGCCCTGGAGAATGGCGTATTGTATCACAGCCATCCACAATACGAGCACGAAGAGTTTCTACATTTGGTACTGGGGTTGCGTAGACGAGAGCTTTCAAATGTCCCCATAAATGAAAGTCAAGGTGGTTGAGGTCAGGAGAGCGTGGAGGCCATGGAATTGGTCCGCATCTACCAATCCATTGGTCACCGAATCTGTTGTTGAGAAGCGTACGAACACTTCGACTGAAATGTGCAGGAGCTCCATCGTGCGTGAACCACATGTTGTCATACTTGTAAAGGCACATGTTCTAGCGGCACAAGTAGTGTATCCCGTATGAAATCGTGATAACGTGCTCCATTGAGCGTAGGTGGAAGAACATGGGGCCCAATCAAGACATCACCAACTATGCCTGCCCAAAAGTTCACAGAAAATCTGTGTTGATGACGTGATTGCACAATTGCGTGCGGATTCTCGTCAGCCCACGCTTGTTGATTGTGAACATTTACAATTTGATCACGTTGGAATGAAGCCTCATCCATAAAGAGGACATTTGCACTGAAATTAGGATTGACACATTGTTGGATGAACCATTCACAGAAGTGTACCCGTGGAGGGCAATCAGCTGCTGATAGTGCCTGCACACACTGCACTGTACATGGTACGGAAACAACTGGTTCTCCCATAGCACTCTCCATACAGTGACGTGGTCAACGTTACCTTGTACAGCAGCAACTTCTCTTACGCTGACATTAGGGTTATTGTCAACTGCACGAAGAAGTGCCTCGTCCATTGCAGGTGTCCTCGTCGTTCTAGGTCTTCCCCAGTCGCGAGTAATAGGCTGGAATGTTCCGTGCTCCCTAAGACGCCGATGAATTGCTTCAAACGTCTTCCTGCTGGGACACCCTCGTTCTGGAAATCTGTCTCGATACAAACGTACCGCGCCATGGCTATTGCCCCATGCTAATCCATACATCAAATGGGCATCTGCCAACTCCGCATTTGCAAACATTGCACTGACTGCAAAACCACGTTCGTGATGAACACTAACCTGAACACTAATCCGTTGATGCTACATACCTATGTGCTTGGTGCTAGTACTGTAGAGCAATGAGTCGCATGTCACCACAAGCACCAAAGTCAACATTACCTTCCTTCAATTGGACCAACTGGCGGTGAATCAAGGAAGTACAGTACATACTGACGAAACTAAAATGAACTATAACATGGAAATTTTGCGTTTCCGGACACATGTCCACATAACATCTTTTCTTTATTTGTGTGTGAGGAATGTTTCCTGAAAGTTTGACCATACCTTTTTGTAACACCCAATGACCTGAAAACAGGTGTTAACAATAGTAAATTTTGTAAAAGGATTATGGTCTTGTGACTGTTGAGGGACTTAACTGGTCCATGCCAGTCCTACTTACATTAGGTGATGAAAACAGATGGCAGAACATGACAGTATAAAGTGAAAAACAGAAATACATTAACAGGAAAAGAAGTGACATCATTCACCACAACTATGGCAACTTAGATTTAATCATAAAGGGATGCAAAAGGAAGGGCAGGAGCTTGTTGCTTGATGAATCAGACGTTTTTCGTCATCTCATCAGCCTATCAAGGTGTAATGAACTTACAAGTGGTAGGAATAGAAGTGAGTGTGCTGTTGCCATACAACATTTGTGTCACGAGGCCATAGAATTTAATTCTGCTGCTATAAAAGTATGCCAAAGCAAAGGTGGTAAAGGAATATGAAATGAACAGAAACGCCTATAGATAAGTCAGGTAAGTTAATGAATTTAAAGAGGCAAAACATCTAAAGTTTTTCTCAGTGATGCAGTGCTGGCAAGTAGTACTTTAGCTTTGTGGGTGTGTAAGGCACTGGGGTGTGTCCAACTGTATAGCTATTTATAGTGTACATGTGAATGCATAACGTGGTATGTATTAGTGCAAATGAAAGGGTCACAAAAGTAGCCTGTATCAGTAATGTATGCCTATCCAGATACACAGCTCTTTTGGTTAGTGACAGATGGGGAAGCACAGAGCAGCTGAACAGATTGCATGAAGCATTCTAAATCGTTCCATAAACGGAATGGAGGTCATCAGATGAGTTGGCATTCACATCATCAAAATCGCAGAGCCTAAGTGGCAGGTAAAACACATCACTGGAGGGAAAAATGCACAAAATTGTTGGTTAGTGAATGTTTAATTAGAGTATCAACGTAATTGATAACATTGGTGGTGGCCTTATTGGGAAAAAGACTTCATTATTCATAATTTTCTTCAAGGAGTGAACAGACCTGAAATTTGGTGTAGTGCCAGGTGCATCAGCCAGGAACTGCTTGGGAAATGTGGTTCTGTACTGCTGAATGTCTCATTTTATTCGATGGAGGATGTAGATAATGTCTGAGATCCCCTCTTGCACAATGGCGACGAGTAATGCAGGACAAGGGTTCATAAAGATCAAATGGCGGCTCCAGTATTATTATAAAAATGTACTAAGCAGATATATCCCCAAGGGCAGATCAGTGTTCAGATTGGAAACAATGTGGAACATTATTACCTGTGGACGCATAGTACTCAAAGCAGTGTCAGTGGTAGGTGAAACATTGAGGCAAAATAACATGATAGTGTAGGAATTAGATATAGTTACCCACTCAGGGAACTCTCTTTAAATGCGTAAGCGGGAATGTTGTGTTTCATAGGTGTTTGTGTTGTGTGTGAGTGGAGCCACTACTGCCATAATTGAGGTGTTGTAGTTCTCATTGTGCAAGTGGGGCACGTATGTTTTTATTTGACAGCAAGATGACAGATGGTAAAATGGACCGTAGTACAAAGATGAATCAGAAGTAAGTGCTATGACCAGACCAGTGTCTCTATGATAACTAATTGGACTGTGTTAGGATGATGCCTCTGGAGGAACCAGAAGGCCAAGCAACATCTTCCTGACTCATTTGCGTGGGATAGATTTTGAAAGACACTAACTGCCTATCTAGCGAGCCCCATTGGTTCCTTTCACTTGCAAATTGTTGAGCAGTTAATGACATGGATTAAACAGGAGCCTGTACATCGAACAAGGCATATCACATTTCTCGCAGTATATCATTGTTTAATGGTCTTACACCCTCATGTTAAATGGAAGTGGTTGGAAAAAAAGATGGTGTAAAGGATAGCAGTACTATTATCTTTCAGATTAGGATGCACACTGGAAGCAGTTTGAAACTTGCTGGAAACACCTTTGCAGGTGTTGCAATTGAAACATACCATATTAATATCTTAAAAGAATGATCAAAATTTCAGATACTTTGCTTATGGAATGGTAAGTCCATAATTAACAGTGAAACGCATGAATGGAGTGGTGATATTCCAATTGCCAAGACATATGAGCCAAGATGATGTGAATAAGTCACAGGTAGGGTTAGTGGGGGCCAAGATGAAGTGCTTAACGATATTCCTGTCATTGCTCAAACACTTACTCTTTGACAACTGATGTGCCAAATCATTGCAATAACATAATAGACCTTCTTGTGACAAACAGAGCCAAACTGTTTGAAACAGTTAACGCTGAACAGGGAATCAGAGATCATAAAGCAGTTACAGCATCAGTGCTTTCAGCCATAAATAGTAATACTAAAAATGGTAGGAAGATTTTTCTGTTTAACAAAAGTGACAAAAAGCAGATTTCAGAGTAGCTGACGGCTCAACACAAAAGTTTTATCTCATGTACAGATAGTGTTGAGGATCAGTGGTCAAAGTTCAAAACCATCGTAGAATATGCATTAGATGAGTATGTGCCAAGCTAGATCGTAAGAGATGGAAAAGAGCCACCGTGGTACAACAACCGAGTTAGAAAACTGCTACAAAAGCAAAGGGAACTTCACAGCAAACATAATCATAGACAAAGCCTTGCTGACAAACAAAGATTACATGAAGCGAATTGTAGTGTGAGGAGGGCTATGCGAGAGGCGTTCAACGAATTCGAAAGTAAAGTTCTATGTACTGACTTGGCAGAAAGTCCTACGAAATTTTGGTCTTATGTCAAAGTGGTAGGTGGATCAAAACAAAATGTCCAAACACTCTGTGACCAAAATTGTACTGAAACAGGGGAGGACAGACTAAAGGCCTATATACTAAATGTATTTTTCCAAATCTGTTTCACAGAGGAAGACTGCACTGTAGTTCCCTGTCTTGATTGTTGCACAGATGACAAAATGGTAGATATCGAAATAGACGACAGAGGGATAGAGAAACAATTAAAATAGCTCAAAAGAGGAAAGGCCGCTGGACCTGATGGGATACCAGTTCGATTTTACACAGAGTACGCGAGGGAACTTGCCCCCTTATTGCAGCGGTGTCCCTTCTGTGATATTGCTGAAAGACTTGGCAGGGATTTTGCCACTGTACATGATTGGTGATATCGGTGGTCATGGGAATGTATGGTCGTAAGTAGACTGGGCTCCAGATTGCCATGTGGCACTAATGAGAGAAAAGACGATCATGTTTGGCGTATGGCTCTGGGCCATCATACTGCATCTGCAGTAGAAATACGGGCAGCATTTAGCACCACATTGACACAATGAACAGTTACAAATCGGCTACTTCAATGACAGCTTCGAGCCAGCTGCACAGTAGCATGGATCTCACTGACCCCATACCACAACCAGTGGTGTCAGCGATAGCTCATTGGAGAGCAGGATGCAGGTCTCTTGCGTTTCCTGATGAGAGTTGGTTCTGTCTTGGTGCCAGTGATAGCTTTGTGTTAGTTAGAAGGTGGCCAGTTGAGGGCCTGCAACCAACCTGTCTGCTTCTACATCTACATCTATATTGATACTCCGCAAGCCACCCAACGGTGTGTGGCGGAGGGCACTTTACGTGCCACTGTCATTACCTCCCTTTCCCTTGTTAGACATACAGGACCTACAGCTGGAGTTATGGCCAAGGGTTTGTTTTCGAATGACAGCGAGAGCCGTCTCATGGTTATCCCATGCAACCTGACTGCAAATTTGTATGTCAGTCTATTGATTCAATTTGTTGGGCTGCCATTCATGTATAGCGTTTCAAGGGGTGTTTTTCAACAGGATAACGCTTGCTCACATAGCGCTGTTGCAACCCAACGTGCTCTACAGTGTGTTGACATGTTGCTTTGGTTTGCACAATCACCAGGTCTGTCTCCAGCCAATCACATATGGGACGTTACTGGACGTCAACTTCAGTATCACACACAACAGCATTAACCAACCCGGTATTGACAAACCAAGTGCAACAGGCACCAAACTCCATCCCACAGATTAACATCCAACAACTGTACAATACAATGCATGCACGTTTGCTTGCTAGCATTCAACATTCTGGAGGTTACAGTGGTTATTAATGTACTAGCATTTCACATTTGCTACAGATTTTGTTGCACTTACATAACCTGTGATCCTGCAGTTTAATAACGTTCTACATAGATAAATGTATTCCTGAAATTCAATAGCCTACATTAATTATTTTTAGGTGTTACAATTTTCTCCATCATCTGATGTTTGATCATCACATTTAGTAGTAACTTTTCAGGTGACTTAAAGATGGGACTCTTGTCCTGGAACCCGATTGTGTGTTTCTCATATGGAAAGTAAATTTAATATAATTGCATTTGGATTTAATTAAACATGAATAATATTTACATTCTATTGTTTATGTTCTTCAAATGTAATACTGGCTGCTATCTCAAGAATTACAGTAAGTTTTGGCTGTTTAAGTAATGTTGATCTACTTGCTATTTTTGGTGTCTTTCTTTGTTCACGCAGGATAATAAATTTTGACAGTGACTGGGAGTTGAATTGCATAGATTTTAGTAATTTTTCTTAATGTAATGTTGTTATATTATGGTGCACAGTTATTTATTCACACATTTTTGCTCGAGTCCTTGTTAATACTTCACTGCCAGTGGGTATTGTACTTCAGTAATAAGACAAATGTAATTTGTTTTCTCAGTAATATATTTTGAAACAATAAATATATCCATAGTTTCTCAAATAAAAAAAAAACAACCACAACCCCTAATTCACGCACCTCATGCCACATCTCACTATGAATGTAAAACTTTGCCTCATAACTCTCCAATTTTAACAATCTATAAACTGAAAATATCAGTTTGAAGTTTCTCAGCGTAAAATTAAATAAAGTAATCCTCAATGAAGTACAAAAATAGATACTTAAAATGACAAAATAGATTGGAGTTGTTGACAGTATTAATTTTCATAGTAAAATTACCATTAATACTGTACATTTTAAAGTAGTATTTAGAGAATAAGACTAATACAAATCTCATTATGAGTAAATGTTGAGTAGTATCATCATCATCATCATGTGATGTTCTTGCCGTTTTTTGGATGCTTTCCTTTCGAAATATATATAGCAGGCGCCATAATTGGAGAAATATCGTTCATATTTTCAAAAATCCTTATCTTGCACTTCATGGCATAATCCATCTTTGAAATGTTAAATGAACCTTAAAAGTGTGGAGAGTGAAACGAGTCATCAGGATGGCAGTAGATTTGTTATAATATATACTTTATTCTGGCCCTGGGCAATAGTACATCAGGAAAAGCTTGATGGAGGCGTCCAGTTGCTTCCATGCAAAAGAATTGACGCCTTCCTTCTTATGATAGCTGTGAACTTCCTCCAGTGACTCCGACTGGGCTGCCCTGTCTTGTGGTTGAACAGTGGAGTCCATACTGCACTCTGGGACGTCGCTCCGTGTGTCACAGGCTCATGGTTTAGGCTGTGATTCTACGACAAGAATCATTTACTACACGAATGGCTGGGTACTTATATGCTGTAGACCATGTTCATTAAAAACTTAAGGCATGCACTCTAAACATTTTCGTGGTGGCAAGTGAGGAAAGGCTTCCATCTTTCTGGTAGAGTACTGCAGTGTCGCATGTTACTATACTGTGGACAATGCCACTTGGCCGCGTTTTGCTTTGCAACGCCTCCCTGCGGGCTTCTCTGTTGCAAATCACTTCCGCTCCAGAGTACTTTGGCATTAAATACGGTCGATACGCTAGACTGCCGTCCTTTTTATCAAATCCCATCCCTCAGGTCAACAAACTAGATTATCCTTTACATAAGAGTTCCTGGCGACTTACTCTGTCAGCCCTGTTTCGTCTGTTAAGAATTTTTCTAACAATTGTTTCTTTTAACCCAATCACTTAATCTTACACATTGCCACAGAGCCCCTTGTCCTGCCCCTTAACTCAAAAACCTGGGAACTTGTTTCATTACATGCTGCTGGTATTTTATTGAATGGACCTAAAACATCAATCCCTAGAAATCCGAATAGTGCTAATGCTTCAGGTAACACCTACAATGGTACTCTCAATGGACACAAATCCGCTCTCAGTGTGCACTGTATGCAATTCCGTGCAAACTGGTTTATGTCTGTTTGCCTGTTCCTCCATCAATAACTTTCCACTACTCTTATGTTGGTAGATCTACAACCTCCATGATGCACTAATATGTGATTGTGAGCTTCTTGTAGCACTCTATTCCTTAGCTTCTCTTGCGGCCCCAGCTTCGTAGCTTGGTTTCTCTGCATAGCAACCCATCTTCCGTACAAAACTATGACTACTTAAAATACTGCTTAATTCTTCATCCGCTTTCTGTGCAGCTTTCCATCCTTATGCTTACTGCCCCCAATATGTAATACAGGTATTTTTCTACTTAAGCTGCCCACATTTCTGTGGTGCTTCCCACATTTATGCATAACTTCAAAATCAAATTCACTTAGTCTTACTCCCCAATGTGACAACCTGCTGTAAGTATCCTTTAATCCCAACAAGCATTTTAATGCCACATAATCTGTTTCTACTCTAAACTTTTTACTGTACAGATAACATTTGAAATATGTTGTTCCTTAAATGAGATTTAACATCTCTTTCTACGTTGTGGAATAATTTCTTTCCACAGAATTTAGTTGTCTCGATGCATAGGTTAACAGATGCTCTACGCCTTCTACCTCTTATGACAACACACAGTCTAGTGCATGATTTCATGCATCACATGATATCGGACTCGATGTTAAAGCTTCTTTTAACTTGTACAAAGCACTCTTCTGACCACAAAAATTTAGTACCCGTTTTTAACAATTGAACTGTGTCAATGGCATGGTAGTATCCACAAATCCATTTGTGAACCACTGGTAATAGTTGGCTAGTCCCAAGAACGAATACGGCTCCTTTACAGATTCTAGTACAGGAAATTCACATACAGCTCTCATTAATGTTGGGTATGTCTTAAACTCATTTTTATTTATGATGTGACCTAAGTTCAATCACAAAATTTCACTTTGCTGTACTCAGTGTTAAGTACGCTGCATTTAACCTTACGAAGACTTCCCTTAATTGCTGCATATGCTGTTCTGTACTACTTCCGTAGACGATTGTGTCATCGAGATACTCTAAGCACTGCCATGGTTTGGAACCTCTGACTACTCTGTCCAACAGTCTCTGAAAAGATGCACGTGCATTTTTTTAATCCGTATGGAATTGCCCCCAGGGGCTCAGCATTCATTTGCTGGGTACTGGCTTGGCGACCCCGGGGTTCCTGAGCTGGGGACTGGTAAGCGCCGCCAGTCTCCTGTCACCGTAACCTCTGAGCATACTTCAGCGACCACCGTGCGGCGCTGCGGTGGAACGTTGTGTGTCTCAGGGAATGGGGATCTTGGCTTGACCGCCCGGATCGCGAGGATGGAATAAACCTCTATAAAAAAAACCTTAATCTCAAGGTGTGCTGCACGCAGATGAGATGCATGGCTGTTGAGGTGGAACAGTCGATAGCGGGCAACCTCTGGGGAACCTGCCGCACCTCAGTTGTATAAGGCTTACCTAGGCACACGGGGCTCTGTCTAGGTGGACTTGTAGTTCCCTAGCTACTCGTGGGACCGAGATGGATCCTTCGAAATCCTCTTTTCTTCCTCCCAGCGGAAAGGGTGGGCCGCTGGAAGGTTCTAACACCCAGTCTCTTAAGAGGGCCCGTGCAGTCAGTCCCCCTGACTCCGGCGCTTCTTTAAAAAGTCTAGTCTTAGGTAACAGAATGCATTCTGGTAATCCGAATGTGTTTCTCATTGTGAAACGGAAGGAGGGTAGTTTTGAGAAGGTTTCGCCCTTCTATATACAAAAGGGATTAGAGGGAATCTGTGGCTCCTTAAAATCGGTGAAGTGCTTACGTAATGGGACCTTGCTAGTGGAAACTTCCACTTCCCAGCAAGCAACTAACCTCCAATCTGCTAAATGCCTTGGAGAGTATGCCATAGACACTGAACTGCACAGCACCTTGAAGTACAGCAAAGGTGTTGTGACATGCCGGGATCTAGTTGATATTCCCAAGGAAGAACTGCAATGTGAGTGGGCTCCAGAAGGTATCGTTGATGTCCAACACATCATGAAGAGGGTTGATGGCACTCTTGTCAAATCCGACTCCTTTATTCTGACCTTCAGTAGCACAAAACTTCCTGAACATGTTAAAGCTGGCTTCCTTCGCCTTAATGTGAGGCCTTATTTCCCGACCCCAATGCGCTGTTTTAAATGCCAGCGTTTTGGGCATACCACCTGAGGCTGTAAAGGCGAAGCGACTTGTGGAAACTGTGGTCAGGCTGCTCATGAAGGAGTTGGTTGCTCGTCTCCGGCTAAATGTATTAATTGCTCTGGGAAGCATCCTGTTTGGAGTAGGGACTGCCGCATATTTTTAGAGGAACGCAAGGTCCAGGAAATAAAAACAACCAAGCGTATCCCCTATGGTGAGGCCAAGAAGATTTATAGGTCGATGCAACCTCCCACATTTGCTACATCTTTTGCATCCCTGGTACAGAAGCCTACTCCAAAAGTCGATGCCTCAAGGCAAACTGAGGTGGTGAGTGTTGGCACTAACACCTGCAGCTGTCAGTGCTCTTGCAACACAGCCAGTGTTTCAGAGCCAGTAGCCCCTACTCGAACGGCAGACAAAGGTACAGTGGCGAACTTGGTCCAGCCCCTCGCGCTTCCAACAGCTGAGGTTGTTCCCAAGCCCATTGCGCCAATTACCACTCCCACATCAGCTCCCCCAAAGTCCACCAAACCACAAGAAGCTACTGTACAGCAGCAACAGCGGGTCAAATCCCGTGGTAAACAATCTGACCATGCAGATGTTGTTTTACGTGAGGCTTCATCTGACTCTTCCCCAGAGTTGATGGAGTACGATGTATGTGTGGGGCAATCATCTCGTCCCACACCAGCCCCTCCACCTGCTGCGGTCTCCCCGCCCCGTCGGAGAGACAGGATGAAGGTGCTACCCCCAACATAGATGGCTCCCATACTCCAGTGGAACTTGCAAGGGTTCAGGACGCATGTGGAGGAACTTCGTCTACTCTCTCAGGGTAGACCACTGTGTCTCTGTCTCCAGGAGACGTATTTCCATCCATCATACTCCCCTGAGATACGAGGCTATACACTCCACAAAAAGGACGACCTACGTGGAGAGAGAGCTAGAGGAGGCGTAGGTATTTTCGTCAGGACGGACTACCACTCCTCGCCTCTCTCACTTACGACGACTTTACAGGCCGTCGCTGTGTCCATGCACGTGCGTCATCCATTGACTGTATGTTCACTTTACTTGCCCCCACATGATGCTCTTTATGAAGCGGCTCTCACCGACCTTCTTACACAGTTGCCCCAGCCATTCATTACTTGTGGTGATTTTAATGCCCACAATTTGCTTTGGGGCTCTGCAATTACCTGCCCCAGGGGTAGAGCGATTGAGAGGCTTCTCCTGTCATCCTGTGCCTACTTGCTCAATGGAGGACAGAGTACTCATTTCTGCACGGCGACTGGGTCGTTCTCTGCCATTGATCTCTCGCTTTGCTCTCCAGCTCTTGCCGCCAGTGCTCACAGTGAAGTCGTTGCTGACTTGCACGGCAGTGATCATTTCCCAATCTGGATTCACCTGCCAGATGGCGTGGGCCCCAAAAGGAGACCACCACGATGGGTGCTCAGTGGAGCTGACTGGACACTTTATAGCCAGTTGGCCCAATTCGAACACTGTGCGAATGTTGAGGTGTGGGTGGATCATATTACCAAAACGGTCCACCACGCCGCTGCAGCATCCACTCCACAGTCCACAGGCCACCGGAAGAGGCCACCTGTGCCTTGGTGGAGTGCCGAATGCCGCTCTGCAATCAGAACCAGGCGTGCGGCTCTGCATCGGTTCAAGTGTCGGCCGACTGCTGAGAATCTTGCAGCCTTTCGGGTGGCGAGGGCAAGATGTCGCCGCATTATTCGTGAGAGCAAGAAGAGGTCGTGGCAAACTTTCCTGAACACCATTAATCGTTCCACCAAAAGTTCCATTGTGTGGGAGACCATCAGGAGAATTTCTGGCAGAGGAGGGAAGTGCCCCACAGCTGCTGTAATGACTAACGGCACTCTCCACACGGATCCGCGAGACATTGCCTAGACTATGGCAGCGTATTTTGCCACAGTTACTGCAACAACCAGTCAGGATTCAGGTGTCCAGTACCATAGAGCGGTTGCTGAGAGATGTAGTTTGAACCTCCAGTTCACCTCTCATGAAGTTTACAACTGCCCATTTTCTATACGGGAGCTGGAGTCTGCATTGTCTGGAGCTTGTGACACATCCCTGGTCACGACAGGATCCATTACAGTATGCTATGGCACCTCACAATGCGCAACAGAGAACTCCTCCTCGCACTTTTTAATGACATTTGGGCGTCGGGTCGCTTTCCTGACGCGTGGCGTGAGGCAGTATTAATCCCTTTTTTAAAACCTGGGAAAGACCGCACGAGCCCAAGTAGCTACCGTAGTATTGCCCTCACTAGCTGCGTAGGGAAGACCTTGGAGCGGATGGTCAACCGCCGCCTTGTCTGGATGTTAGAATTCCGGCAACTCCTTAGTCGCTTTCAGTGTGGGTTCAGGAGGTTTCGTTCCACCTTCGATAACCTTGCCTTCCTGTAGGCGGCTATACAACAAGCTTTCCTCCGCCGTCATCACCTTCTAGGTGTATTTTTCGACATCGAGAAGGCCTACGATACCACTTGGAGGCGTCTCATCCTGGAGCAGCTTCACGAATTGGGTTTTCGTGGTTGTCTTCCTCTTTTTATTCAGTCTTTCCTCTCGCCACGATATTTTAGATACCGAATTGGTGACGTCCTGTCTGATAGCTTTGAGAAGGAGAATGGTGTCCCTCAGGGTAGCGTTTTAAGTGTGACTCTCTTTGTCATCGCTATTAATAGCATTACGTCCATAGGGAAAAGTCATGTCCAGTGTTCTTTGTTTGTGGATGATTTCTCTTTGTTCTGCTCTTCTTCAAGCCTTGCAACGACAACTCGTCAGTTGCAACTTATGGTTAGGCGTTTGGATGACTGGGCGCAGAAGTGTGGTTTTAAGTTTTCCACCGAGAAGTCTGTATGTGTTCTTTTTAACCGTTCTCGTTCGATTTTAACCTTTCCTGAGTTGCGGTTGAGGGACACTATTCTTACTTTTAAAGACACGGTGAGATTTCTGGGGCTCATTTTTGACTCGAGGCTCACGTGGTTACCTCATCTTAAAGACCTGAAACGGCGGTCGCTTCAGGCTTTAAGTATTTTAAAATGTCTTAGCCACAGTACATGGGGAGCTGACAGGACTTGTCTGCTCCAGTTTTACAGGGCGTTTGTGCGATCTCGGCTCGATTATGGGTGCACGGTGTATGGGTCTGCGAGGCCATCTTACTTAAAGATTTTGGACGTTGTCCACCATGAAGGGCTTCAGTTGGCCACTGGGGCATTCCGAACTAGCTCCATACCAAGCCTCTGTGCTGAGGCAGGTGAACTGCCACTTCATATGCGGCCACGGCTACTTACGGTACGCCAGGCGTATAAAACTTTGTCCACGCCATACACACCTGCGTACCATACAGTTGCTCAGCCTCCTCTGGCACGGTTATTTCATAACCGGCAACGTGCGACACAGCCCTATGGGATTCGCGCACAGGATTGCCTCGCTGCGATGTCTATGGCTGGTCTTCATGTTTTACGTCACGGTTGGAGCAGATCTCCACCTTGGCTCCTCCGGAGACCCAAACTTATTTTAGATTTGACTCGTTTTAAGAAGGATGGCACGCCAGATTTTACATTCCAGTCACTGTTTTTTAACATTTTAGATGTGCATCACGGTTTCACTGTCGTTTACACTGATGGCTCCAAACAGGAGAATTTCCTTGGCTGTTCTGTGGTGTTCCCTGATCATGTTACCCGGATTCGCCTCCCTGCTGAATATACCGTTTTCGCAGCGGAGCTCCACGCGATCCTGAAGGCACTGGAGCTCATGCATCGTGTTCGGGGCGATCGATTTCTTCTCTGCTCCGATTCTCTTAGTGCCTTATCACTGCAGAACGTATACCCGACTGAGGAGATGGTCCAACTGATATATGACCAACTGTACTTGCTCCAACGGCGGGGTAAAGAGGTATCCTTCTGCTGGGTGCCTGGTCCTGTCGGCATATGGGGCAATGAACAGGCCAATCGGGCTGCCAAGGAGGCCTGCAGAGAGCAGGATGTGGTCCAGTGTCCTATCCCCTTGCAGTCGGTCATTGCTGCACTCCACAGGAAGTGCATGGAGTTGTGGGAGGACGAATGGCTGGCGGTGACGGCCAATAAACTGCGGTTGGTAAAGTCAACCACTCGGCCGTGGCGCTCCTCCTGCCAGTTGCTCAGGCGGGAAGAGGTGGCCCTCACACGTCTTCGGATCGGGCACTGTCCTCTCACACATAGCTTTTTATTATGGCGGGAGGATCCTCCGTTTTGTGATGCTTGTGGTGTGCACATCTCTGTCTGGCACATTTTAAAAGACTGCATTTTATACCATGATGCACGGGCAGAAGCACAAGTTGATGGGGATCTGCCTTCTGTTTTAGCTAATGATGAGACGTGTGTGTCTAGGGTTTTTAAGTTTTGTGACGTGTGTGTCTAGGGTTTTTAAGTTTTGTGACGTGTCTGGACTCTGGCCTAAACTTTTAGGCTGGAGGTTTTAGTGTATTGCAGAGTGGCTGACTCCTCCCCTTTTTTCCTTGTGGTCAGCCAGCCACTTCCATCTGCTACATTGTTTTAGCTCCCTCTATCATTTTCTTCCTGTGTTGTCCATGTTTTACTGTTGACACCCTGCTTCATCCCACGCTTCGGTGTGGATGTGCACATATTTTTCAACGATTGTTATCCGTGTTTTATGTTCCGTTTTATATTCCTGTTCTGGGATTTTTCTTGACACCCGTCTCTCTATGTTACTGAACGGGCGCTGAAGACCTTGCTGTCGTGCGCCCACAAAACCCCTCTACTACTACTACCCCCCGTATGGAATTTTTCTGAATTGGTATTGTCCACACTACGCCAAATACGCTGATTCGTGTCGATCCTGGGGTGAAGTCTATACCTGATGACAATGACTGTCCACATACATTGTTGAAAAAAACTTGCATTATGCTAAATGATCCAAGACTTCTGTAATGTTTGTTAAAGGATAGACGTCAATTATGGTTTCTGAATTTAGGTGTCTGTAATCAAAGGAAAACCTGTACTTCTGTGACCCATTCAATGATTTTTTTGACATGACGACTGTTCCTGACCCCCATGGACTATTACTTTCTTCAATTATTCCTCCTTTCAACTGTTGATCGATAAATTCCTTCAAAATTGGCTGCAAGTACCTAAGTATTCTGAGTGATTTGCGCCAGAATGGTGATTTATTTCCTATTGGTATGCAGTGCTATGTAATATGCGTAAGTGCTAATGACTGTTTTGGAAAAAATAAATCCTTAAATTCCCAAAGAAAGTTTTCCATTCATTCTGCATTGCTGCTCTTTAGCTGCTTCACTTTTTTCTCCTAATGCAGTTTCAGTGGTGTACGGCGTGGAAGACACCCCTCGTGTCCCACTCTTCCTGCTCCAGGACATCCATATTAGCGATTACCAAACCCCTTTGTTAATCAAATGTCCTCTATCTACATAAACAGGTACTTCTCTTCACGCTTTATTTCTTGAATGCATACAATATCTCTTTTAACCAAGCAACACAGCTGACCTAATACTTCATTCTCTTCTAACGGTTCCACCACACACAAAAGTCCTACTGGCAAGATAGATTCAGTACTCACCCAAAGCAGTATCACAGTACCCTTAGGTAAACAATCGTCTGAATCAAGCTTCAGTGTGGTCTTTTGTGGTTTAGTCGGTTTGTCTTTCATGGCGGAATTCCGTCGCGACATCGCTACGCTGAGAATGGCTTCATGTAACTGAAAAATTTTTCTATCAAGTTCCACCCTATGTAGCTGGAGATCGATTATGGTGCAATACTGATATAAGAAATCCAATATCAGATACCTGTCGTAGCCCTAGCTCATGTGTGACAATCTCTACACATTGTTTAAACCATACCGTATCCAGGCAAATGTCTGCTTAAAGTCCACTGATTCTAATAGTGTCACTTCTTTTCCCCGCAATTCCACTCAGTCTATACTGTGGTGGGTCCCATTGCTTACATTTCACCAGAGCATTACTGGCGGCCAACACATGCGTGTCTGTGTCCAACAATATCCTGCGACCTGTCTTTCCTACTATTACCCCTCTGCATACGATTTCGTAGCATCCAATCTTACTGGGATGGATCGTAGGTAGGCCTGGGGCTATTCCTGCCTGGTCGTCTACTTCTGAAACTATTACTTTCTCTTACTTTATCCACATCATCTGGAGGCTGGCGACATTTACTCCTTACATACCCCATTTGTCCACACCTGAAACATTTTATATTAGCAGCAAACACTGTCAGTTTACCGAGCATTCCAATCAACAAATCGATCTCTTCACATTCTATAGCGAACTGAACTGCTGTGTGCAAATCCGTCTGACCCCTGTCCACACATGTCTTGATATTTCTGCATGCAACTTTCTTAAAATTCCTCGAGCTCCCTCCGCTCAGTTTTTTGGAAAATAATTTCACTGAGTGCAGCATCCTGTCCCAATTAATAGGTACATCCCTAAAGTTTCCTTATCCCATTTGCAAATTGTTCCGCAATTTCCATATTCTTCTTAGTTGTCAGCCCTAATTGTTCTCTATAATGTTTGGCACTGTTTCTTTTCGTATATCTTTTAACTGAATTTTCTTTGAATAATTCGAATGTTGTGGGGTGCTTCTGTATAGCCTACATAAGTTTTTTCTTCCTCTGTCTCAGTTTTGCAACACTCAATAATTTCAGACTAGACCAAACTTCCATCTGAGCCAGATTTATAAAGTCTCCCACAAAGGACTGCACATCCTCGGTGTCTTATGGGAAAAAGCAGCAATTAAACTCTACTTGCAATACTATCTACTTCACAAAATGCATGACCATCAAACTGCTTCTCCATGACCAAAATAAAATAATTTTTTGAATCACTGTACCAAATGTTGCAGGTTCATACATTGCTCTCAGGAGGTGACATTCATGTTCTGACATCAGTCTTTAATGACCCTGTTGAGAGTGAAATGAGACATCAGTATGACAGTAGATTTGTTCAATTAATTTCTTTCTTATGGCCCTCGGCCGCAGTACATCAGGAACAGCTTGGTGGAGGCCTCCAGTTGCCTCTCATGTAAAAAAATAGACGTCCATCATTGCTGAATGCGCAGGGAGTGCGGCCGAGCATGGCGTCACTCAAATGATGCTCTCAGTCACATATCTGGCAGCGACAGTGATGACAGTGTGACGGTGCAGCTGACGATGGCTGTGAACTTCCTCACCCTTGTGACTCATGGCAGTGTTCTCTGCCTCGTGGTCAGACAGCGCACCCCATACTGCACTCTGGGGTGTCGCTCTGGGTGTCACAGGGTCGTGGTTTAGGCTGTGATACTGATACGAGAGTCATTTAGTACGTGAATGGGAATAGCTGAGAACTTAAATGCTTAAGACAATTACTCTACACTCTTCCGTACTTGCAAGTGAGCAAAGGCTTCCATCCTCCACTAGCGTACCACCTTCACAATTTTCTATTATTCCAGTCTCGTATAGCATACATAAATAACGAACACCTATATCTTTCCGTACGAGCTCTGATTTTCCTTATTTTATCGTGGTGATCGTTTCTCCCTGTGTATGTCGGTGTCAACAAAGTATTTTCGCATTCGGACGAGGAAGTTGGTGATTAGAATTTCGTGAGAAGATTCCTTCGCTAAGAAAAACGCCTTTCTTTTAATGGTGTCCAGGCCAAATCCTGTATCATTTCAGTCACACTCTCTCCAATATTTCGCGATAATACAAAGTGTGTAGGCCTTCTTTAAAATTGTTCGATGTAATCGGTCAGTCCTACCTGGTAAGTATCCCACACCATGCAGCAATATTCTAAAAGAGGGCAGACAAGCGTAGGAAAGGCAGTCTACTCAGTAGATCTGTTACATTTTCTAGTGTGTTGCCAATAAAGTACAGTCTTTGTTTAGCCTTCCCCACAACATTTTCTATGTGTTCCTTCCAATTTAAGTTGTTCATAATTTTAATTCCTAGGTATTTAGTTGCATTTACGGCCTTTAGATTTGACTGATTTATCGTGTAACCGAAGTTTAACGGAATCCTTTTAGCTCTCATGTGGACGACTTCACACTTTTCGTTATTTGGGGTCAACTGCCACTTTTCGCACCATTCAGATTCTAAATCGTTTTGCAATTTGTTTTGATCATCCGATGACTTTATTAGTCCATAAACGACAACGTCATCTGTAAACAACCTAAGACGGCTGCTCAGATTGTCTCCCAACTCGTTTATATAGATAAGGAACAGCTATGGGCCCATAACACTACCTTGGCGAACGCCAGGAATCACTTCTGTTTTACTCGATGACTTTGCGTCAACTACTAATTTCTTTCTGACAGGAAGTCACAAATCGAGTCACATAACTGAGACGATATTCCATAAGCACGCAATTTCACTACAATCCGCTTGTGTGGTACAGTGTCAAAAGCCTTCCGGTAATCCAGAAATACCGAATCGATCTGAAATCCCTTGTCAGTAGCACCCAAAACTTCATGCGAATAAAGAGCTAGTTGTGTCTCACAAGAACGATGTTTTCTAAACCAATGTTGATTGTGTGTCAATGGACCGTTTTCGTCGAGGTAATCCATAATGCTTGAACACAATATATGTTCCAGAATCCTACTGCATATCTATGTTAATGATATGGGCCTGTAATTAAGTGGGTTACTCTTACTACTTTTCTTGGATATTGGTGTGACCTGTGCAACTTTCCAGTCTTTGGGTACGGATCTTTCGTCGAGCGAATGGTTGTATATGATTGTTAAGTATGGAACTAATGCATCAGAATAATCTGAAAGGAACTTAATTGGTATACAGTCTGGACCGGAAGACTTGCTTTTATTAAGTGATTTAAGTTGCTTCACTACTCCGAGGATATTTACTTCTACATTACTCGTTTTGGCAGCTGTTCTTGATTCGAATTCGGGAATATTTACTTCGTCTTCTTTTGTGAAGGCATTTCGGAAGGCTGTGTTTAGTAACGCTGTTTTTGCAACACTGTTTTCGATAGTATCTCCATTGCTATAGTGCAGAGAAGGCATTTGTTGTTTCTTGCCGCTACCATACTTCGCCTACGACCAGAATCTCTTTGGCTTTTCTGCCAGATTTCGAGACAAAGTTTCGTTGTGGAAACTGTTAAAAGCATCTCGCATTGAAGTCCGCGCAAAATTTCGAGCTTTTGTAAAAGAGCGCAAATCTTGTGGATTTAGCGTCCGTTTAAATATGCCACGTTTGTTTCGTTGTTTCTGCAACAGTGTTTTGACCCGTTTTGTGTACCAAGGAGGATCAGCTTCGTCGTTTGTTAATTTATTTGGTATAAATTTCTCAATTTCTGCCGATATTATTTCTTTGAATTCAAGTCACATCTGGTATACACTTATATTATTAATTTGGAAGGAGTGAATATTGTCTCTCAGGGAGGCATCAAGTGAAGTTTTATCAGCTTTTTTGAATAGGTATATTTTTCGTTTATTTTTGGAGGATTTGGGGTTCAACCTCGCTACGACAACCCTGTGTTCATTGATCGCTGTATCCGTTTTTATGCTCGTTATTAACTCAGGATTATTTGTTGTTAAGAGGTCAAGTGTATTTTCACAACCGAAGGTTGCTACTTCGCGCCCAGATGGCTCTGCTTCACAATGCCACTTGGCTGAGTTTTGCTTTGCAATGCATGACGCTCTCGCCCACATGCGGCTGTCTCTGTTGCAGCTCTGACGTATTTTTTACCGAATACAGTCGATACGCTACAGGAAGTACATAGTTTACTGTGTGGGAATTACACAGTAACTGAATGTCAAGCTATTAATTTAAAAAAAAAACACTATTAATTTTATAATTGTTTATTTCATAAAAGCAACAGACACACACACACACCATTGTAGTAAAGCTAAAATTTCTGACATGTAACCAAACTACCAACCTATAAACATTAACAAAAATTTTCCAGCACACGATAATAGCTGACATATCTATTCCAGAAATGAGTTCAGAACGACTGGCAGATCCTGTTTGATTTTCAAGCATAAGTCAATACGTGGTTAGACCAACATCGTTTCTCACTGGGGTCCAGATTGAAACATAAATGACGAGGGTACAGTTTTATGAGGGTAAGTCAAAAATTATTCGGACTTTTGATGAGACACTCCATTTACTTGGGAAATACAGTTTGATTTACACATTATTTTTCAATATAGTCTTATTTCTTTGAAATTCACTTGGTCCAGCCGTCCACAAGCTTGAGTATGTCTGCCCAAAAGGTTTACGGTGGTTGTGAAGTCATTGGTTTGCAATTGGTTGCCAATGATACACCACTTCTGGCTCCTCTGCGTCTCAGGAAAATCGATGACCTCGCAAAGCGCTTTTCAGCGATCCAAACGAATAAAAGTCTGATGGAGAATGATCTTGATTGTAAGGTGGATGTTCCATAATTTCTGGATTGTGCCATGTGAGAATGGGCGTTACTGTGTAACAGCAAAACTTACCATGACAAAAGACCTCATCCATTGCTGGTTTAAGTTTGCTAGTCAACAACGCATAGTAATAAACTTTGTTGATGGTTTTCCCCTTCTCCATGTAATATTCCTTTTGCATCCCAAAACACAGTTTGCATAACCGTTCCTGCTGATGTTGCAGACTAGAATTTTTTCTTCACTGGTCATTCTGGGTGCTTCCACTCCATACTCTGGCATTTTGATTGTGTCTAATAATGATGAGCCCACGTTTCATCATGTGTCACTATTATTTCCAAAAATGGCTCGCCTTCTCTGTTATAATGGTCAAGTAAATATTGGTTGACCTCAAGACACCTAAGTTTGTGTTCTTCAGTGAGCTGTCATGGCGTCCATGACAAACGAACTATATCATAGGCCAAGTTCATCACGGATGATGGTATTGGCAGAACCATGACTGACGTTCAATGTAAACATTATGCCATCGATAGTAATCTGCCTATTCGTCAAAACCGTCAATTGAGCTTGCTCCATTTTGTCGGCCCTTGTGGATCTTGACAGGCGCCCTGCTTCCTGTTAGTGAGTCGGTTTTTTCCAGCCACATTTGAATTATCGACCCACCTGAAAGAACTTCATCACAGCAATTTACTGTCGCTGTACTGTGCTAGTAGTCTACCATGAATTTCAGGCCCTTTCACTCCTTATGACCAAATAACCGTATCACTGCTCCTTGTTGTTCTTTTGTGCATATTGCTAATGGAGGGGATATTTTTATGCTGCCACTGCCAGCTCACTTCTGTTGCCATAAAGATCAAGTGAGTTGCATGTTACCACAGTAGTACCAACTGTAAGTATGCTTTCAAGGAATGCATATGACTCCTGCAAAAGTTAATTTTTAGGAGGATTTGGATAATTTGACTTAAACTCGTACATTGTGTCCTTTGCATAACTGCAGTTCGCTTCGTTTGGAATTACTCGATTGAACTAAGAAACTTGATTGAACTAAGTATGCTGGAATATGATACAAGTGCCATTTAAATATAAAAAACAGCTCCTCGTTAAAATATAAAAGTGTAAAAATAATTTCTGATGCATGTTACTCATTTACGTTTTGTGTATAAATGTTGTTCCTGTTATTAAAATTCTCCTGTAATTGATGTTTATGAGTTAGTTGCCCATTTAACGAGGTTAAATTATTTACTTAATTAACTGATCGTGTTTCATGTGTAAGGGGTAAGATAATACTGTGCACAACATAGGCTACTTACATAGGTCACTCATTTATAATTCGTATAAATTTCTGCAAGTTATAGCAGTGAAATTGCACATCTATGTAGTTTTAAGACTTTGGCTACAGTTCATGGAATATGAGAGAGCTTTCGGATGTAGTCGTTTCATGTAAAAATATGTGATCAGGGTACATGAATATCCCACTGCAGCGATTCTTTAAGTTAAGCTTCTTTTTGTAGCGTCTGATCAACTGATATTCAACAGATATTGCTATAATTCAAATTGTTAAACACTCATTAGCTTTTTACATTTCTGCCAGTAACCGTTTTCCCTTCAGACACAATTGAAGCTCCATCTACAGTAATAACTTCTGGAGAACGAATAAGTATCAATTGTGGAAGAGGCACCACAGCAGGAGGCTTTCAGGAATGTGATACCAACAATGAAACATTATATCCTTAAGAAAAACTCATAAAACCTCAGCATAAAATACTGTCACCTGTGTTCGCGGGACTATACTAGTTTTTGCAATGTAAACCATGCCAAATGCCTTGAGGCTAGAATGGAACTAATGTTTGTGTCGAGGTCCACTGAGACATAATTACAGTCAAAGAGTTCTGTCTCATAGGCAGTTGAGAGTTATCACTAAAGTCTGGGATTATAGCCCTAATGTAGGTTACATTGGCACATTCCATAAGGTGGAGTTCCCCATCTCAAGAACATCAAGGTTGTGTTTTCTGCTCTGTAACAGAGACAAAACACGAAAGCGGCTGTTGGAGATGGCCTAAACCAGTGATGGACAAACCGCAGCTCGCGCAGTTGATATGATGGCGGCACACCACTCACTGTTCACAATAGTAAACTTTTTTACCTACCTTTCACTCTTGCCTGGAAAGGAATGTCTCTTCCCTTAAACAACTATTGAGTCACGCCACTCTAGATGGAACTGCGGCAGAGGGATCCATATTCGAAATAATAACTTATTTTACTGAAAATTATTTATGAAGTGGCACACTTCCACAGCAGAGCAGTTCCAGTAACAAGAGCTGCACGTGGGCCTGTGGGGAACAGCCTTGTTTAGTCGTCAATGGGTTGGGTATTTTACAGTACATGCTTTGCGTCAGTGAAATTCTTCACTTTAAGTCATTAGCCCACCAAACATGTTTTAAAATAAGAAGAGCATAAAACATAAATAAAATGAATCTTTGCGAAACAAATGACATCGAATTTTCTTCCATTGATGCGATGCTTACATAGTCACAGTGAGGAGTTTGTGGCCTGTGATACTAGCTAATCTGAAAACACCTGGCGTAAGACATCTTCCCTTTAGCTGAATCAAATTACAAAAGAAGAACTCACATGTATGTCCAGATAGGTATGGGAGCCGTTGTCCCTACCCATTCTGTGTAGTTATTGAATAAATACTGGCCTATGCTGTAACTTTGCAAGGTCTCAGTGCTGCCCTTGAGTTTTGATACACCAAAACAGCACTCATTTAGCGGCATACACCCCAATACAAAAACTAGGCACATAAGGTGAAACTTAATGAGAAATGAAAAGATAAAAATTATTAACTTAAAGGGACCACTGTTTCGAGTGACATCTAGAGTTGTTCATCATTCACAGTTTCGAAAAGACATAAGAGACATAGGTGAATGGATCCTTTAAATAAATTATATTTAAAGGGTAACTGAGTTTGGTCAGACTCAGTTCACTTCGCTTTGCAACAACAGAAATATAAAAACATATGTACATAACAAAATGCTTTGCTGGCCTTTACAGTTTCTGGCTTAGGTGATATGATATTCTAAATTGATTTCCAAAATGAGCTGTACAATATCTCAAACACTCAGATGATCATAATCAGATTCGTAATAATAAGACAAATAAATCAATATGTCAATACCAATGAATAAGCGTGTTAAGCAATTTCTACTTTAAGAGTGGGAATTAACATTAATCAAAACTAACTAGGGACCCACACAACAGACATAAAACTGTCGGGGAAAATAGCGTGAAGAGAATACTTTACGCTGTCCAGAAGGTATAATAATTTAAAAAATTGATGGAATTTTAAGATTTTTTTTTTACCCGGTGTTTACTCCATGACACGTTAACATGAAAATAGAAATTCTCACAGAGTTCACAGAAAATGAGAAACAAGTATATACATGTATGTCCCGCCAAACTTCTTGACCTTAATAGCTGCAACTACATAACCATTATATAATTAGGTCCCAGGAAACAAAAAAAGAGAATTATTCTAGTCCAGTGGTTGTGGTGTCACCGTCAGACACCACACTTGCTAGGTGGTAGCCTTTAAATCGGCCGCGGTCCGTTAGTATACGTCGGACCCACGTGTCGCCACTATCAGTGATTGCAGACCGAGCGCCGCCACACGGCAGGTCTAGAGAGACTTCCTAGCACCCGCCCCAGTTGTACAGCCGACTTTGCTAGCGATGGTTCACTGACAAATTACGCTCTCATTTGCCGAGACGATAGTTAGCATAGCCTTCATCTACATCATTTGCTACGATCTAGCAAGGCGCCATTACCAGTTACTATTGAAGCTGTAAAACATGTACCGTCAAGAGCGATGTTCACCATTTACGGATTAAAGTTAAGTATTCCAACAGCTACGTCCTTATTTGCTAAAGTCTAACTTCCTTGTCCTGTTTCAGACCTCACGCCAGCCTGCGTGAGCTGAAACGCGTGCCTTTCGGCTTCCTCTCATAGTGGGTTGGCTCTCTTGTCAATCCACAACAGTGGTAACACAAAGAAAAGCTGAACCTGCTTGTGAACAGTTTATCAAACCCTCTTACCGCAAAACCTAATACTCAAATGAAACTATAGCAAGCACAACTTAACAAAGCATTTATGACAAAGACAATCTGATGATAAATGTAAACAAGTATGAAAAACCAGTAAACATCTTTGTCAAATATCGTGACCATCATATATCACATAGTCACATTTAGGTACATAACTAAAAAATAATGTAACCCAATAAAATATACAACAAATACTCAGTCTACAACTTGCATCTGCCGTTTTTTCTCGAAGTTCGAGACTTTATTGTGAAAAACTTACAAAAAATGTACTAGTCGAAGTATTGGCCATCGCTGGCCACTGCTTTCTCCCAGTTTTAGGGCAGCATACGAATCCCACAGTGGGCAAACTGGGGATTCTTTGAGGGGAGCGATGATTCGATCCAATTTTGCACATGTTCATATGACTGTAAGTGCTACTCAGCCAGGTCGTGTCTCATGGATCGAGAAAGTTGGCAGTCGGAGGGAGGAATATCTGGAGAATACAGTGGGTGGGGTAGAACCTCCCATTTCAACGTTTCCAGGAATGTTTTGACGGGATTTTCGACATGGGGTCGCGCACTGTCATGCTGTAAACTCATTTTTTCATGCCTATCGCTGTAGTGTGGCCGTTTGTCTTTCAGTTCTCGGCTCAGACACATCTATTGCTTTCGATAACGATCTCCTGTGATTGTTCCCGTCGGTTGCAGTAGCATCGAAGGCTTTCTCTCTTTCACAACCAAGCCGGTCTTTGACGTCAAAATCACCAATCGTGAAGCATGGAAACCATTTTCTGTGAAGTTCTGCCACTAACAGGCGTCTCATCATGGGTCTTACCCAGCTTATTATGAGATTCAGCCGCAGATTTCTTCATATCAAAGGAGAAAATTAAAACCTCCCGCAGGTGTCGATTATTGGGCTCGTTAGCTGATACATTCAGTCGAGAGTAACTCTATGATGCAATCAAAAATCGACTAATATTTTGATGGCCTTATGTACTCTAGTGCCTAAGCTTGCTGTATGACACTTAACGACGTACGACTTGCAACACTACTTTCCACTACTGCCGTCTATTGCAAAAGGGCGGAAGCAAAGTTGTAGACCTAATAGACGACTACAGTAGTAGTCATAGAATAAACCATTATCATTCGATTGTCATGTATTATAAAAAAAGAAGAAAAGAAAACTAAATTGTTACGTTATTCTGTGTCATAACTGACCTTACAGAATTGCACAGGTGTTTCATGTTTTGTTTCATATTTACACATTTCTCGACATCGAAGGCCTACGGGATATTAATCCCGAAATTCTTTGAAACAAAAATGAACTTGAAATTCCAATAACGAAAACAGAAAAAATCAGGTTTCCTACAGCACAGAAATAAGTTACATGAGTGCAAAATTCCAATTACAGTAGAGATTTGTGCCAAACGATGATGCAGTGGAATGTGACGCAAACGAGGCACATTCTGGCATAATTTCTGCGCGTAATCACAGTGAGCTGGAGATACAAGAAGGCGATGGCCACAAGCCTGCACTTTCTATTGTAGTTGTAAACGACACAGGCCGAAAGTGGGCAAGCCACTTTAAATTAAAAAAGTCTCTCCTGTACGGGAATATACAAAATGGTTATACGAGTGCAGATTGTAGGCACATGGTTGACGACATACGGGAGTTTGGGTCTGACCATGACTCGTGCTTGCATAGCCTAATTGTCAGGTGACTGCTTGCGATAAGCAGGAAATCCTGGTTCGAGCTGTGGTCTGGTAAAAATCTTTCCTGTTGTCATTCGGGTATACAGCTGACGGTTTGTAACTGTGAATGGATTTCGTGTATTTCATAACGGCTTTACTCGCTTAAGTGCCTGTTCCTACGGACATGTCCAGAGAAACTTTATATCGTATTTCTGAACAACACAGGCATTATAACATCATATTTTCGATATTTGTTACATAAACTAAAACACAGTGGAGACACATCAGAAAGACAAATGTTGTGATGCAGTAAAGTGCTAAGAGGTGCTAGAGAAAAGATCAATTGGGTCGCCTGGTAAAATTGGGCCACTTACGCAAAGCCACCAGTGCAAGAGCCCACGTGATTTCGCTGAGCACGGGAACGGAGATGACACTGGCGTTTGAAATGGCTCTGAGCACTATGGGACTTAACATGTGAGGTCATCAGCCCCCTAGACTTAGAACTACTTAAAGCTAACTAACCAAAGGACAGCATACACAGCCATGCCGGAGGCAAGATTCGAACCTACGACCACAGCAGTAGCGTGGTTCCGGACTGAAGCGCCTACAACCGCTCCGCCACAACGGCCGGCATGACACTGGCGTGAATGTTACAAAGAACCACTGGAGGTACCAGTAAATATTCGGGAGAATTTAAAAAAAATGAAGCTATGTGCTAGACGCTTAATAATAAGAACAGGAAGCAGATTGGATTTAACTTCAGAGCAATGCAGAATTGCGTTCACAGAGGGTTGCTTGTTTAAGTTTATCTTGAGGTACTGGTAGTCTACGTATTAATCAAATAAAATAACTGTTCGGAAATGTCAACTCCACCTCCGATACTTGGCAAAAAAGTGAGACAACGAATGGAAAATGGGATGGTAGCCCTACAGATAAACGTCGAAATTCTTCTGACTGGCAAAATTATGAAAACTTATTCCCATCCCTCTAAAATTATCCCTCATAAATAGCAGACATCAAAAAGGAATAATTTGTAAGATGAACTTGATACATCTTACATCTTTTACACTCCCAAAGAATTTTTCGTACATAAAGTATTACAAATTTGACAGTTTTTGTCATAACCAAAAGTCTAACAATACAGAGATCCAGAAAATAGTATACAAGAATTATAAAGAGAAGGATAGAAAGCAGAAAAAGAAGACTACCTCTGGTATGTGCCACCTTGCAATTTACACAGAGGTAAAATACTTACTAACAAACAGCCAAACCCAGCACAAGAGTTATATTCGATATGTGATGCGTTAGACAAATTCTGAAAATCTGAAAATCGGTTAACTTCTTAAAAAATCTTGAAACAGAATAAACTAATGGATTATTTTCCACGAGAAATGCAATATCAAGGCAACTAAATAAAGAAAGTAGTATTTGCGCTTTAAAGTTCAAAGGCTGCATGTGTAAAACACTTCTGCAAGAGTAACCTAAAAAAAATAATGATTTCTAAGTGCATGCACAAGTATTTCAGTTGTTACTTAAATAACCTGTAACTTTTATATGAAATAGAGAACGGGGAAAGAGAGGTAAGTGGTTGGTGGGAATTACTGACTTTCAGATGCACAGGGTATTGTGGTAATGCAATGGGAAATGTTGAAAATTTGTGCTGGACCGGGACTCGAACCCAGATTTACTCCTTTATATGAGTGGTGCCATCCGGACACAGTCGCTGACTGCCTCAGATTTATGGCTTATCGCACGCTGCAACACAGTGTCACTCTTCCATTAACCATCTACTCATAAATTACTGATTTCCATAGGAATTCGGACGATATTACTGCATCTACACTGACACAAACATCAAGGAGCCGTTGTGCTTATACAGAAAAGTATACATCTGAGTGCTGTCTATCCTGCTGTCCGTGTCTGACAGAGCAGACACCACACAAACACCGGGTGATCAAAAAGTCAGTATAAATTTGAAAACTTAATAAACCACGGAATAATGTAGATAGAGAGGTAAAAATTTACGCACGGGGTTTTATTAGAAAAAAAATTCACAAAATGTTCGACAGATGACACTGGACAGCAAAACGTCAGTGACTGCGCATGACAATAGTGTATAAAAGGAGCTGTAATGAGAGAGAGAATCAGATGCGCCAGCAGTCACAGCATGTTGACGTTACCTGAAAAGGCGCTTTTAGTGAAGCTGTATTAGCACAATGGGGAATGTGCTACTTCAGCGTTACGATCCTATCGCCATAGGAAGGGGATTCGAACGGGTAAAGGTCCGTTGACAAATGCAGCTGTGGCGAGAATGATTTCGAAGTTCGAAGCCACGGGTTGTTTAGGCGATAGACCCGTAGTGGCCGACCGAGCACAAGGCGTAATGCTGCTGAGACAGTTCAGGAAGAAATGGAGACTGTAGCGGGTTCGTCTATGCACGGGGAAGTCAGCGGTCGTGCAGTCGCACGTCGCACTGGCATTCCATACACTACTGTTTGGTTGGCACTTAGGCGTACCGTCCAATGTTATCCGTACAAAATCCATCGGCATCATGAACTGTTACCTGGTGATTTAGTGAAGCGGAGGGCATTTGCTGTGTGGGCGTTTCAAAAGATGGCGGAAGATGACGATTGGTTAAGTAACGTGTTGTGGACGGACGAAGCTCATTTCACCCTCCGAGGGTCTGTCAACTCCCACAACTGCAGAATTTGGGCTACAGAAAATCCTAGAACTGTCGTGGAAACTCCATTGCACGACGAGGAAGTCACGGTATGGGTTGGATTTACCACATTTACCGTTATCCGGTCTTTTTTCTACGAGGAAATGCGTGATTCTGGTTTTGTAACGGCTACTGTGACATGTGAGAGGTACGCCAATATGTTACAGAACGCATCATCCTCAGCCTGGCTGAGAAACACCTGCTGGAACGTACGATGTTTATGCAGGATGGTGCTCCACCCCATATTGCTAGAAGCGTGAAAGATCTCTTCCGCTCGTCGTTTGGTGATGATCGTGTGCTCAGCCGCCACTTCCGTCATGCTTGGCCTCCCAGGTCCCAGACCTCAGTCCGTGCGATTATTTGCTTTGGGGTTACCTGAAGTCGCAAGTGTATCGTGATCGACCGACATCTCTAGGGATGCTGAAAGACAACATCCGACGCCAATGCCTCACCATAACTCTGAACATGCTTTACAGTGCTGTTCACAACATTATTCCTCGACTACAGCTATTGTTGAGGAATGATGGTGGACATATTAAGCATTTCCTGTAAAGAACATCCTCTTTGCTTTGTCTTACTTTGTTATGCTAATTATTGCTATTCTGATCAGATGAAGCGCCATCTGTCGGACATTTTTTGAATTTTTCTAATAAAACCCCATGTCATTCCAAGCATGTGTGTCAATTTGTACCTCTCTATCTGCATTATTCCACGATTTATTCAGTTTTCAAATTTATACTGACTTTTGGATCACCCGGTAGATTTATAACTTGAAACTGTAGCATCTGGGCTGCATGACCGCCATGGTGGGTATATGGCTAGTCGTGACAGGTCACAATGTCTGCAATTCACTACCCTGGGCCTCGTTTCAGTGGGATGGTGGAGGTTGTCGTGATAGTCCGTCATGGAAACTGTACTGGACGAATAGTCCCTCTATTTCGTATGAAGCTACTGCAGTGGAGGTGGTGCAGGGGAGATGGCAACCATCCTTCGTGATGTATTCTTACTTCAGTCTGCAGAGGCCTTCTGGTGTCATCAGTGGCGCATAGAACAGACAGTGCATTGCATATTCCCTCGGGCAATGATGACATCAAATGGAATAGTGCGGTCAGCACAATAGCAGAATTGCTAGCGCCAGCTGCTGTGCAGCAGCCAGTGGTGGACAGAAAATTCAGTCACAACAGCTGGTCTGTTTATGCTGCTCAGTTTGAAGGATACTGGGGCAGGTGGAGTCAAACCACAGCACCCAGCATGGATGACAGCAGTGCTGTGTCTCTGCTCAGGATGATGAACAGTGACATTGTCTTCCTGCTGAGGCTGTGACGACTGGACAGCTAGAAGGCCCAGTCTCAAACCCCCATGCCGCTAGGAAGACGACTAACGTCTGTTGGCAAATACCAAGTGGGTGTCACACCAGTGGAGAAGTACCATGTGGACACCATCCAGACTTAGCAGGAGCAGACATGTGGCTATTGTAGATACAGCGATCGTCGCTTACTGATTCATCCCTATTTGAAGAGTGGTATGTACCTTCCCTCATAGCTAGCAGTTAGTGACGACCGCATAATGTCTGTTTGAGTTAAACTTGTATAATAGCAAGCCTGACCAAGTAGAGTTTTTGAAACCACAATGCTCCTGGTCACTACAATATAATAGGCTGGAGGTGCCAAGAAAATCTGATGGACAGACATGAGATCATTTGTCCCAGCTTTCCCATCATCTCGGCACCTACAGAAGCCCTGCTTGTGCCATAACATTTAGCGATTCCTTTTTTCAGAGGCTCTGCGAGGTGTCATCTACAGCGCCAGCTTACTGAATAATTATAATTGCCTCAGTATGCTTTGTGTTTGAGAGGTCCTGAGACACCCACCTATGACATCATTTGACTGCTTTGGTTGCAGGAGCTGTTTGCTATGAAAGATGGAACTATGGCGCAACAAAACACAGTATACTCATGTATACTCCATGACAGATGGAATAACAACATAAATAGATGAAGAAAATAATCTTTGTAATAACAAAGGCACAAGGTACACCCACAAAATACTTCTTTGAAGCAAAGTGAAAAGTAAATTGCTTGTAACCAAGGGATAGAGTATAATAGTTTTTATTTAGTGCTCTAGTACAGGAACTCGCTTTTTTTAAAGAAATGAGCCTAATTCATTCAAATTTTCACTGTAATGTCCTGTTTAAGATTTGCTTTTACCTCAGGATCACAACAACTTCGCAATGTACTCATCTTAATATCATTACCATAACAATCTAGAAAACATTTTAAAAGCTTTCCTGAATATCGTTAGTATCATCATTTTATAAAACTCCTAAAATAACATAAATTTTCATAAAACCTTAAAAAATCGTGAACATAAGAGTCATCATAAAATTTTCAATGCTCATTCCACTCTTTCCAGCTCACAATACTCACATCAAGAATGATGGAACATGTCACATGAAATTTACGTTGTCATAATTTTCAAGACAATCAGCTGATAATCAAGTGGGGTATCTAAACACAAGAAATTAGATGTTTGTGGATTACAGCATTCTGAATGACAACATCAGATACCAGTGTAAACAGGCCATGTTAACAGGCATGGACTCCACTGCCCATTGCCAGGATCGAACATGGGTTCCCTGCTAGGCGTGAGGAAGAGGATGGTCAGGTGTCTTCATGGATGGCTCATGATGACAAAATAACAACATTTATTACTCATCTGCCATATATTGGTTGTAGGCCGTCTGGACGAGGTTTGCTTCCACTCACCTGGCTGCCCTATGCTGGGTCTGTAGCTGCGCTGGCATAACTCGGAACTGCTGCCTCGACAGTGGCGCTCCGGCCTAGCTGGATCATACTTGCGACAGCTAGAACCATGTACCACGGGCCTCCCTTTGATCATGGCTCTGGGGCTATCACAAGTGGCGGCTGTCTGGTGTCGGAAGACCAGGGTCCCTGTCTCAGGCAGAGGTCACAGCGTTTGTGGTGGCAGTGGCCCAGGACGATGGTGACACTGCGTTACGACAATGCACCCCAAGCGTTGACTGCCATGACAGGCTCCTGTCTGTTGATGGCGTCTGACGATAGTTACGGCGGCGGCGTCACTCTGGCGCCTTCTAGGTGATGACCTGCACTACGATGATGACTATTACGATGATTGCGATGGCAGTGATGACTCCGAACTGGTGTCTGCAGTAAGTGACACACACTCCGCGTTCCAACACTTCACGATGGTCGATGTTGACCAGCTGACTACCGGTCCTTAAATATTGCGTTCTGCCACTGACGTCTGCAATTATGCTTTCCCAGTAGGTTGGTGGAATATTTTGGTGTTGCTTGGCTGTCGTAACTGACTTGATTACTGCCCTCGATATTGACACCAAGGCGTGCAGCGAGCTGGATGGTTACACAGCATTCTCTTTTGTGTTGCTGAACTCGCCGCTCCTCCGACTCAATTACACATTGGTATCATACCATTGATCGGCGCAATAGAATGTGACACATATATGACTTCTGGTTCCCAGGATTTCTGCACATTGTAAATAACTTCATTACAGTAAAAGTCCTTCCTTTATCCATCTTAATCGCTTTAATCATTCGATCCTCTACACTCCCAACCTCTAAGGAAAGAATGTGTTTCTTCATTCTGCTTTTACATCTATTAACACAATGACTCCATTTACACAATTTTGAACTGTCTAACAACTGTATCATATTTACACAGTCTACTTCCTCTGAATCTATATAATGTGGCTTGTCACTACTAATTTCACTACAGTTCTCTCTCTTATAAACAATTGTTCCTTGTGGTCCTTGAGCACACTTAGTCTTTGGTTTCATGAATGTTCACTCATTACACTCCCATGCTATTGTGACCGGTTTAAAACCGTATTCTGAAGCTTGGGAGGGTTGGAATTTGAGCAACTCTTCTCTTGAAAAAGAAACAAATAACTATGATAACCACAAGGAATACACAAGTGGCTGGTGTTAATGAAGCAATGACTACCAGTTGCTGCTGCTACTTATTTCTGTCCCAGATCCATGCTCGAGGTCCTAGCATATACTGATAATTCGCTATGTTATCCTGTTTCCTTCACTTTAATTTTTCCTTTTTCTTCTCCTCACCCACAGTTTCTCTCCCCCAGTCTATGGAATCTACGATCAGACTAGGCAAATTGCCCATATCCCCTTAAACAGCATAATTCGGCTTCTGTGACTATCGAAGGGCAGGTGGAGAGCTGCAATTTAACGTTAACCAGCAACATCATCTCTGTTGACTGGTGGGGGCTGTTATGCTGTGACACAAACTTCTTCGTTTTCCCCTTCGGCACATAAGGATTCGTTAACATGACCCAGTGTCTTGCATGGTACTTAGGTAACACTGATTTCACATCATGTGCTCTTTCCTGTTTCTTTAAAACCTTTGTATTCATTTTTTGCCTTTGTCTCCAGATAAGTTTCACTCTCCTAGCAAAATCCTTCACTGACAAGGTGTCTCCTTGTGGCAGAGCTATGCAAAACTCGAAGGGTTGGCATCTTGCGCCGAAAAATTACTTCTTATGGAGACAACGCTGTGCTCTGGTAAATCCAGGTAGACAAAGATGCGGCTGGACATCAACAGGTCTTTTAACTCCTGGAACGCCGCCTCACGCTTATCTGTCCAATGAAACTTCACTCCTTTCTGTAGCAGCTGCGTGAGAGGTCTTCCAATTTCTGGCCATTTCGCAACATACCCATGGTAAAAATTTGTGAGCTGCAGATAAAATTGCAACTCCCTAACCTTGGTGGGTGTTGGAAAATTTTAAACGACCTCAACTAGCTTTGGTTCATTACATATTCTGTCTTGCCCTACAATATGACCCAAATACTGAACTTCTTGCAATACAAAATATTTCTCTAAACTGAACATTAACCATGCTGGACACAGACGATGAAACACTTCACGCTATCATTCCAAATGTTCATAAATACTCTTTGGATACACGATTATGTCATCTAGGTATACCATTCACTGGGTACATTGGTTGCACTAGGGGATCATGTTCTGAGCAAATCCAACCCACCCAGACAATAAGATATAAAAATTAAACCAATAAAAAATTAATCACACAATGAACTATAGCTCATGAAAAACATAATCATTATTTTAGCTCCCTCGAATCCGTTATACTTTAGTTTAATATCGCCATCTTCAAAACACTGAAAGTCCAATTCATTTATTATTTTATTAAACCTGTCTGGCGAAATAATTTTACATTTAGTATCAAGCTACACATAATTTCTCATTTCAGATCTAGTATTTAAATAGTTAAATCCCATAATGTAATACAATTCATTTTTCGCTAGCTCACCGAATTATTCATCCTCTTCAGTAGACATCCATTGATATAGATTTGAAAAAATATTCAAAATTTTCCCTCAAAATTCTAATCTGATCATCATATCTTAAATTTTTCTTAACATACATGAATATGTAGGAAATTGTATTTTTCGGAATTTTATCATTAAAAGTGGCAACTAATTTCATTGTAGTTTTCTGTGTGGGTAACAATTCATTCTCCTAGTCATATTCATAACAAAAAGTAGGATAATTTTCAATAAAACTGAACGGATTTACACTGACATTGTCTTTCAATTGAGTAACTCTCTTAAAATCGAGGAAAGCATCACATGCTTTCAGATAGTTATTTGGTGGGTCAAGATTCCGAAATTCTTGAGGAAAACTTTCATTTCTTCCGTTTTCCACATAGAAATTTTGTAATTTAACATGATTGAATAAAGAAGAATCAATTATTTGATTACTTTTTTCGATTAGTTTGGAAAACAACGAAAACAAAGGAAGGCATATCAAATTCTGAAGAATTATAATAATTAGTAATATCTAGTTCAAAATGTCTTTTTCCTTCTCATCTGGCTATTGCAACTATTTGTGATTCAAAGAAAGAAATTTTTTAAATTTTTTAGTCTTTCTTCTTTTAGTTCTAATGAATATTCTGATTAATGCTTTACAAGAAGAACACGAATTTCCATGGATTCTACTACAACTTTTCCTTTTTTTTGTAAGTATATCTTTTAATTCAATTCCAGTATCGTTTTTATCAGCTCATATGAGAATAGCATCTCAGCACTTGAACTCCAAGGAAAAATTACATCACTTCTTTATAATCTTTGAAAAATCAACCAAACAAATCCATTGGAAAAGTACTTCATTTTTCTCAGTTTTTATCTTACCATTGTTGAGGATATGACCTTCCACAGTTAACTCATCGCCTGTAGTCGAATCTTATATCATAAGGACAAATGAAGAAATGAATGGATGTTCCATTCCAGATATAATATTGTTTCCTTTCTATATAGTGATGACCTCAAACAACTCTCGCCACATAATAATTTTTTATTGGATTTTCCATCACATGATAGATAATCTGTAACATCAGCTACGATAATACTAAAACTTAAATATAGTTGTGTGTGGTATGGATGAACCGATCCACCTTCAATATTCACATTAATCTCTGTTTCTTATTGGAGACATTTAGATTATCTTTAGTCTTTTCATTGAGTAAGAATCAGTAAAACTGAAAACTCTCGATTTTGTTCATGATTTAATAAGAATAAAATTTATCAAGACATTTCTAAAATTATTGTTATATAAGCACCATTAAAGTTAATCAAATTCTCATTTTCATCAGTTGTAGTTATTTTTAAATTTCGAATTGAGTAAAAAAAAAGTAATATTTAAGGGATAATGTGGTTCATGAATTATTAGTCTACCAAATTCTGCATTAGGCTTCAATGAGGTAATAATATCAGTTTCTTGATGAAAACGATCAGTATGCTTTACAAACATTCCGAAAACTGAATTAAAATTTGTATTTATTAATTCAAATGGAATAATTTTAGGATTATCATTAGCAACAGTCTTTTCATTAGCCTCAAAAATTTTTTTCATAAATCCCAGGACACTATTGATAATATCTTTTATATCCATATATAACTTAACATCAATCTCAAGGACAGTCTGTTTAAACTTTCATCAGCTTGAATGTGAATACTAGGCTTTTTGGAATGAATAAATTATTCTACGTTTTTCAAACTATACTGGCCAGTTGGAAGTTCTGTCGTTTCTCCATCACAATATAATTTATTATTTATCAACATAATATTTGGACTTACAAAAATTGAATAAAAGCGAACCAATGCAATATTACTAAAGCTGTTTTGTATAGGTACAGTTAATCTTTTTTCAGACAGATGAATTACCACTCAATTGAAATAATCTGCTCATTTAGTATTAACAATTTATTTAATTAAATGAATTGTGATTGGGAACCAGAAATAAGAATTCCAGAGAAGAAATCAATAAATAAACATGGTAAACTTTTATCAAATTCTATTTGATGTGCAACCATAGGAGCAAGTGGTAATCGTAAAACAACATTAATGATCGATCATTATATTCTAGTACTGGGATGGTTGAACTGGAATAAAATTAATCATTTGTACATTTCCTCTAAAAGTTAGATCAACTGAAATATCGTGAATGTATTAAAAAGGTGTAAAAAAATGAAGATGAGTGTAACAAAAATATTACTAGTTTTATTGAAAATATTGGAAGAAATTATTCCATTAGATCAATGTCAAGAAAATTCAGTACTCGTATTTGAAGACTTCATTCTTGAAAATCAGAATATAATTAGGGAATATTTTACTAGAGGAAGACATAGAGGACTTGATTGCTTTTATTTGGTTCAAACTTACTCCAAAATAACGAAACCATTAGTCAGAGATAATCTTAATTCTTTAAATATCCTTAGACAAGATGACACAAATGTAAATCATATTTATCATGAGTTCGTTGCTGGTGATTTAAAGTTTGTTGAATTTATAGAAATGTGTAGTAAATGCTGGAATGATCAATTTGGATTTTATACGATAGACATGACTAAAAAAGCGAATGAAGTAAAGTTCAGAAATAAAATACAACATTTCATAACAACATAAACGTTAAACATAAACATAAATGTTAAACATAGATGTTAAAAATGTTTAGTTAATATTTTTCCATCTGTATTAAACGTTTGCAATCTATGATAAAGAAGTAGTTAAAAAAGATAGTCGAAATAGAACAGTAGAAGAACAGTTAAGAGAAGAGCTTAAAAAATGGAAGAAACAACCAAGAACAGAGTATGAAAAATATAATAAAGAAGATCATCTGGTTATCGATGCAATTGAAAAAGTTAAACAAAGTATTGAAGGTTTAGGTGATAATGTTTTGAAAGCTGTTGAAGAAAATAGACAAGTTGAAAAGCAAATGGTTCCTAATTCTCATTATCAGTTAGAAGAATTTAATAATATACCGCCAATTAAAGAATATGGAAGTCCACACTGTGACTGTACATTAAGTGAATCAGAAATACAAGATTTATTAATGAAGAGACAGAAACAAAAAAGGATAAACATGTTAAACAAATAAGTGTAGGTGAAAGAATGATAGAATATATTAATCACAGTGAAGATAAGATTTTTGGATTAAGACTGGTTGCTTTACTTAAATTCGTTGATAAATTACCAGTAAAATTCGATGGAGCTAAATAAACCATTGGTGATAGGAGATATGAAGAAAAAGATGGATTAACAAATCCTTTAACTAAAAAGCAGGTAAGTATGGAAGAGATCAATACATTGTATAAAGGTTCTCATTTATCAAATTATGCAGATATATTATACTATTCAGGAGCACTAAATTCTGATAATAATCCAAATAAAATAAAATCGAATAGACGAAATAATTGCAAATATTTGATAAAGGAAATTTTTAATGAATTTTTTCCAGCACTGAGGCAAAAATTTAGATGATTCATTGAAAAGTGAGGGAGTAAAAGTTGGTGAAGTCTTAGTAAAAAAATATTTCAAAAAACCAATCGAATATGTCTAAATGAATTATGTTCATAAATTAATTGACAGAAATAAAAATTATCACAATGAAAAGGTGGGAATAATGCTAATGTTGACAAATAAAGTTAGTGACGTAGGTTCCAAGTGCTACTCTGAGATGAAGAGGTTAGCACAGGAATTCGTGGCGGGCCGCATCAAACCAGTCAGTAGACTGATGACCAAAGAAAAAAAAATGAAACACAGAAATGGCAACTGGTTTTAAAACAAAAGGCACAATGACGACTTCTGTCCTGGGGGAGTAACGCTTCAAACAGTCTGTGATTTAAACATTTCTTCTGACACAAGTACTACATTTTGATGCATCACAGAAGGAGTAATGTAACACTTCGACCTTTACATTCACGATGAAATACAGGAATTAAAACGGGGTTGAATACAAAAGGCACAATGCCAACTTCAGTATCGGAGGAGTAACGCTCCAAACAGTCTGTAACTGGAGATCTCCTGCGAGTCCAGTAGTAGATTCCGATGCAGCACATCAGGTTTACTGCAACCCTTGGACATTCACATAGACGATGAAACACCGGAAATGCATCAGGATTGAACACAAAAGGAACGATGCAGACTTCTGTCCAGGGGGAGTATCGCTTCAAACATTCTGTGCTTGGAATCTTTCCTGTGAGTCCAGTATTAAATTCCGATGCACCACGGCAGGTTTAGTGTATCCCTTGGACTTTTACATTGACGATGAAACACAGAAATTGCATTGGGATTGAATACAAAACGCCCAATGCCCACTTCTTTCCAGCAGAGTAACGATTCAAACAGTCTGTGATTGGAAATTTCCTGGGAGTCCACCAGTAGATTCCGATGCACCACAGCAGCTTTACAGTAACCCTTGAACTTTACATTAACGATGAAACACAGAATTTTCATCGTGATTGAATACAGAACGCATAATGCCAACTTCTGTCTGGGGGAGGAACGCTTCAAACAGTCTGTGCTTGGAATTTTTCCTGGGAGTCCAGTATTAGATTCCGATGCACCACGGCAAGTTTACTGTAACGCTTGGACTTTTACATTGACGATGAAACACAGTAATTAAAATGGGGTTGAATACAAAATGCACAATGCCGACATCTGTCCAGGGAGAGTAACGCTTCAAACAGTCTGTGCTTTGAACCTTTCCATGGAGACCAGTATTAGTTTCCCATGTACCACTGGAGGTTTACTGAAGCTCTTCGACTTTCATGTTGACGAAGAAACAGAGAAATTGTATCGGGATTGAATACAAAGACACAATTCCGACTTCTGTCTAGAGGGAGTAACGCTTCCAACAGTCTCTGTTAGAAACATTCCTGGGAGACCAGTATTAGGATCCGATGCACCACTGCAGGTTTACTGTAACCTTCGACTTTCACAGTAACGACGAAACACAGATATTGGATCGGGATTGAATACAAAAGGCACAAATCCGACTTCTGTCCATAGGGGGAGACGATTCAGACACTTTGTGCTTTTAACCTTTCCTGGGAGACCAGTATTAGACTCCGATGATCCACTGCAGGTTTAAAGAAGTCCTTCGACTTTCATATTGACGATGAAACATTGAAATTGCTTCGGGATTGAGTACAAAATGCACAATCCACCTTCTGTCCAGGGAGAGTAACGCTTCAAACAGTCTGAGCTTTGACCTTTCCACAAAGACAGGTATTGGATTCTCATGAACCACTGCAGGTTTACTGAAGCCCTTCGTTTCTCTCACTGACAACGAAACACAGAAATTGGATATGGATTGAGTACAAAAGGCACAATTCCGACTTATGTCCAGGGTGAGAAACGATTCAAACAGCTTGTAATTGTAACCTTTACTGGCAGTCAGGTAGCATATTCCGATGCACCACTGCAGGTTGACTGTCACCCTTTTACCTTCACATTGACGATGAAACATAGAAATTGCATCCTGATTGAATACAAAAGGCACAATGCCGACTTCAGTCCAGGAGGAGTAACGCTTCAAACAGTGCTGCTTTTGAACCTTTCTTGGGGGACCGAAATTAGATCCCGTTGCAGTGCGGAAGGTTTAATGCAAGCTTTCAACCTTCGCAAGCATGATGAAGCAAGTAAATTGCATCGGCACTGAATACAAAGGTCACAATGCCGATATTTGTCCACGGGAGTAACGTTTCTAACAGTCTACATCTCTACATCTACATCCATACTCCGCAAGCCACCTGACGGTACGTGTTGGAACCTTTCCAGGGAGACCATTAATAGATTCCTATGCACCACGGCAGGTTTACTGTAAGCCTTAGTATTTCACATTGATGATGAAACACACTAATTGCAATGGGATTGAACACAAAAGGCACAATGCCCCCTTCAGTCCTGTGGGAGAAACGATTAAAACAGTCTGGCTTTTGAACCATTGATGAGAGGCCAATATTGGATTCCTATACACCACCACTGTTTTACTGTATACCTTAGACCTTCGCGTTGACGATGAAACACAGAAAGTGCTTCGTGATTGAATACAAAAGGCACAACGTCAACTTCTGACCAGGGGGAGTAACGCTTCAAACTGTCTGTGTTGTAACCTTTTCTGGGAGACCATTATTAGATTCCAATGCACCACGGCAGGTTACTGTAACCCTGTGACCTTCACTTTGACGATGAAATACAGGAATTGCACCGGGATTGAATACATAAGGCACAATGCCGACATCTGTCCTGGCGGAGTAACGCCTCAAACAGTCTGTTCTTTGAACCTTTCCTGGGAGCAAGTATTCGATTCCGATGCATTGCTGATAGTTTACTGTAACCCCTGGACTTTCACATTGACGATGAAACGCAGAAATTGCACTGGGATTGAATACAAAAGGCACAATGTCGAATTCTGACCAGGGGGAGTAACGCTTCAAACAGTCTGTGCTTTGAACCTTTCTTGGGGGACCAGTATCAGATTCCGTTGCATCACAGCAGGTGTACTGTAGCCCTTGGACCTTCACCTTGACGATGAAATACAGCAACAGCATCGGGATTGAATACAAAAGGCACAACGCCGACATTTGTCCAGGGGACAGTCTGTGTTTGGCACCTTTTCTAGGAGTCCAGTAGTAGATTCCGATGCTTCACTGCAGATTTACTGTAACGCTTCTATTTTCACATTGACGATGAAAAACAGAAATTGCATCGGGATTGAATACAAAACGCACAATGGCGACATCTGACCAGGGGAAGTAACGCTTCATAGAGTATGTGGTTGGAACAGTTTATGAAAGTACTGAGGTAGATTCCGATGCACCACTGCAGTTTTGCTGTAACGCTGTTACCTTCACATTGACGATGAAACACAGAAATTGCATCGGGATTGACTACAAAGGGCAGAAATCGGTCATCTATCCAGAGGGAGTAAAGCATCAAACAGTCTGTGTTGAATACATTCCTGGGAGACCAGTATTAGATTCCGATGCAACACGGAAGGTTTACTGTAACCCTTGGTCCTTCACATAGACGATGAGCACAAAACTTTCATTGGGATTGAATAGAAAAGGCACAATGTCGACTTCTGTCCATGGGGAGTAACGTTTCAGACAGTCTGTGCATTGAACCTTTCCTGCGATTCCAAGGAGTAGTGTCCGACAGACCACTGCAAGTTTACTGTAACCCTTTTTAGCTTCACATTCACGATGGGACACAGAAATTGTATAGGGATTGAACGAAAAGGCACAATGCCGACTTCCGTCCAGGGGAAGAGACGAATCAAACAGTCTTCGTATTTAAACTTCCCTGGGAGTCCAGTAGTGGTTTCCGATGCATCACTGCCGTTTTACTGTAACGGTTTCACCTGCACATAGACGATGAAACACAGAAATTTCATCGCGATTGAATATAAATGGCACAATACTGACTTCTGTCCATGGGGAGTAACGTTTCAAACAGTTTGCTCTTTGAACCTTACCTGGGAGTCCAGGAGTAGATTCCGATGCAGCACTGGAAGTTTACTGTGCCATTTTTTTTTTTTTTTTTTGCTTCACATTGACGATGGAACACCGAAATTCTACACGGACAGAACGAAAAGGCACAATGTCGGCATCTGTCCAGAGGGATGAACGCGTCAAACAGTCTGTACTTGGATCATTTCCAAGGACATCATTATTAAATTCCTATGCAACACGGCAGGTTTATTGTAACCCCCTGGACCTTCTCATTGACGTTGAAACACAGAATTGCATCGGGATTGAATACAAAAGGCTCAATGCCTACTTCTGACCAGGAAGGGTAACGCTTCAAACTGTCTGTGCTTTGAACCTTTCTTGGGGGACCAGTATTGGATTACGATGCACTACGGAAGGTTTAATGTAAGCCTTATACCTTCATATTGAAAAGTCTCCTTAGAAAAATTAATGAATTACTGTGCTGGTAAGCCTCTACGTTATTTGATTTTCAAACAGCTGAGTAGAACTGATCGTACTCAGACATTTCGCTCTTTACCTATTCTGATCAACACTAAACTGACACAAAATATTTTTAGCGCAACGCAATCTGACATTCAATAATCCCTACACAAGAATGGCCCTGACTAACATTAACCTATACCTTTCACAAATCACTTACCTCACAAAAATCTTCGTTACTCGAACTACTGCAATACAGCGAGCGCCACTACTGCCAGCTAAATAAAAGATTCTAACTACCGGAGGCACTAACTACTGATGGGCCTAGTTAGCAAATGAAAGATTTTGTTAGAGAACAAACAATGTATTTACCTTAATATTGTTCAAAAGTCATAATATATATATCTGTCCATGATATCCAATATTACAAATTTACTCTTTCTGGTGGACACACGTCCAGATCGTCCGCTCTCAAAATTCCGCCATCTCTCTCCCAACATCCACCACTGCTCTCAGCTCACCTCCAACTGCGAAACGCTACGGGCTGTTAACAGCCAACAGCCCAATACTACAATAGCGAATATTACGACAATGCCACCCAGCCACAGACTGCACACAGCACAGCCAGTGACTTTCATACAGAGCGCCACGTGGCGTTACCAATATTAAAACCTAAACAGCCTACTTTACATAGTCCCCATGCTCCCCACAAAAAATTTACAAATTGTTTTGGGCACTGGCCAATACATATTTGTTAAAATTTTTTCACAATTACAATAACAAAGATATCCAATGCACACACTTATTGATACAATGTTGGTCAAAAGCTAAAATTTTCTCACAGTCCATGAAGACAGTCCTTATCATTCATCACAGTAAAATTGCAGTGTTTTTTTTTCTCAAAGTCTGAGCAGTAAAAGGAAATGCACACGGAAGTAGTGGATTTCCATGCAGTCTTGACTAAGTAGTGTTGTCTTTCCAACGGAAAGGCAGTGCTGACTCTTGACATGCAGACAGGTAATGGACCACAACAGAGCAAACCCACAGCAGAGTAAGTCGAAGTTTTGAAGAATATTGGTAGGTAGGTCATCACAGAGCAGAACACTGTAGTCCTGTTAGAGATTACAGTATTGGTGGGTCACCAGAGGTGCAGACCCACTGTATTCCTTGTAGAAATAATGGTATTGGTGAGCTATCAAAGATACAGACCCACAGTAGTCCTTGTAGAGGCGGCCAGCAGCCATCTGTTGCGACTGTGCAGGTGCATAATCACCATCAAAGAGTCTTGCCGACAATATAGCAAGTCCATAAACCACCACTTGGGCACTCACAAAGTTTTTGGAACTGTCCTTAGAACCAGCAATGCTGTTAACCAGTCCCTTGCTGAATTATTAACACACGTGCAAACACTAACAGTCCTCTTTTTTTTCACATATTGTGCATACACTATGACCAACAGAAATGTGTGCAGTGAAATGAATGCTTACAAGTTACTTAATTTGATAAACTGGTGTCAATTACAATTTTGTAACATGAGAATACAATAACAAAGGTACAAACTACATCATTAAATAACATAATAACACAGATAACATTTCTAGTAGTACAGGATTTACAAAACAATAGAAATAAACATGTACATTAGTTTTATAGGATTTATGACATAAGTAAATAAATAAAATAATGAGAATGGTTTTTGAAACATTAATTTCACACATGAGAATTGAAACAGAACAGAATTAATAATGTTTAAACATCTTTACAAAGTAAATAACATATTATTAATGCAAGTTATATTTGAGGATAACAGTATTCCTCATCATAGTGAATGTAGTTTAGTACTAGAAAAATTCTACAACATATATCTTATTAGCTAAACACATAAAGACAGGAAAAACACAAATACACAAGAGTACACAAACACATAGCAGAATAACACAGGAGGAAAGCATAGGGTTTGTTTTCAGTGTAACATTTGGTACTGCAGTCCAACCTAAAACTTCATTCCATAGATCTTTCGTCTTGTTTCAACATTAGTTTCCACCAAAAAAATCCTATCCAAGCATGCTTTCTGTATTTATATGTTCACATATTTCTTACCTCATTATCTATTTTCCTTTACCTTACCTCATCATTTATTCCCAAGAAAATCTTACCTAAACCTGTTGTCCCTAAACCCTACTTTTTTGTTCATATCCTCTTTCAAAATACTTTTTTGCCCAAACCATTTTATTATGGCTTCTCAATGTATTTCTTCCAGTTCATCACAACTCGTTCTCTTATATAGCCTACCCCATCTTAAGCTTACTTAAATCTACTGAGCTCAGATGCTAAACTAAGGGACGAGGCAATGCAGCAGCACAAACAATTAACACAAACAGCAATGACAAAAAAAATGGAAATTGGCAAAGCAAGCAGCAGTATATCTAAATTAGCAAAGCAAATGCAACATTACAACTAATATAAGGCAATGTGCAGCAAATAAGAAAAATAAATCAGTAGTAAAACTGGCTTAACAGAGTAATAGAAAGTGAAATTCAGTAGCACTATGCTTGGCAAACAGCAGCAGCAAATGTAATAACTTATATCTAAACATGACAAACCTACAAGCAGAAAAAATAGTACAGTAAAGACAACAATGCAGATAAGGGAAATTTATATTCACATCTTAATGTCTATGTAATTAAAGTGGTGCACCACAAAAACTTATTCTACAAAAAATATTACCAACTACTTAAAAGAAAATTATGTATGCAGTCACTGTTATTAGTCCCTTCTTATTGTTCTTTCCTTTCCAAGTGCTCCTTTTTCGAAGAATGTGAATCATAAAATTATTATTTAATAGATCTGTTGACAGAAAGTGTTCACATTACGAAATGCATTTAATTTTATTTTATAAAACCAATGCTGCAACACAGCTGGAAACCAGATATCAAATGAAATAAGCAACTATGTACAAAGTAAAACACAAAAATATCATTCAATAGTCATGTGGCATTTCACAAGTTAGTAGAAATTCTCTCAACTCTCGTAGAAAGACGCTTGTCATAATCAGGTGTGCAGATGTAAGTATCTTTCCAAACAATGAGTGTGTCGTATTTGCAATGCTTTCTAGAAAGGAATGGCAATAGCGAGGTTAAAGGCCTCTCCTTTATTTGTTGTGCCTCTGAAAGGCACGGCTTTTTTTTCCAGGCAACTGTCGCATAGCATGGCGCCTACAGTGCAATACATCAAGGTCACTTAGCTTTCTCACCGAAATATTTACGACAGCAGTTTGCACTACAGTGACAGTCTCATGTAAAAAATTTCACAGGTCGAGAATTTGCCTTGCAAATGTGTAGAAACAAAATCCTATAAATATAACAGTGTCCATAAAGTTTTGTCAGCATTGTGGTAACTAACATTCACATACGTACACACATTTCATAACTCTTAAAGTACGATTCATGGTTTCCAACATCCTTTTCACAAATCAGAGTCCCTAACCACTACTCCCTATTCCTTATCTTATTAAACATATACATATTCGTCAACACTTCTTCAATATTTCATCATAATAAATACATAGCATAATCGAATTCCTCATATAGCATCTGCTTATTGATCATAAACATACCTCAACAGCACAATACACATTGTCATCGTAATAATAACATCATAAAAACTCGGCGAAATCTCAAAAACGTCGTAGCTTTCCGCAATAATTTAAAAACCTAAAAAAATTCTCTGATCATTTCAATAGTGTCATCTACCTCAATCGTACTTTAAAAATCATGATCCCGTATCAAGTATATCATTCAAAGCTCTCATAGTATCACAATGGTTCCGAAAAAATATGAACAGTTCACAAAGTACAGGCAAATACAATTTCATAAGTGTGAAGTTATCCAACAGTGTAATTACATAACCATCTGTCACTGATGTAGTAAAGTAAATGTTTGTCTCTCTCAGTTAAATGATCAGATAGCTGTGTAATTTATGTGTCAGAGAAATATGGTACCGATGTGTGAAGTTGTATAAGCAAATACCATATTAGCTAGGTCTCCTTGGGCTTGCCAGACACATGGTACACAAAGTAGGCTTTTACCCCCCCCCCCCTGAGGAATAATGTAATTATACCCTCAGGTGTTACAGATTACAGCAATGGAATGAAATGTATCGCAGAAAACTCTTTGTAATTCAAAAATATTTAAAAGTAAATGTTTTAAGTACAAAATTAATCACTCAAATGCGTGTCCAGCAGCGCTAAATGTGCGTCTTGCTGTAAGATAATTCTGTGGAAGTGTCGTAGTTATCGTCCTCTGTAAGCAAAGTTCTGCTGAAGTCAATGTACTCACCTCATCATAAACAAAAGTGAAATGCTTTGCGTATAAATATCGTAGTTATTATGCTTATTGCTGTGATGAAGAAACTACTGTACAGTAACGTATTGCTGTGATACGGAAAAGGCTGTCTCATTGTAGCTGAACCACAAAAGTTACTACTAAAACATGTTTTACTTTCCAGAAGAATTCAGAAAAACTGTGCAGATATAAAACAGATACACCGCAAAAGCAACAATGTAAATTTTGTCACACATTAGTAGCGTCGTGATATAGTCGTGTAGCTGTCAAATAAACTAACCACTGTGTCATCTGGTATCTCTCAGAAAGCACTTTAAATCCAGAATGTATTTTCAAGTAACTCAAAGTGTTACATTAAAATCTCATTAACAGTACCAGTATATGTTCTAAGTATGTAAGCCTTATAGTCGTAACGTAATCGTGCAACTAACAAGCAAGAATGTACACACACAATAACACTGTCGTCAGTTCACTATAACAACGCATTTGTAATACTTCTCTAAATAAGTTGCCCAGTTTCTTGACTGGATAGTTAACTTTAAATCATTGTTGCATGTTAACAGTTTCTATGTGTGGCAAAGCATACTAGTAACGTGAAGTGAAAAATTTTATAGCAAAGACTAAGTTAAAAAGCAGGTTATCTCTCAATATGCGGTTTTACATGTGAAATTTGGTGTAATCCTGTACCTTTCCTCAGTACGCAGCAGATCAACTTGAACACAATTATCATGCGGTATACGTCGGTAAAGAATAGTGGAATTTTTGTTAGGGTTAGCGTCTATGTTATTTTTCTCTTAACCAGCCGGTGCACGTGGCTGCCTGCGGTGCGAGTCATTGTCCATCTCTTTGTTGGCGCGCATCGTTAGGATTAGGAGACCTAACTTCTGCAAATTCACCTTGTCGAGAGGGCCCTGCCCTGTTTGAATCCCACCAGTTCTGATGCAATTCAGGTCTGTCGTTAAGATTATATCGTCTGTCGTCATGTCGGTAGATTCCATAGTTTCATAGTTTCCTTCCTGTTGGTCACATGGTGGGGAATTTCTCCCTGAATCGCAACTGCGCAGTGGACTGTTGCGTCTGAAGTTATTCTGTCTCCCTTGATAATAATTGTTTTGTTTCCCATATTGTCTGTTTCTATGGTTCTCTCTGTCATATTCATTATTACGGAAATGCGATCTTTCTCTGTAACTATTACTACCCTGCCAACAGTTGTTAAACGGGTGGTGTCTGTTTTGATCACGATTTATGTTGTAAGAATAGCCTTGTCGTGTCCATTTATTATTTCTGTCATCGCGGAATTGTGACGGATGTGACCTTTAATTGTTGTGTTCCTGTTTTCGTGTCCCACGATTGTCAGTGTCAATTTCCAATTCTTGTAAGAGTCCCTAAAAAGCTTCAATGTCGTCTTTGCAACGTCCTGCCAAAATAATGTGTCGTAAATGTTCAAGCAATCTGATTAAGCAAATGCGGATGAGTTCTAAGGGGCTGTATGGGTTTGAAAGATACTGACTCTTATGTAACATGTCTTCGAAAATTCCGATTGTTCGAAATGTTTCGTGAATGACCGATCGCATTCTTACAGCTGGTTCATTCTCTAATGTGCTCCAATGACCAGTTGGGAGGAAAACAATGAGAGAATTGATGAAGCCATGCTTGTGGATGAATGTCGTTGCCAGAATTCTTAAATGTTCTGAATTTACGTGTAGTAATGAACTACTTATAGTCAAAATCATCATGTCGGCGAGTCGCATATCGGTCATTGTTACTCCGTTTCGGTGGTTCAATCTCAAAATTCAGTGCGCCTTGCCAACTTCTTTCATAATTTTCGAAATGCCCTGTGGCACTATTTTGTGACTTTTCCGTATTTCTAAGTCCCTCTTCCCGTGGAGCGCGAGTCTCCTCTGAAATATGTGATTCTTGTATTAACTGTGTCAACTGATCTTGTACTTCCCAGATTTCTCTTTTGTACTGTGTATTGATTTGATTTTGATGTTGTTTGAATTTTCTGATTTGTTCATAATCGTCTGTATCAGTGAAGGCTACAGATCTTGTATCATTCAGATCATCATCTACCTTTGTAGATAAGTTAGCGAGCAGATCCGAAAGTTCGGCTACTTTATCCAATAGTGAACTTATTTCCTGAGTGTGTTTTTCTGAACCAAGTTTCAGAGTGTCCATTTGTGTTGAAATCGTATCTACTCTGTCCTTTAAGTCTTCCTGAGTTTTTGCAAGTTGCATAACCGAATCGGTAGATGCAACTGAGTCAATCTTAGCTTGCAAGGTGTCGTGATTTTAATAAACAATAGTTTGCAGTTCTTTTATGGCTGCTTCGTGATTCTGTAATGCATTTTCATGACGCGAAAAAATAGGTTGGAAATGCTCAAAAATTTGTGTTTTTACCTCATTACAGATTTTTTGACATTTCGATTCGATGTTATGTAACCCAGCAGTTAAACCTTCATGTGTTTGTTCAAGCGTGGTGTCTAACTTTTGAAGCTGTTGCTGTGTTTGTCTCTGATTTTGTTTCATTTGTTGCATTAATTGCAATAATAATGTATTAGTGTCTGGAATCTGTTCCTCTATGCTTTTCGACAGTGCATTTGCTCCAGCAACATTCACATTTTGACGAGCAGAAAATGTGTTTTGACTTATTTGAGAAAACGGTGAGGACGCAAAAACTGAATCTACAATATTTGCAAGATTGTGTCTTGTCATTTCGGATTCCTGAGGCGAACTGTTGCCGATCGACAGATCGATAATGCTTCCCTGTGCACTAATTGTTTCACTGTCAACACCATTATTTGCTGCCCGCTACATTTCCCTATGCACAATTACCAAATTACTACTTTGAACATTAGTTAATTCATTAATCGGTGGCGCTAACACACTGCTTTCGTCTTCACTGTCATTTCTCAGTTTACTTTGCAGCCTAGTATTTCGTTTTTCACACGCCATAATTGTCACTATGTTTCACACGATAACACAGAAAAGCAGAATTGGAAGAGTAAAATAAGAAAACACATTAACATAGCACTTAAAATAATATCTAGGTAATTGCAAGCGCAGCTGCAGAATACTTGGTGCAAATCTACATGCATGCCACAAGTGTTTTACTGTACAACAATGAAAAACTACAACTACAAAGAAGATTCTCTCTACAATTACTCGCTAGCAATAAACAATAGCTACACTAATTACTAAAACTACAAGAAAAAATCAGAAGATTCCAGTGAGTTATCCTCGGCTAAGGGTCGACATATGAAACTTCCCCTTAGAAAAATTAATGAATTACTGTGCTGGTAAGACCCTACGTTATTTGATTTTCAAACAGCTGAGCAGAACTGAACGTACTCAGACATTTCGCTCTTTACCTGTTCTGATCAACACTAAACTGACACAAAATACAAAAGAACCTTTCACAAATCACTTACCTTACAAAAATCTTCGTTACTCGAATTACTGCAATACAGCAAGCGCCACTACTGCCAGCTAAATGAAAGATTCTCACTACTGAAGGCACTAACTACTGATAGGCCTAGTTAGCAAATGAAAGATTTTGTTAAAGAACAAACAATGTATTTACCTTAATAGTGTTCAAAAGTCATAATATATATATCTGTCCATGATATCCAATATTACAAATTTACTCTTTCTGGTGGACACACGTCCAGATCGTCCGCTCTCAAAATTCCGCCATCTCTCTCCCAACATCCACCATTGGTGGCAGCTCACCTCAAACTGCGAAACGCTACGGGCTGTTAACAGCCAACAGCCCAACACTACAACAGCGAATATTACAACAATGCCACCCAGCAATAGACTGCACACAGCACAGCCAGTGATTGTCATACAGAGCGCTAAGTGGCGTTACCAATATAAAAATCTAAACAGCCTACTTTACAACATTGACAATGAAAAACGGAAATGGCATCTGGATTAAATACAAAGGGCGCAATGCCAACTTCTGTCAAGAGGAGTAACGCTTCAAACAGTCTGTGTCAGATACCTTCCTGTGAGACCAGTATTAGATTCTGATGCAACACGGAATGTTATGTAACTGTTGGACCTTCACACTGACGATGAAACACAGAAATTGCAACGCGACTGAATACAAAAGGCACAATGAAGACATCTGTAGAGTCAGAGAAACTCCTCAAAGAGTCTGTGCTTCGAACCTTACCTGGGAGACAAGTATTAGATTCCGATGCATTACGGCAAGTTTACTGTAACCCAAGGAATTTCACATTGACGAAGAAACACACAAACTGCATTGGGATTGAATACAAAAGGCACAATGGCGACATCTTTCCAGAGGTAGTAACACTGCAATCAGTGTGTGGTCGGAACCTTATCAGGGAGTCCAGTAGTATATACCGATGCACCACTGTAGGTTTACTGTAACGTCTTTTACCTTCTTATTGACGATGAAACATATAAATTGCATCATGATTGAATACAAAACACCAATGCCGACATCTGTCCAGGGGGAGTAACGCTTCATACAGTGAGTGGTTGGAACCTTTTCTGGGAGTACAGTAGTATATTCCGATGAACCACTGCAGGTTTACCGAAATATTTGGACCTTCACATTGACGAAGAAACACAGAAATTGCATCGCGATAGAATACTAAAGGCACAATGCCGATTCTGTCCAGGGGGAGTAACGCTTGAAACAGTCTGTGTTGGATACTTTCCTGGGAGACGTGTATTAGATTCCGATGCAACACGGAAGGTTTAATGTAACCCTTGGACGTTTACATTGACGAAGAAACTCAGAAATTGCACCGCGATAGAATACTAAAGGCACGATGCCGATTCTGTCCAGAGGGAGTAACGCGTCAAACACTGTGCTTCGAACATTTCCAGGGACATCATTATTAAATTCCTATGCAACACGGCATGTTTATTGTAACCCCAGGGCATTCCCATTGACGTTGAAACACAGAATTGCATCGGAATTGAATACAAAAAGCTGAATGCCTACTTCTGACCAGGAAGAGTAACGCTTCAAACTGTCTGTGCTTTCAATATTTCTTGGGAGCCCAGTATTAGATTACGATGCACAATGGAATGTTTAATGTAAGCCTTCGACCTTCATATTAATGATGAGACATGATAATGCATATACAAAAGGCACAATGCCGACAGTTCTCCAGGGGGAGTAACTCTTCATACAGTGTATTGTTGGAACTTTTCTGGTAGTCCAGTAGCAGATTCCGATGCACCACTGCAGATTTACTGTAACTCTTGGACCTTCCCATTGACGATGAAACACAGAATTTTCATCGGGACTGAATATCAAAGATACAATGCCGACTTCTGTCCAGGGGGAGTAACGCTTTAAACAGTCTGTTCTTTGAACATTCCCTGGGAGAGTAGTATTAGATTCCGATGAACCACGGAAGGTTTATGGAAACTCTTCGACCTTCACATTGACGATAAAACACAGAAATTGCCTCGTTATTGAATACAAGAAGCACAATGCCAACTTCAGTGGAGGGGGAGAAACGCTTCAAACAGTCTGTGCATGGAACCTTTTCTGGGAGTCCAGTATTAGATTCCGATTCACCACTGCAGGTGTACTGTAACCCTTAAACCTTCACATTGACGATGAAACACAGAAATTGCATCGGGATTGAATGCAAAAGGCACAATTCCGATTCTGTCCAGGGGGAGTAACCCTTCAAACAGTCTGTGTTGGATACTTTCCTGGGAGATCAGTATTAGATTGCGATGCAACACGAAAGGTTTGCTGTAACCCTTGGACCTTTACATTGACGATGAAACACAGAGATTGCATCGGGACTGAATACAAAAGCCACGATGAAGACATCTGTAGAATCAGAGTAACTCCTCAGAGAGTCTGTGCTTTGAACCTTTCCTGGGAGTCAAGTATCAGATTCCGATGCATTACGGCAAGTTTACTGTAACCCTAGGAGTTTCACAGCGACGATGAAACACAGAAATTGCATTGGGATTGATTACAAAAGGCACAATGCCGACTTCTGACCAGGGGGAGACACGCTTCAAACTGTCTGTGCTTTGAACCTTTCTTGGGAATCCACTAGTAGATTCTGATGCACCACTGCAGGGTTACTGTAAACCTTGTATCTTCACATTATGGAAGAAACACAGAAATTTCATTGGGATAGAATACTAACGCACAATGCCGATTCTATCCAGGGGGAGTTGCGCTTCAAACAGTCCGTGTTGGATATTTTCCTGGGAGGCCCGTATTAGATTCCAATGCGACACGGAAGGCTTACTGTAACCCTTGAACGTTTACATTGACGTTGAAACACAGAAATTGCTTCGTGACTGAATACAAAAGGCACAATGAAGACATCTGTAGAGTCGGAGTAACTCCTCAAAGAGTCTGTGCTTTAAACCTTTCCTGGGAGACCATTATTAGATTCCTATGCAACAAGGCAGGTTTACTGCAACGCTTGGTCTTCACATTGCCGATGAAACACAGAAATTGCATCAGGATTAAATGCAAAAGGCACAATGTCGACCTATGATTAGGGAGAGTAACGCTTCAAACTGTCTGTGTTTTGAACCCTTCTTAGGAGTCCAGAATTAGATACCGATGCATTGTGGAAGGTTTAATGTAAGGCTTCGACCTTCACATTGACGACGAAACAAGGAAATTGAATCGCGATTGAATACAAAAGGCGCAACACCAACTTTAGTCCAGGGGAGTAACGCTTCAAACATTCTGTGTTGGAACTTTCCCAGGGAGACCAGTATTAGATTCCTATGCATCACGGCAGGGTACTGTAACCCTTGGACCTTCACATTGTCCATGAAACACAGGAATTCCATCGTGATTGAATACAAAAGGCACAATGCCGACATTTGTCCAGGGGGAGTAACTCGTCTTACAGTGTGTTGCTGGAACCTTTTCTGGGAGTCCAGTAGCAGATTACGATGCACCACTGCAGTATTACTGTAACACTTGGACCTTCCCATTGACGATGAAGCACAGAAATTTCATCGGGTCTGATTATAAAAGACACAACGCCAAATTTTGTCCAGGGGGAGTACCGCTTTAAACAGTCTGTACATTGTTCCTTCCCTGGGAGACCAGTATTAGATTTGGATGAATCACGGGAGGTTTACTGAAACTTCTCGATCTTCACGTTGACGATAAAACACAGATATTGCCTCGGGATCTAATAAAAAAAGTACAACGTTTTCTGGGTGTCCAATAGTAGATTCCGATGCACCACTGTAGTTTTACTGTAACGCTTTTACCTTCACATTGAAGATGAAAAACAGAAATTAGATCATGTTTCAATACAAAAAGGCCAATGGCGACATCCATCCAGGAGGAGTCACGCTTAATATAGTGTGTGGTCTTAACCTTTTCTGGGAATCTAGTAGTAGATTTCGATACACCACTGCAAGTTTACTGTATTCCTTTTTAGCTTCACATTGACGATGGAACACCGAAATTGTATGGGGATTGAACGAAAAGGCACAATGCCGACATATGTCCAGAGGGAGCAACGCCTCAAACAGTCTGTGATCGGAAACCTTCCTGTAAATTAATTAGTATATTCCGATGCACCACTGCAGGTTTACTGTAACTCTTGGACCTTCACTTTGACGATGATACACAGAAATTGCATCAGGATTGAATGCAAAAGGCACAATGTCGACTTCTGGCCAGGGGGAGTAACGCTTCAAATAGTCTGTGCTTTGAACCTCTCTTGGGAGACCAGAATTAGATACCGTTGCATTGCGGAAACTTTAATGTAACCCTTCGACCGTAACATTCACGATGAAGTACAGAAATTGCAATGGGACTGAATGCAAAGTCACTATGCCTAATTCTGTCCAGGGGAGTAACACTTCAAACACTCTGTCTTGGATACTTTCCTAGGAGACAAGTATTAGATTTCGATGCAACACGGATGGTTTACTGTAACTCTTGGACCTTCACATTGATGATGAAACACAGAAATTTCATCGAGATTGCATATAAAAGGCACAATGCCGAATTCTGTCCATGGGGAGTAACATTTTAGACAATGTAAGCTATGCTCCCTGCCGCCGTTGGATAAGCAGCTGCAGCAGCAAGTCATATACTCTCAGCTCACTTATTTGTTACGTAGTTTAATTCTTAATTTCTTTGCGTGTTTTTGGTATTTGCGTTGTTTAATTCATAAATTTCGGACGTATTGTAGTATTTGAGAGTTGTAGCATCACGTATTAGTACCTGAATAGTGAAAAATCGCGTAGTCTCCTTCCGCCGCCGAGCAGTGTGTCAGCAGTGCGCAATTAGCAGCATTACTGCATTTACTAGGCAGCCTTGTATTTCAATAACCGTTTAAATTTTGTGTCGAATTGTTTGTGCTCTCTGTAGATTAATTCAGACGTTCTTTGCACAACAGTTTTTAGCATGGATAGGGACTGCAATTGCTGAGTTCGGATGCAGGCTGAGTTGGCATCCCTTCGCTCCCAGCTTCAGGCAGTGTTGGCTTCAGTCACACAGCTTGAGGCTGTTGCCAATGGGCATCACTGTGGGGGCCCGGATGGAGGTTTGTCGGGGATGGCCAGCTCGTCCCACGCATCCCCCGATCGGACTACGACTGTGGCTGCCCGGGATACTGCCCACATTGAGGCTGACCCCTCACCTGTGGTAGAGTGGGAGGTCGTCTCGAGGTGTGGCAGGGGGCGAAAGACATTCCGGAGGGCTGAATGGAAGGCCTCTCCAGTTTGTCTGACAAACCTCTTTCAGGCTCTGTCTCAGGCTGATACTGATCTTTGGCCAGACATGGCTGCTTGTCTTGTTCCAGAGGTTTCCCCTCAGTCTGCAATATCCACGCGGTCACAAAGGGTGGGCTTACTGGTAGTTGGGAGCTCCAACGTCAGGCGCATAATGGGGCCCCTTAGGGATATGGCAGCAAGAGAGGGGAAGAAAACCAATGTGCATTCCGTGTGCATACCGGGGGGAGTCATTCCAGATGTGGAAAGGGTCCTTCCGGATGCCATGAAGGGTACAGGGTGCACCCATCTGCAGGTGGTCGCTCATGTCGGCACCAATGATGTGTGTCGCTATGGATCGGAGGAAATCCTCTCTGTCTTCCGGCGGCTATCTGATTTGGTGAAGACTGCCAGTCTCGCTAGCAGGATGAAAGCAGAGCTCACCATCTGCAGCATCGGCGACAGGACTGACTGCGGACCTTTGGTACAAAGCCGAGTGGAGGGTCTGAATCAGAGGCTGACACAGTTCTGCGACCATGTGGGCTGCAGATTCCTCGACTTGCGCCATAGGGTGGTGGGGTTTCGGGTTCTGCTGGATAGGTCAGGAGTCCACTACATGCAGCAAACGGCTACACGGGTAGCAGGGGTTGTGTGGCGTGGACGGGGCGATTTTTTAGGTTGGATGGCCTCGGGCAAGTACAGAAAGGGCAGCAGCCTTAAAGGGTGCGAGGCAAAGTCAGGACATGCGGGGGCCAAGCAGCAATCGGTATTGTAATTGTAAACTGTCGCCCAGCTGCATTGGTGAAGTACCGGAACTTCAAGCGGTGATAGAAAGCACCGAAGCTGAAATCGTTATCGGTACAGAAAGCTGGCTGAAACCAGAGATAAATTCTGCCGAAATTTTTACAAAGGCACAGATGGTGTTTAGAAAGGATAGATTGCATGTAACTGGTGGTGGCATGTTTGTCGCTGTTAGAAGTAGTTTATCGTGAAGTAGAAGTGGATAATTCCTGTCAATTATTATGGGTGGAGGTTACACTCAACTACCGAGCTAGGTTAATAATTGGCTCCTTTTACCGACCTCCTGACTCAGCAGCATTAGTGGCAGAACAACTGAGAGAAAATTTGGGATACATTTCACATAAATTTTCTCAGCATGTTATAGTCTTAGGTGAAGATTTCAATTTATCAAATATAGACTAGGACACTCAGATGTTTAGGACGGGTGGTAGGGACAGAGCATCGAGTGACATTATATTGAGTGCACTATCGGAAAATTATCTCGAGCAATTAAACAGAGAACCGACTCGTGGAGATAACATCTTGGACCTACTGATAACAAACAGACCAGAACTTTTCGACTCTGTAAGTGCAGAACAGGGAATCAGTGATCATAAGACCGTTGTAGCATCCCTGGATATGGAAGTTAATAGGAATATAAAAAAAGGGAGGAAGGTTTATCTGTTTAGCAGAGTAATAAAAGGCAGATTTCAGACTACCTAACAGATCAAAACGAAAACTTCTGTTCCGACACTGACTATGTTGAGTGTTTATGGAAAAAGTTCAAGGCAATCGTAAAATGCGGTTTAGACAGGTACGTGCCGAGTAAAACTGTGAGGGACGGGAAAAACCCACCGTGGTTCAACAACAAAGTTAGGAAACTACTGCGAAAGCAAAGAGAGCTTCACTCCAGGTGTAAACACAGCCAAAACCTCTCAAACAAACGGAAGCTAAACGATGTCAAAGTTAGCGTAAGGAGGGCTATGCGTGAAGCGTTCAGTGAATTCGAAAGTAAAATTCTATGTACCGACCTGACAGAAAATCCTAGGAAGTTCTGGTCTTACGTTAAATCAGTAAGTGCCTCGAAACATCATCTCCGGGATGATGATGGCATTGAAACAGAGGATGACATGCGTAAAGCTGAAATACTAAACACCTTTTTCCAAAGCTGTTTCACAGAGAATGACCGCACTGCAGTTCCTTCTCTAAATCCTCGCACAAACGAAAAAAATGGCTGACATCGAAATAAGTGTCCAAGGAATAGAAAAGCAACTGGAATCACTCAACAGAGGAAAGTCCACTGGACCTGACGGGATACCAATTCTATTCTACACAGAGTACGCGAAAGAACTTGCCCCCCTTCTAACAGCCGTGTACCGCAAGTCTCTAGAGGAACGGAAGGTTCCAAATGATTGGAAAAGAGCACAGGTAGTCCCAGTCTTCAAGAAGGGTCGCCGAGCAGATGCGCAAAACTATAGACCTATATCTCTGATGTCGATCTGTTGTAGAATTTTAGAACATGTTTTTTGCTCGCGTATATTTTCGTTTTTGGAAACCCAGAATCTACTCTGTAGGAATCAACATGGATTCCGGAAACAGCGATCGTGTGAGACCCAACTCGCTTTATTTGTTCATGCGTCCCAGAAAATATTAGATACAGGCTCCCAGGTAGATGCTATTTTCCTTGACATCCGGAAGGCGTTCGATACAGTTCCGCACTGTCGCCTGATAAACAAAGTAAGAGCCTACGGAATATCAGACCAGCTGTGTGACTGGATTGAAGAGTTTTTAGCAAACAGAACACAGCATGTTGTTATCAATGGGGAGACGTCTACAGACGTTAAAGTAACCTCTGGCGTGCCACAGGGGAGTGTTATGGGACCATTGCTTTTCACAATATATATAAATGACCTAGTAGATAGTGTCGGAAGTTCCATGCGGCTTTTCGCGGATGATGCTGTAGTATACAGAGAAGTTGCAGCATTAGAAAATTGTAGCGAAATGCAGGAAGATGTGCAGCGGATAGGCACTTGGTACAGGGAGTGGCAACTGACCCTTAACATAGACAAATGTAATGTATTGCGAATACATAGAAAGAAGGATCCTTTATTGTATGATTATATGATAGCGGAACAAACACTGGTAGCAGTTACTTCTGTAAAATATCTGGGAGTATGCGTGTGGAACAATTTGAAGTTGAATGATCATATAAATTTAATGGTTGGTAAGGCGGGTGCCAGGTTGAGATTCATTGGGAGAGTCCTTAGAAAATGTAGTCCATCAACAAAGGAGGTGGCTTACAAAACACTCGTTCGACCTATACTTGAGTATTGCTCATCAGTGTGGGATCCGTACCAGATCGGGTTGACGGAGGAGATAGAGAAGATCCAAAGAAGAGCAGCGCGTTTCGTCACAGGGTTATTTGGTAACCATGATAGCGTTACGGAGATGTTTAGCAAACTCAAGTGGCAGACTCTGCAAGAGAGGCGCTATGCATCGCGGTGTAGCTTGCTGTCCAGGTTTCGAGAGGGTGCGTTTCTGGATGAGGTATCGAATATATTGCTTCCCCTACTTATACCTCCGGAGGAGATCACGAATGTAAAATTAGAGAGATTCGAGCGTGTACGGAGGCTTTCAGACAGTCGTTCTTCCCGCGAACCATACGCGACTGCAACAGAAAAGGGAGGTAATGACGGTGGCACGTAAAGTGCCCTCCGCCACACACCGTTGGGTGGCTTGCGGAGTGTAAATGTAGATGTAGATGTAAATGAATCTTTCCAGGAAGTCAAGTAGTGGATTCTGATGCACCACTGCAGGTTTCTGTAACGCTTGTTAGCTTCTCATTGGCGATGAAAAACAGAAATTGTATCATAATTGAATGAAAAGGCGCAATGACGGCTTCCATCCAGTGGGAGAACGTTTCAACAGTCTGCGCTTGGAACCTATTCTGGGAGTCCAGTAGTAGATTCCGATGTACCACTGCAGTTATACTGTAACCCTTTTACCTTCACATTGACGATGAACAACAGATATTGCGTCGTGATTGAATACAAATGGCACAATGCCGACATCTGCTTAGGGGGAGTATTGCTTCATACAGCGTGTGGTAGGAACCTTTTCTGGGAGTCCAGTAGTAGGTTACGATGCAACACTGCTGGTTTACTGAAAAACTTGGACCTTCAAACTGACGATGAAACACAGAAATTGCGTCCCGATTGAGTACAAAAGGCACAATGCCGATTCTGTCCAGGGGGAGCAACGCTTCAAACAGTCTGTATCGGCTACTTTCCTCGCAGACCAGTATTAGATTCCGATGGAACACGGAATGTTTACTGAAATCCTTGGACTTTCTCATTGACGATGAAACACAGAAATTTCATCGGGATTGAATTTAAAATGCACAATGCCGAATTCTGTCCATGGGGAGTAACTTTTCAAACAGTCTGTGCTTTGAACCTTTTCTGGGAGTCCAGTAGTAGATTCCGAACACGACTACAGGTTTACTGTAATCCTTTTTAGCTTCGCATTGACGATGAAACACAGAAATTGTATCAGGATTGAATGAAAAGGCACAATTCCAAACAGTCTGTGGTTGGAAACTTTATTGGGAGTCCAGTAGTATATTGTGATGCACCACTGCAGGTTTACTGTAACCCTTGGACCATCACATAGACGATGAAGCACAGAAATTGCATCGTGATTGAATACATAAGGCACAACGCCGACATCTGTCCAGAGGGAATTACGCTTATATCAGTGTGTGATTGGAACCTTTTCTGGGAGTCCAGTAGTAGATTCCGATGCACCATTGCAGGTTTACTGTAACCCTTGGACTTTCCCATTGACGATGAAACACAGAAATTGCATCGGCATTTAATACGAAAGGCACAATGCCGATTCTGTCCAGGGGGAGTAACGCTTCAAACAGTCTGTGCTTTGAACATTTCCTGGTAGACCATTATGAGATTCCGATGCACCTCAGTTGGTTTGTTGTAACCCTATGACTTTCACATTGACGATGAAACACAGATATAACCTTGGGATTGAATACAAAAGGCACAATTCCGACTTCTGGCCAGGCGAGTAACGCTTTATACATTCTGTGTTGGAACTTTTCGTTGGAGACCTGTATTAGATTCCTATGCACCACCGCTGGTTTAATGTACCCTCCGACCTTCACATTGACCATGAAACACAGAAATTTAATCGGATTTGAATACAAAAGCCATAATACCGACATCTGTCCAGGGGGAGTATCGCTTCAAACAGTGTGTGCTTGGAACCTTTCCTTTGAGTCCAGTATTAGATTCCGATGCACAACGGCAGGTTTATTGTAACCCTAGGACTCTCACATTGATGATGAAACACAGACTTACTTTTAACTTTTTCGTGTCCTGAAACTACAATTGTTTGCCCAGTATTGGGCAATGTCCAATGCTTCTTCTTTTGCCAGCCATAGATCGTCGAGGGTGCATCTGTGGGGGCAGGCCAGGCAGATGTTCCATGTCCTGTCGAGTACCACAGTCACATTTGTCGTCATTTTCGTCCAACAAACCCCATTTGATCAGATTAGATTTCACAGGAGCCACCCCAGTTCTGATGCAGTTAAGCATTCTCCAGGTTTTCCAATCACCAGAAACGCCGCTTGGCGGGTCCTCTGTTGGTGGATATTAGATGGGGGGCTCATCTAAGCGCAGCTTAGGAAACGGCGTCTGGATTTGAGTCTGCTGGGGCCACACTCTAGGCCAAAGAGTGAGTGACGGGCATCAAAGGTTTGTTTTAGCTTCTCAGTATGTTCATGGGCTTTCCTACATGAGTCAGGATTTGTGAAACCTGCGGCCCTGTGAAGATTTTCTATGGGGGTTCGTTTCATGCAGCCTGTCACTATCCTGCATGTTTCATTCTAGCCAATATCTCCCTTTTTTGCGTGGGCGGATCTGCACCATACCGGGCAGGTATATTCGGCATTTGAGAAGCACAAAGCTTGGGCTGAAGCTCTGACCACGGTATGTCTGGCACTCCATCTGCTGTTGGACAGCTTTCTTATTAGGGAATTTCGTGCTTCTACTTTTTTGCGTGTTTTTTCGCAGTGATATTTGTATGTCAATGTTCTGTCCATCACGACACCAAGGTAGTTGGGAGTATCTGTGTGTTCTAGTAATGTCCCATCCCAGGTAACATAGAGCCTGTACTTTGCCTGCCTCGAGTTCAGATGGAATGCACTCACTTGAGTTTAGGAGGGATTGGGTTTTAGAGAATTCTTTCTGTAGTAGGTCGACATTGTAGCAAGGGCGATTTCTAGTTTCTCCTCGATGGCTACAAACCTGTTGCCTTGAACTGCTATTGCCAGGTCGTCTGCATATACAAATGTTTTAGTTTTGTCTGGAGTTGGTTGGTCATTTGTATATATGTTGAATAGGATTGGCGCCAACACGATCCCTTTGGCGAGCCCATTTTTCTGATTCCGCCATCGACTCTTTTTCCCCTCAAGCATTACAAAGAACTGTTTGTTTTGGAGCAGGGATTCGATTATCTTGACTAGGTGGTAGTCTTTCAGGGTCTCGTAGGTTTTATGCAGTAGTGTCCGGTGATCTACTGTATCATAGGCGGAACTTAGGTCGACTAGTGCCAGCCCAGTGATTAGTTTATTCTCAAACCCATCCTCGATATGTTCCGTCAATGCCAGAATTTGACTGGTACAGGACTTTCCACGTCTAAAACCTGCTTGGTGTGGAATTAGCTACGAGTCAACGATCTTCTCTATCCTGTTGAGGATCAATCTTTCATAGAGCTTAAACAGGTGGCAGAGAAGGGTTATGGGTCGATAGCTCTTTGGAGACTCTGGGTTCTTCCCAGGTTAAAGGAGAGCCACCACTTTTGACCTCCTCCACAATTTCGGGATTTGAAAGGTTTCACGGCACACGTTAAAAAGTCCAAGTATCCAGTCCCTGGCGCCAAGGCCGAAGTTTTTAATCTGTTCCACGCAAATATCATCAAACCCAGCGGCTTTCCCATTTTTCATGGTATTTATGCCATTGTTCAACTCTCTCATGGTAAATGGTTTCTGGAAGTTGGTTTTTTCCTTTGGCAGTAGGCGTGTGATTTTAGTTTTCTGACGTTTGGAGTTGAACTTGCCGTTTAGGAGTTGGTTGGCCACCTGGTATGGAGTTACATTGGCCGGGGCCTAGCTTAGCCTTGGATCGCCATCCAGTTTCTTAATCAGTTTCCAGGCTATTTTGTTACCGTGGGACATATCCAATCTTTCTAGGGTTGCTATCCACTTCTTCCTGTGTGCCTCGCTGAGGGCTGACATTAAAGCTTTGCCGCAGGTGATGGTTTCGTCGCTGAATGGGTCTTCCGCGAACAATACTTGATACTTCTCCAGGATGTCCTTTGAGGCATTTGAGAGCCCTGGGATATAGTGTTGTCTGCAGCCCCTAAGAATATAATGTCTAGATACCTTTCGCAAAGACTCAACAAAGATAAGATAATTATTTGGTGTTACTGTCAGACTAGCTAATTCCTTATCCAGCACTTGGGAATATTCTGACCACCTAGCCTTTTTAATGTTGAATCTCCTATGGAAAGATATTTTGGTTGTTTTGATTGTTGAGTAGACATGGATTCCAATAGGTCGATGTTGTGTCTTTGGGATTGCATCATATACTCTTTTGCAGCAGGTGTCGCAGGTGCTCCAGCTGACAAAGCAAATATCGAGATTGTAACCTCGCTTCCAAATTTTGCTGTTGAAGGAGCAGGGGACCTTGGGGTCGTGGAGAAGTGAGAGGTTATTTGCCTCAGCCCATAGTTCTAGCAGCTGACCATTGTCATCTGTCTCGTCATAGCCCCAGGTGGTGCTGTGGTTGTTAAAGTCGTCCTTTGGTAGTTGAAGCTTTCTGGCGTTGAAATGTATAAGTTCTGGCCAGGGGGTTTATATACGGAGCACATTGTAATTGATCCACTCTCTATGGCTAACACTTCAATTGGTGGTTGTCTTACTCGTGGAAGAGAGCAGCATCTCGGGTCTGGTAAATATTGCGCTCCCCTACATTCTGTGAGGTGCTTCTACTGCCAAGCGCATTCCTTTGATATTGGGTCTGTTTGCTGTTTCATCTCAATACGTTTCCTGCAGGCACAGTATGTCCCACTTTCCTGATTGGCATAGTTGCGATATTACATCCTCTTTATTCTTGGTGATTCCCTCGACGTTCAGGCTGACGACCGTCAGCGTTGGCCCTGAAGAGGACCTGTTTTTGTTTTGAGCTTTTGATTGCATTGGTTTCCAGTGGTGGAAGGTTTGGCCATTGTCCGATTGGGCAACGTTTCACACACAGATATTGCATCGGGATTGAATAGAAAAGGCACAATTCCGACTTTTGGCCAAAGGAGTAACGCTTCAAAAATTCTGTGTTGGAACCTTTGCTGGGTGACCAGTATCAGATTCCTATGCACCACTGCAGGTTTACTGTAACCGTTGGACCTTCGCATTGACCATGGAACAACAGAAATTGCATCGGGATTGGATAAAAAACGCACAATGCCGACTTCTGTCCATGGGGGGGGGGGGGGGGGGGGGGGGGAAGGGGGGGAACGAATGAAACACTATGTTGGATACTTTCCTGGGAGGCCTTTATTAGTTTCCGATGCACCACGGCAGGTTTACTGTACCATTCGACTTTCACATTGACGATGAAACACAGAAATTGCATCGGGATTGAATACAAAGGAAACAATGCCGACCTCTGTCCAGGGAGAGTAACGCTTCAAATTGTCTGTGCTTTAAACATTTCTTCGGAGTCCAGTAGTAGATTCCGATGCTCCACTGCAGGTTTACTGCAACCCTTGGATCTTCACATTGCCGATGATACACAGAAATTTCATCGGTATTGAATACAGAAGCACAATTCCTACGTCTGTCCATGGATCTAACGGTCCAAACATTCTGTATTGGAACCTTTCCTGGTAGACCAGTATCAGATTCCTACGCACAACCGCAGGTTTACTGTAACCCTAGGACCTTCGCATTGACGATGAAACACAGAAATTGAATAGGGATTGAATACGAAAAGCACAATGTCGACTTCTGTCATGGGGGAAAACGCTTCAACAGTCTGTGTTTTGAAACATTCCTGGGAGTCCTGTATCATATTCCGATGCAGCACTCCACGTTTACGGGGAGAAACGCTTCAAAATGTCTGTGTTTTGATCATTTCCTGCAAGACCAGTAATAGATTCCGATGCTCCACTGCAGGTTTACTGCAACCCTTGGAACTTCAAATTGACGATGAAACACGAAAATTGCATCGGGATTAAATACAAATGTCACAATTCCGAATTCTGTGCAGGGGAGTAACCCTTCAAACATGCTGTGTTGGAACATTTCCTGGGAGACCAGTATTAGATTCCTATGCATCATCGCTGGTTTAATTTACCCCTTCGACCTTCACATTGACGATGAAACACAGAAATTGAATCAGGATTGAATACAAAGGCAGAATGCCGACAACTGCCCAGTGGAGTAACGCTTTAAACCGTATGTGGTTCAAATGGTTCAAATGGCTCTGTGCACTATGCGACTTAACTTCTGAGGTCATCAGTCGCTTAGAACTTAGAACTAATTAAACCTAACTAACCTAAGGACATCACACACGTCCATGCCCGAGACAGGATTCGAGCCTGCGACCGTAGCGGCCGCTCGGTTCCAGACCGTAGCGCCTAGAACCGCACGGCCACTCCGGCCGGCTAAACAGTTTGTGCATGGAACTTTTCCTGTTAGACCAGTATTAAATTCCGATGCACCACGGCAGTTTTACTGTAACCCTACAACTTTCACATTGACGATGAAACACAGATATTGCATCGTGATTGAATACAAAAGGCACAATGCCGACTTATGTCCAGGGGAGCAACGCTTCAAACAGTCTGTGCTTGGAACCTTTTCTGGGAGTCCAGTAGTAAATTCCACTGCACCACTGCAGGGTTGCTGTAACAATTTAACCTTCAGATTGACAATGAAGCACAGAAATTGCATCCGGCTCGAATACAAAAGGCACAATGCCTACTTGTGTCCAGGGAGAATAACGCTTCAAATTGTCTGTTTTGAATATTTCCTGGGAGTCCAATAGTAGATTCCGATGCAACACGGAAGGTATACTGCAACCCTTGGATCTTGACATTGACGTTGGAACACAGAAATTGCATCGGGAACTGAATACAAAAGGCCCAATGCCGACTACTGTCCAGAGGGAGAACGCTTCAAAAAGTCTGTGCTTTGAACCTTTCGTGGGAGACCAGTAGTAGATTCCGATGCACCACTGCAGGTTTACTGTAACCCTTGGACCTTTACATTGACGATGAGACACAGAAATAGCATCGGGATTGAATACAAAAGTCACAATGCCGACATCTGTCCAGGGGAGCAACGCTTCAAACAGTCTGTGTTTGGAACCTTCTCTGGGACTCCAGTAATAGATTACACTGCACCACTGCAGGTTCATTTTATTAATTTAACCTTCGAATTGTCGATGAAGCTCAGAAATTGCATCTGGATTCAATACAATAGGCACAATGCCTACTTCTGTCCAGTGGAATAACGCTTCAAACAGTCTGTGTTTTGAACCTTTCCTGGGAGACCATTATTAGATTCCTATGCACAACCGCCAGTTTACCGTATCCCTTGGACCTTTGCATTGACGATGAAACACAAAAATTGTGCCGGGATTGAATACTAAAGGCAGAATGTTGACTTCTGTCCAGGGGAGTAACGCTTCAAACAGTATGCGCTTGGAACCTTTCCTTGGAGTCCAGTTTCATCTTCCGATTCACCACTGCAGGTTTACTGTAACCTTTGGATCTTCGCATTGACGATGAAACAGAAAAATTTCATTGGGATTGAATACGAAAGGCACAATGCCGACTTCTGTGCAGGGGGAGAAACGCCTCAAACTGTCTGCGCTTGGAACCTTTCCTGGGTGTCCAGTTGTTTCATCCGATTCACCACTGCAGGTTTACTGTAACCTTTGGACCTTCACATTGACGATGATACAGAGAGATTTCATTGGGATTGAATACAAAAAGCTCAATGCCGACTTCTGTCCAGGGGGAGAAACGCCTCAAATAGTCTGTGCTTGGAATCTTTCCTGGGATTGCAGTAGCAGATTCCACTGCACCACTACAGGTTTACTGTAACAATTTTACCTTCAGATTAACGATGAAGCACAGAAATTGAATCCGGATTGATTACAAAAGGCACAATGCCGACTTCTGTCCGGGAAGAGTAACGCTTCAAATTGTCTGTTTTGAACATTAGCTGGGAGTCCAGTAGTAGATCCCGATGCTCCACTGCAGGTTTACAGCAAACCTTCGATCTTCACGTCGACGATGAAACACAGAAATTGCATCGGGAATTGCCGACTTCTGTCCAGGGGAGTTACGCTTCAATATATATTCCAATATATATTTCAATATATATTTCACAATATATATAAATGTGGCTGTAGAAATTTTCGGAAGTTCATGAGGGTTATAGTGAATGATGCCGTTGCATACAGAGTAGTCGAAACGGTAGGAAATTACAGCGATATGCAAGGTCTCCAGAAAACTGCAGGGACCAGCAATTGACCGTCAACATAAACAAATGCTAACAGACAGACGGGAATACCCAGTATTGAATGATTACTTGACTGCCAGATAATCATTAGAAAGAGTTGCTTCCATAAAATATCTATGTGTATAGATATGGAGTGGTTTTACATTCAATGGCCACATAAAATTAATCGTAGGTAAGGTATTTTTCAAACTGAGATTCATTGGAAGAATCTTCAGGGAATGTAATCTATCAACAAAGAAAGTATCTTACCAAACACTCATTCGACCAGTGCTTGAATCTGCTCGTCGGTTTGGCATCTGTACCAAACAGGATTGACAGATGAAATACAGAAGATCCAAAGGAGATCAGCAGGTTACGTTAAACGTTAATTTAATGAGTGATAATGTGCCACAGAGGTGCTCACTCAACTCCAGTTCTGTACCACACTAAGGTGTACTGCTGAATTACAGGAGTGTATGTCCTCAAAATCCTCATCCAATTTATTGTTTACTCCTATGTATGTCTCGCAAACAGATCATGAAGGTAAAATTTGAGACATTCGAGCCCACACGGAGGCTTGCCAGCAATCATTCTTCCCACAATCCACACATGACTGCAACCGGAAATGGAGGAACTGCCAGTGGTGCACAAAGTAACCTCCGTCTCACACTGTAAGGTGGCTTGTGGATAATAGATGTAGATGTCAATATAATTTTGCACTTATCCTCTAACCATATAGCATGACTGACACATCGATCTCAAAAAGATCTACTCATGGCTGGGAATATTATCGATAAAATAAATTGCCCCTCTGTTCTTTAGTATTGTTGGTAGACTCGATATCTGAATTCGATAGCGAATATTTGTCACTGGCTTTTCAAGGCTACAGCAAAACTCACACTGTTCATATGAAAATACCTCTGTCCTGGAAACCTCTAAGGTCATCTCTTTCTGTGTTAAACCACTGAGCAAAAGTGAAACTGATTACTGGATCCTTATGCCCAAAGGCTAACTACGCAGATCACATGCTACTGGCAGGCTCTACAACTTTATTCATAACAACTTACAGCCAGAATATTTTCCAATCCGTAGTACTTAATTCACTAGGTCTATTTCTGGTTGCACAACCACCTCATACCACATCAAGACTTTCATCTTTTTGCATACCCCACTACTGCAACCAGATAAGTTCTTTTGAACACCACAATGAACCTAATCCATAATCAGTTCCATTATTTTAGGATAAACACATCCAGTTACCCAAATGATGATGTAAACATGCCAAATTTTTATCTAAGGATAGACAATTGTTCTTCAACTTCCAGCACTCTACTATAGTTAAATTTTGGCATTTAGGAAACTCACCATCAAAATTTTCATCCCTCATTCTACTGCTGATCACTTTCTGTTTCTGCCAGTGGCCCCTCTTTGTATAACTACCTCACACCTATTAATTCTATCCCAGATTCTCTTTTATTCGATGAATTATTGCAAGATTCTTTTCTTATGTTGTTTAACTAAAGTTCTATTAATGTCATTTTGTGTTGATATCCATGGTTCTCCACTTTTTCCAATTAAGTTATTCCATCATCACATCTCTTTAACAACATGACGCCACTGGGACCAATGAGTGGATCATGCAAGATAAATCTAACTGTCCACACTTCCTACCTTACATCATGAATGCCCAATGTCTTTCATCTTCTATTTCGAACTTTTCCTTCCTCATCCTTTATCTTACACTTGTTGTACACTTGCATATAGTGAATCTTAGTTGACACCATAATTGCATATTTCTCTTGATTGTACTTTCTGCATTTTCCAAAAAGTCCTTAACATTCTCCAATACTTTATTTCATTACCAATTTGTTTATCTCCCTTACTATTATATTCTTCAGCTCTTCATTAATATTTCCTCTACTCAAAATTGATCTTATAACCAATCTCATCCATTTGCAAAACCTTTCATCGCTATCACTACAAAAATGGAGAAAATGGCTTAGTTCACTCTTCATTCAATTTCTTATTTGATCTAACCACTCGAAATTCTTCTCACAACTAGTAGTACTGCTTTCTGTAATTCTGTATTAATGTTCTTATTATAAGTATTCGTACTACACATTCTGTTTCCACTACCTTCTGCTGAAGCCCCAAAGCATCTGCTATGTGCGGTGACCCAGCGGTTCTAGGCACTACAGTCTGGAACCGTGTGACCACTACGGTCGCAGGTTCGAATCCTGCCTCGGGCATGGATGTGTGTGATGTCATTAGGTTAGTTAGGTTTAAGTAGTTCTAAGTTCTAGGGGACTGATGACCTCAGAAGTTACGTCCCATAGTGCTCAGAGCCATTTGAACCATTTTTGAACCAGAAAATATTAGATACAAGCTCCCAGGTAGATGCCATTTTCATTGACTTCTGGAAGGCTTTCGATACAGTTCCGCACTGTCGCCTGATAAACAAAGTAAGAGCCTACGGAATATCAGACCAGCTGTGTGGCTGGATTGAAGAGTTTTTAGCAAACAGAACACGGCATCTTGTTCTCAATGGAGAGACGTCTACAGACGTTAAAGTAACCTCTGGCGTGCCACAGGGGAGTGTTATGGGACCATTGCTTCTCACAATATATATAAATGACCTAGTAGATAGTGTTGGAAGTTCCATGCGGCTTTTCGCGGATGATGCTGTGGAATACAGAGAAGTTGCAGCATTAGAAAATTGCAGCGATATGCAGGAAGATGTGCAGCGGATAGGCACTTGGTACAGGGAGTTGCAACTGACCCTTGACATAGACAAATGTAATATATTGCGAATACATAGAAAGAAGGATCCTTTATTGTATGATTATATGATGGCAGAAAAAACACTGGTAGCAGTTACTTCTGTAAAATATCTGGGAGTATGCGTGCGGAACGATTTGAATTGGAATGTTCATATAAAATTAATTGTTGATAAGGCAGGTGGCAGGTTGAGATTCATTGGGAGAGTCCTTAGAGAATGTAGTCCATCAACAAAGGAGGTGGCTTACAAAACACACGTTCGACCTATAATTGAGTATTGCTCATCAGAGTGGGATCCATAGCAGGTCGGGTTGACACAGGAGATAGAGAAGATCCAAAGAAGAGCGGCGCGTTTCGTCACAGGGTTATTTGGTAAACGTGATAGCGTTACGGAGATGTTTAGCAAACTCAAGTGGCAGACTCTGAAAGAGAGGCGCTATGCATCGCGGTGTAGCTTGCTGTCCAGGTTTCGAGAGGGTGCGTTTCTGGATGAGGTATCGAATATATTGCTTCCCCTACTTATACCTCCCGAGGCGTCCACGAATGTAAAATCAGAGAGATTCGAGCGCGTACAGAGGCTTTCCGGCAGTCGTTCTTCCCGCGAACCATACGCGACTGGAACAGGAAAGGGAGGTAATGACAGTGGCACATAAAGTGCCCTCTGCCACTCACCGTTGGGTGGCTTGCGGAGTAAAAATGTAGATGTACATGTAGAAAATAGAGAGAAAAGCCTGTATACTATGGAATGGCCCAGAACATGAAACTATGGAAAACAAGATATACTGTGAAATGTACAACAGATACTGTTATAATGAAGAATACTTAAGCAATCACCACGAAGTTTGTAATACAGCTAATAAATGTGAAGGTTGCAAAAACATTTGTTTTAGATCTAAAGAACGTCAATGTGGCTTTGAAAGTTGCAGGAATTGTAAACAAGCAGTTAAAATTATAAAAGTTATATGGAATACAAATTGCTAAAAGAAGGTATCTGTGAAAGAGAATTTGCGGAGGATTTTATAATGCAAGGTTGCCCAAATTCTATTGAAGACAGTTGGTATGTTAATCGAGAATTCAAAGATTTTTTATGTGTACCAGTGCTTCGAATGCAATCAAATAGCTGCAGGTAAAGAGTTCAAATGTTGTGAAAAAGGCTTCCCTAGGAGAGTGAAATGGACCTATACTGAGAGAAACATGTGGTTTGACTATGAAGCAAATCAAGAAACTGGAACACATATTCCAAATCTCATAATTGTTCACAATTTTAATGGAGATACTGTTTACAAATTTAAGACAAATGATGAATTCTGTCGTTGGATGATCTCTGAAAAAAGAAAAACAGTTATCACACATTCACAGTAACCTATGCAAAACGTTACGATTCCCAATTCATTCTGAAGTACTATGTTGAAAATACAATAAAGCCATATGTCATCTACACAGGAAATAAATTGATGTTATTGGAGATCCAACAGTTAGGCCAAAAAATTATAGATAGTAGTAACTTTGTCCAAGGGCCACTTAGTAGCTTTCCAAAATCGTTTGATTTGAAACAATTGAAGTAGGGATACTTCCCTCATTTGTTGTATACACAAGAAAATGAAAATTACAAAGGCCTATTCCAGACACTCAATATTATTGTGTTGACACTATGCAGCCAAAGTTTGAGAAGCATTTCTCAAATGGCATAGCTCCAGAGTTGAGGAAAGCTATGTGTTCAATATGAAGAAAGAAATTAACGAGTACTGTAATTCTGATGTAGATATTTTGAGAAGAGGGTGTCTGGAATTAAGGAAACAATTTCTAGAGATAGCTAATATTGATCCATTCTGTTATTTAAACATCGCTGGAGTTTGTGTGGCTATTACCAGAACTAAATATTTACCTGAAAATACAATTACTGTATTGGATAAAGAAGAGAAAGAGAATTATAGTAAGAAATCCATTGCTTGGTTAAACAGTTGAAACAATAACAATATACTGCATGCTCTTAATGGTGGCAAAGTAAGAATAGCTGGTGGAAAAGTAGATGGTTTTGGTAAAGAGACTAATACTGTTTATCAATACCATGGCATTTTCTGGCATGGATATAAAAAATGTTTTAAAATTGAGACAATTAACAATAAAAATAAAGAAACAATGGATGACCTTTATCAAAAGACCTCAACAATAAGTGCAGAAATACGAAATGCTGGATACAATTTAGTGGAAATGTGATTGGCCTAAATCAGCAGAATTGAAACAGTTACCAGGCATTGTTGAGTCATTGAATCCAAGAGATGCTTTTTATGATGGCTGAACAAATGCAACAAATTAAGAGTTGAAGCTGATGGTGTTAGCACAAAAATAAGACATGATGATGTATGCAGCCTTTATCCAAATGTGAAATATTATGATTATTATCCTGAGCGACACGAAAGAAAATTTTATAGGCCAACATATTATACTAAAAATGATATGGATTTATAAAATGCAAAGTATTGGCGGCTAGAGGAGTGTATCACCCTCTTTTGCCTGCACGTATACAAATCGATAAAAATGAAAAACTGTTGTTTCCTTTGTGTCAAATGGGCAGAAGAACAAATAAGTAAATGGAATCACAGTGATGAAGAAAGTTTTATTGGAACTTGCGTAACAAATGAAGTAAAACTAGCTGTAGAAATGGGGTATAAGGTTTTAGATGCCTGTGAAATATAAGATTTTAGAGATAAAGGTAACAGGTTTTTAAAAAAATTTGTGAAAGATTTTCTGAAAATAAAACTCGAAACAAGTCTGCATAATTTTGAAAGGGATGAAGAGTATATCAAAACAATTAAAAAGAAATTGGATATTAATTTAGGTCAAGATAGAATAAAGGAAAATCCTGGAAAGTGAGCTGTACTTAAGATATGTCTTAATTCATTATGGGTAAAATTTGGGCAAAGACAAAACATAAGGAAAACTGAGTACATCACAGATTTACAGCAAATTTATGAGATACTACTGGATGATCAACTACATAATTTGGATATAAATTTTATAACTGAGCACATGGTACAAAGGAGATACAATTTCAATGATTATTATGTGGTAATAAATGCAGCTACAAACATCTTCATTGTTGCATTCACTACATCAAATGCAAAACTTAAATTGTATGATAGGTTAAATAAACTAGGATGAAATGTTATATATTTTGACACTGATTCTGTAGTACACAGTTGATGATGGCAAAGTCAACTTAGAGAAAGGCTGTATGTTGGGTGAATGGAAAGATGAGTCTGCAGATAGTAAAAAGATTACAAATTGAGCTTCAGATGGACCAAAGAGTTATTATTATGAGAAAAACGACGAAAGTTCTATTTTGAAAGTTAAATGATTCACATTAAATTACCAGAAAGTCATAAGTTGAATGGGGAATCTATGATAAGGCTAGAAGAGAGTGAAGTAAAAGAAAAGATACAGTAACAGTACAATCAGATAGCTAGAGATGAGTGGTTGTAGAAAATTTAATTACAGTGCCTTATGGACATTAAAAACTAAATAATGTATCTATATCTTCTAATGTGAAGAAAAGATTTATACCACATTCCTGATACAGAGTAAATTAGTTAGTTGCCTTTTTTGTATTCCTTGATGTCTAACTTTCTGGTTAGAGAGTGAAAAACTTTAAAAGAATGAGTATACATTAATATAATTTTGTATTTTTTTGTTAAATTATTTATAGGTAAATAACAATTTGTTATTACTTTTATAGTCATAAAAAAGATAGAATCTGAGTTTTCTGTTTCCTCAAATATTTCTGTATCACTTATTTTTACATCATCATGGTCACACCATCTGAAATGGTCTATAGTTAAAGATTGTTTAAAATATTCGTTGCAAATAATAGATTCAATTTGTCTTCCTTGTAGTTTATTATGTGTATTGACAAAAATGTCAAATTCAAATTCATCCCATACATTAGTCATATTTAAAAAATTAAAAATTTTAAAAGATTATTAAAATTTTATTCTATATAAATGGAGCTGATTCCATCGACATCAAATACGTCTACTACTGTTGTCCATGCTTCAGAATCATCTATCATGAATATTTTTTAATTTATTAACCACAGTCAGCTAATTTGGACTCTTGGTTTAAAGATATTTGGGTTCAGGTACTTGAAGAAAAGAATGTATTGATTACAGATGATATTTTATGTTTTTTATATCGAATTCCAAGGTCCAGATATTTGGAAGCTGTAACATTAAGAAGAAAGAAATGTCCTTATCTCGAATTTCTCAAAAAATATTATTCCATATACAGAGATAAAACAAAGTAACCAATTGCTTTAGAGTACGAATATATTGGGAAAAAATGAATACGTTGAAACCGAATAATTTTGTTCAAAAGAAATGGATTTTACTAACATTTGAAAATTTGAAAGAATCTGTAATGAACTGTAGAAGAAATATTAGTTGACTACCTAAAATACACAGAATCTGTTAAAGAACAACAATAAAAGAGATAGATCTGGAAGAAAAGGAAAAATAATGCTTTCACTTAAAAGATGGAATATCTGATGTAGTAGAGATGAAGAAAGTCCCGCGCCCGAGTTCGTGGGTCCGATTCCCAGCAGGGTCAGGGATTTTCTCTACCTGGGTGTTATGTGCTGTCCTTAGGTTAGGTTCAAGTAGTTTAGGGGACTGATGACCATAGATGTTAAGTCCCACAGTGCTCGGAGCCAGATGAGGAAAGAGCAAATTATTTACACTGCCAGATCTAAGCAATTTGCCAAGAAAAACTATTTAAAAGTTCACTCTGAAACGAAGTGTGCGCTGATATGAAACTTCCTGGCAGATTAAAACTGTGTACTGGATGGAGACTCGAACTCGAGACTTCTGCCTTATTTCAAAGTTGTTGGTGTGTTATCTGAAAATCATCTTTCAGGAAGATTATCCAGTTATAAAGTGGAGGACCTTGAAAGATTACCGCCAAACCTCCTTGCCTAGGGACGCCAGATGAAAGTTGATGTCGTCAAGCCCTGAATCAAAATTGCGCAACGAATAGATGGGGAGGGGAGCTTGAAAGCACTACCTAGATAGCATGCCCTTTCTGTATGATACTAGCTAGGCAAGGGGCTGGGGGGCTCACACGCTGATGTGTGGGTCCCTGCTTTCAATATATTTTATTTTAAATAAATTCCTTTAACTTGACTTCTTTGTGATTTTTAAGGTATGTTAAAGATTGATGACAATTGGTTATCTATTTATTTTAAACATTATCACTCGACTTTACAGCGATACCAGCAACTGTTTCAGTTTACAGATATTGCAATTTTACAACTTATAGCTCGGGTATATTATATACTAATCTGCATTCACATTTCTACAGGCAAGACGGAATTGCGTTGGCCAAATGTATACCACCAAAGTCTCCCAATATTTTTCATGGGACATCAGCTATGTGAGGAGGATAACGGTCACACAGGGGACCAGATACATTAGCACAGGGGGGCAAATTTCCGAAATTAAACGAGAACATTCATTTCCTTACACAATCCGAGGCTGGAAATAAAAGAATTAGTACAAATATTCAAATACCTCTCTTCCATGTGTGAACATTGAGACAGACGCACTGAGGGCACGTCTGCTCACTTACCCATCTTCTGTAACACTCCTAGAATATGGCGGGCATCCGGAGGTCTTCCTGGGCCCCGGTGGAGGGAGTGGTCGAACCACTTGGCCCTGACCAACCTCTCCACCCCAAATCTTGTGACACTGGAAAGTCTTTGACTTTTACCTGCCTGTGCTGTCTCTCTGATCCCCTACCCAGGAGTGAGGTTGGCACTACTATACTACAGAACTACTTCCCAACTAAGATCTGGCCACGCTTTATGGAGAGGTGTGAGGAGGATGAGGAAAGTTCATGTGCAGATTCACATCCACATACAAGAAATGCCTAATACACGTCACATATAAATACGTATTATGAAGCCTGACACATTTCGTTCCACCCGTTCACATGGGTTCTGTTGCACCTGCGGCCGGCAGCGTCGTGCAATAAAATTGGCGGCAGAGTCCCCTCTGTTTGTATTTCTCGGTGCGAGCGAGCAGCGAAACCTGCTGCTTACAGAGCGGAAACTACTGTATTGTTTCATCACCCCATGTGTGGATGGAAAGAAATGATCCGGAATGTTCTTCTCATGGGAGGACAATTCTGGTTCATTTCTTTTAGCAATGTTATATTCTATGCTTACATAAAAAGAAAAATGGAAACAATTACAAACAATAATTTGTGCTATAGAAAAGGATGAAAAAAATTTGCAACGTCCTGCTCTCTGGCATGAAGAAATATTCCCGCTACGAGCGGATCAAATATGCTGCCAGTTGGCATAAGGCGATGTCATTTAAACGACATAGCAAGTGAATAACATAGGATATGTCTAAATTAACATCCTAGGCAAACTATAATGACCATTCAAAATCATTCATATCATGAAGAAAATTTAAAATGTACCACAGAAATGTCATTTGTAAAATCAGATGGTGCTGCCAAGTGCATCTAAGAATCTATGTGACAAGTGCAGGATCAACAAACAAATCCAATAATGCTAAAATAATTAATGAAAGAATTTATGTTAAGATGAACCAAAGAAATGTCATTTGCAAAACCAGAATGAAAAGTGCAAAATCAACAAATAAATTAGGCATAAAATTCAATGGGCGCCCGTTTTACACTAAGGGCAAAACAAAACAAAGTATTGTCATGGAACGACACAATACTATACCACATCAAGACGTCCGTGTCTTAGCAATCAATTATCAAAGGATTTCTCAAACACACCTTAAAAACAACTAATTTTACTTATCTAGCAATGATGTAAGTGCAAAACTAAAAGATTCATGTGATATACCAAGTTATTCGTGAAATTGTACTTCTGTAATGGAGACAAAAGTTTTTTTCTAGATAATATCACAAACATCGCCAAATAGAAGAACAACTTTCAATAAAGTTATGTTCATTAAATTATTACCAACATGGATTTGTGCAAACACACAGCAACAAATTACAATAGAACTATTCTAATTCACATAAAGAAACATCAAGAAACAGAACACAAGTTATTTGATACTTACATTAAATGTTACCTTATTACATAAACAAAGACAAATGCTTCTAAACTATATGGGACAATGCCCACATTGTGCATGTCACAACTAAGTACATAACCTAGATACACAAAGAAAATAACACTAAAGTTATCTGCAATGGTAAAAACACTGTGCATAGTACAGAAACAACAACAAAACACACATACTTCAGCTACATAATAAAATTAAAGAACCACTAACCTAACCTGGTGACAGATTCCAAATGAACATGATAAAAAACGCCAAAAAAATTTCAAGTGAACTATCATAAAGATAAATTATCCGAACACAACACTGTGCCACATAGCACTAAAACAAACGTACAGAATAGTGGCAAACATTACAACAGAGAAAATTTGTTGCAAAAATGGATGGACCTGAAAATAAACAAACACAAAATGCACTTTGCATACTTTCATATCGTCACATGCCAATCGACAATGTACCACACCCCAGGGGCGATGGGGAGGGCATTCTTCCAAAGATACTAAGAGGACAACCTAACTTCACATCCAAGTGCCGGTGACTCCGTACGCCGTCTGTTTGTGTGTTCATGTACCTCGCGAAACACGACGTAACAGCATGGCACACCCCTCTTACATCTGTTCATTAGCTCCGCCACCTGTGCCTATCACCAACCAGATTATCTTTGAACAAAACTCCTCAGTTGACCTTTGTCAGTAAACTTTCAATATTACTAAGACCTGAGCTATGAATCACTGATAAACTAAGCGAGTTCATCATGCTCTACTTTTTCACTTGGTCATCACAATCGTATTGCCTGAGAGTTCATTTCTTCCTTTGTCGAACCATTCACAATGGCGTCTGTCTCAGTACTTCTTTATACCCACTTAGCAATCCACAGAGTAACTAATTGTTCGTAGGTACCTTAGTATTGGCAGCAATCATATCTCGTAAACAGTTACTTTCTCTCCTTGTTCACGACAGAGCAGTTTGAAACACATCATCATTCATCATTCCCATAATATCTCGACGACAGCTATAATAACGACAGACCAGGGTGACAGTCATCCGGTCGTCATTCCCCGCTGCATATAGGTGCTTCAGCGCCATAGTCCGCTGCTTCACCTCAGGGGTTACCCAACTTAAGGCGAGCGGTGTCCGCCGATGCTTGCCGTGGAGGTGTGTCTGATGACACAGCTGTTGACTAGCGGGCTACGGAGGTGGCCAGCCAGCTCAGCTTGGGCGAGTGACATCAGCAGCGGCTACTACTGTGATGTCTGCTGTGGGGCGTGTCTATTGACGCAGCTGTCGGCTAGTGCGACGTGGCCCCTGAGACTGGCCGTAGGCTCATCTGGGGCGAGTGACATCAGCAGAGGCTCCCCCCTGCAACTTTCCCTTTCACGCGAGGAGGGCTCGTAGCTGCCCTCAGCTGATCGCTTTGCCGTCTCCATCCCGCCAGGTGGTGGGAGAGTGCGACAGAGACAGGGCCAGGAGGGAGCGAGACACGCGCCAGCTCCAGGTAGGTAATCCCGTTATGTCTCTCCCTCTCCATGCAGCCCCAGCCACTCTCCATCCCTCTTGACAACTCGAAGCGACTTGCACACAGACAAACACATTTTTGTAAATAAGATTTTACATAGTACAACTTTCTCATTGTTCATCACAACTTATAAACAGGGTTTTATTTACAGTAAAATTAAAAGTATTACTATTACAAAAATTATATCGGCCCTGATTTTATAGAATTGGAGGTGAAAAAAAAACAATAATATCGAGATAAAAAAATCAAACTGTTACGAATTACAATTACAGTACTGTGGACCACCTGATAAGTTTACCATAAAATTGAGGTACCAGTTAGAGCCTAGACAGATATTAAATCTAAACCTATTTACAACAATTTACATACACTGATTTACCCCACAACTTTTGCAATTAAACTGAGGTGCCAGTTAGACTTAAGTTATCTAGGCCTATTTTCTGAACACATGTTCGCCTGATCGAGGTTGATGACTGAGTCATCAACCGATGAAGGTATTGGAGTTTCATAGGAATGGAATGGGATTGTGGTAGTCTCTCATCCTACACCACAACCGCAAATCACTACATTGATATCGTTTCCACATTTTGTTTACAATCATGAAAGAAATTAGGCTGCTTGGTTAAATTATTCCACTAACTACTTCCAGTCCTTACACCAAAATTTACAAGAAGAGTAACCCTCTACCAATGAAATCAAATTACAAAACATGAGAAATCTGTTCTAACCCCTCAGAACACAACACACCAAAATAGTACAACATTACATCAATTGCTACTGGCAACACAACTGTCAGTCATTAAATACTTCTCCTTTCCCCCTTTTTTTTCGAACTGCGTCTAGATCATTCTTTCACTGCTTCTTGCCATTCGATCTGCAAACACGACTTCCTTCCACCTCACCAAACATTGCCTGTTTGTCATTCTTTAATCTCTCTTTACTTGTACTATATTGGTACCACCTACAAAATGACATGAGAACCTGCTAACAAAAGAAATTCACTTACATCAACATGTACACCACATGGTTTCAAATTTCAGGACACATCAAAGAATCTGTATTAATAAAACATTACAGGTAACATCATCTTAAATATTCCCTGTTCATCTTGGAATGACGTACAGATCTCTGCAGCCTCCTCACTGCTTTCCATCGACTGAGTCATGCATCCATTTGCATTCATGGCTTCTCCTAGTCCTTACGGGTACTACCTCTGATAATCACTCTCTCTCACTCTGGAAACTTCAAGAATTAAACCCCAGGCCCCTATGGCCCACAAATCAGCGCTTTTTCTGGCGCCACATCCTTATCTCCTGAAACACATCAAATTATTAGACATAAATTACCAACAAATGCGCAATATTTGTGCTCACTCTTACACCAAACTTAACTTCATTCTTGTACATATTAACCAGAAACCTTTGAGTATGACCTTGTCTCGTCCCTGCACATCTAAAGGATCAATCCCTACCGCCAACAACTACATAAACAGTCTACATGAAAATTCTTAACATAAATATATTCAGTACGTCATCCATGAAAAACAAGGGGCTACTTCCACCAGGATAATTATCCATGGAAAAGTTTTAAATTAGATATATCGTGTAATCAGCGACTCTTCCTATATCAGAGTTTCTATCTCATACCTGTTCTCATGAACCTTCCTCTTAACGCGGTATGGTCCAACATAAACATTAAAGAATTTACTAGCTAGGAACTTGTGTTTCTTGGACAATCGATGTCCTCTTACAAGAACCTTGTCACCAGGTTTCAATGTCAGATGCCGTACATTCCCTTTCTGCCTCCTTTGGCAGCTCAGCACTTCCCTTTGAATCATTCTGAGCGCAGCATTGACAATCGCTCGATGCCTCTCCTTACCAGTGGGTGGAAAATTTACCAGCTCTCTTATTCTATCCGGAGGTGCTCTATTCTTCAAGACCAGCAGTGGACACATCCCTGTGTTCCCATGAGGAATCTCGTTGATAACATCTTGGAAATCGCCCAGAAACATATCCCATGTCCTGTGCCGTCGGCTGCAGTAAATCCTACAAAGCTTGCCTAATTCTTTTATAACCCTCTCCCCAGGATTCGACGCCGGGTGGTACTTTGATATAAAGATGGTCTTAATCCTGTGTCACCAATTTTATGGTGGCAAATCCACGTTGCAGATCCAAGGTGGCTTGGTACCGGCCGAGAAAATCTTTCCCTGATATGGCCTCAACCGTCATTCTTTCTACAACCAAGAACACAACACTAATAGTTTTCCCTTTGTACACACACTCAACTTGACTTTGCTTTTTCACTTCTATGCTTTCCCAGGCACAGCACCTCGCTCCTTCGTACACTGTAGTGGCAACGTCAGCCACTTCACATCTCCTCCACAACAATTAAATACGTCTTCCCTTATAAAAGATGCTTGACTCCCTGAGTCTAAGATACAAGGAATTATTACGTTATTTACATCCACGCTGACAATTGGTAATTTAAATCCCAAAAACTCCTCCGGTTCTCCCAAAAGAACTTCCCTCATCTCACCATAATTGATGTACAAATCTAACTTATTATCCCCTTTATCATCAGGAGCCGCGCTTGCCTGTCAAATTGTTTCGCTCGCCACTACTGCCGCATCGTTCTCACTTATACCCTGTCGTGGATCTGCTGGCCTTATTTCGACATCAGGAGAGTCCGAGTAGCCAGTATGGCTCGCTCCATTACCATAATAGTTCCGCCTCCATTGATTTCGTCCCCGGTTATTTGAAGGGCCAAAACCTCTCCCACGTCCGTTACCATTTTGCGGGTATGGCACATAATGTACGTTCCTGTACCTTTGCTGATAGCCATTATGCTCATGGCGTTCATGCTCATTTCTCCGCACTTCTTGCGCATGGTTCGGAACACTTTCTTTCCTTAATTCTTGTAACAATTGCTGGAAGGCAGCTACCTCATGGATGCTCCTTCCCACGATTTTTATCTCCCTACGTAGTCTATATGGTAGTTTTGTCAGGCATATTCTGATCAACTCCGCGTCTCCATACGGCACATCCAGGTATTGGTTATCTTTGACCATTTCCTGGAAGCACCGTACAGGATTCTTCTCAGTATGGTTCTGGAAATTTTCTTTCATTAAAATGTTCAATTTTATCCTATCCTGTATGTTCTTCGACCAGAACTCATTCAGAAAAGCTTCACAAAAATCTTGATACGTCACACAGTCTCTTATCGCTAATTGCATCTTGGCACTTGCTTCGTCACGAAGGTGAGTGCATACAAAGCGTATTTTCGTTTTATCACCCCACGAAGTCGGCATCGGCATTGCCCCAACCACACACGCGCGTGTTGTGGATTATTCGAGTCAGGATATACCGAATAATTTAGTACTGACACAAAGTGCCTGCAGCATTCCTCCTCATCTCGATCGACTTCTCGTGAACGGGCTTCCACGGTGGGGCCTGCTGCTAACTCTCTTATTTCGCAAAGACGCTCCTCCAATTCTTTTATCTCCTCCGATTCAGTGCGGCGTCGCCTATGCGCGCCCATTCAATAATCGGCATTCATCGAATTTGCCTCTTCATTTTGCTGTGCTGTCCCATCTCTCTACAGTTTCGCTATCGTCTCCCTGTTCTGGCGATTGATATCTTCTTGTGCCTGACGGAAACTCATTAACGACTGCACTTCCTCACTATCTTTTACTACATTATGCGCCTGTAGCGCATCTAATCGCTTACCAAATTCGATAATTTTCTTTTCGACACTAGTCGTCGTTACAACGCCCTCTACAATCATGCCTTCTATGCGTTTGTTCACTGCCTCGAATCTTCCGTCAACTGTCCTTTCAATCCCCTCGACCCTCTCTTGTAGTGAAACTATTATAATTTTTTGTTCCTGAAACTGCCTATTACGTTCTTCCCTCAAATCGTCAAACTGCTTGCCTATCTCTTCAAACCTCTGTCCTATTTCTTCAAATCTCTGGTCAAACCGCTTATCTATCTCTTCAAACCTCTGTCCTATTTCTTCAAACCTCTGGCTAGACTTGTTATCTATCTCTTCAAAGCTCTGTCCTATTCCTTTCAGAAGAACGCTCATCCAAGCTGGCACATCACTGATATGACCCTCACTTGGTACCTCATGGTTTGTTGCTTCTGAGCCTGGCGAGGCGCGTCCCCCTGCCTCGCTTTCTTCGGCAGCAGCTTCGCCTAACGGTAAACTCGAAACTCGACCAAACCCTCTGAGGCCATTGTCCACCCTCCCCAGCACAAACCAGATTGCTGCCAGCCTTCGGACAACTACCTGCGCTCAGGGAGGGAAAGTCACCACTGGCGGCCATTTCCTGTTCGCCTCCATCACATAACTCGACTAAATTTTCTGCCTCCGTGTTACTCTTTGCCCGTGACGTAGTTATTACGCTCATTACCTTATAGCAACCACAAAATTAGCAACCAAAACTTGCTCTACCTCTCCAGTATCTCCCCTACAACTTTCACAAAATCAGTGAGAAATAAAAATCAACAGTATTGAAAATCTCTACACACTCCTTTCGGACAATGCTGAGTACGAGCAAAACAACGCTGATCAATCTTCAACAGAGCAACATAGAACAGTTTCTGAAAATAAAATGATTAATTATGCTAATCTACACGAATTCCTGAAACAAGAAGGATAATTATTTTATCTGGCTGTTTTACAGAAGTGCCTAGGATTCAGCGATTAAATAATCTATCCTGGCAGGGTCGCCAGGTGAAAGTTTACCATCTTACTTCCTTGCCTAGGGATGCCAGATGAAAGTTGATGTCGTCAAGCCCTGAATCAAAATTTTGCAACGGATAACTGGGGAGAGGAGCTTGAGAGTGCTACCTAGAGAGTGTGTCCTTTCTGTACGTTACTAGGCAAGGGATTGGAGGTCTCACATGCTGATGTGTGGGTCACTGCGTTCTATAGCTTTTATTTTAAATAAATTCCTTTAACTTGACTTCTTTGTGATTTTTAAGGTATGTTAAAGACTGATGACAATTGGTTATCTATTTATTTTAAACATTATCACTCGACTTTACAGCGATACCAGCAACTGTTTCAGTTTACAGATATTACAATTTTACAACTTATAGCTTGGATATATTATATACTAATCTGCATGCATATTTCTGCAGGTAAGACGGAATTGCGTTGGCCAGATGTATACCACGAAAGTCTGCCAATATTTTACATAGGACATTCACTATGTGAGGAGGATAACGGGCAAACTGGGGACCAGATAGATTAACACAGGGGGTCCAATTTCCGGAATTAAACGAGAACATTTATTACCTTACACAATCCGAAGCTGGAAATAAAAGAATTAGTACAAATATTCAAATACCTCTCTTCCATGCATGAACATTGAGACAGACGCACTGAGGGCACGTCTGCTCACTTATCCGTCTTCTGTAACACTCCTAGGATATGTGGGGCACCCGGAGGTCTTCCTGGGCGCGGGGGGGGGGGGGGGGGGGGGGTCGAACCACTTGGCCGTGACCAACCTCTCCACCCCAAATCTTGTGACATTGGAAAGTCTTTGACTTTTACCTGCCTGTGCTGTCTCTCTGATCCCCTACCCAGGTGTGAAGAGCATTAGGAAAGTTCATGTGCAGATTCACATCCACGTACAAGAAATGCATAATACACGACACATATAAATACGTATTATGAAGCCTGACACATTTCTTTCCACCCGTCCACATGGGTTCTGTTGCACCCGCGGCCGGCCGCGTCGTGTAATAAAATTGGCTGCGGAGCCGCCTCTCTTTGTATTTCCCGGTGCGAGCGAGCAGCGAAACCTGCTGCTTATAGAGCGGAAACTACTGTACCGTTTCAACGTCTTCTGTTAAATCGAACAGAACTTCCAGTAGTGGAAGGCAGTCTCACAATTGCTCCACTCATTTGCCGTCAAAACTGTACAGTAAACACACGAAAACGTCATTATGAAGGCGCTGCGTCATGAGGAAAGTAGAGTACCACCAGCTGAATGTCTCCTTTTACAGTTTTGACTGCTTCTTGTTCAGCCAAACTTGGCAGTCTAGTAGTTTTGCAGTGGCTACCGCACAGCTTTTGAAAGACGCGACGATTTTGCGCCGTTTCTGTCACGAGAAGTTTACTGCTGCTCATTCAGGATGGCTGACACTACTAAATTAAGGGTGCGAGCAGTGCATCCCAAATGAACGACATTCATTTTCCTCGCTACATCATCCATAACGGTTGCGTTGTCACTTGCAAGAAAAAACACTTCGTTAGCTGTTCTCTATTCAGAAACAACTGCCCTAATGCTCTTGGTGATGTTTGCGTAAGTCTGTCGATCAGCGAGTGCACAGTGTCCAGAACAGCAGCTTGTACTGCTCAATGAAGTGCGCCGTCGCTGTCAAAAACCTCAGTGTACATACATGTCGGTCCACATATCCGCAGTCAAGGCCATATATTTGGTTGCACGAACTTACAGCCAATGTTGCAAATTTCACTCTTTTTATTCCTTAATGACCAGTTTCGAGCAGGGTGCCATGGTAACAAAGTCAAAAATGGTACTTCCGATAATGCAAAAACCATGCCAAAAATGTGCAAATGATCACTTACAGCGCATACAGATCTGTATGGTATTTTCGGAAATACTATTCTTGAATATGTTACTATGAAAATGGGTTCCATCTCGAAATTAGTCATCGAGTGAAGAAAAAAAGTGAAATTTGCAACTTGGGCGGTTTTTCGTTGTGCTGATATTTCATTTTGATCAATACATTGAAACACGTACTTTTGGTATGTGATTGAAGTTACGTAATTGACAGTAGCCTACAACACATCTCTTGGAATGGGCATGGCATGCGAACGTGTATTTTATCTCGTCGCTCCTGCGCTTTGCCCTGTACTGGATTTTTTTGACTGCTATTTTGTAAACTGTCAATAACTTCAAAACAAATCAAAACTGTATGAATTTTCGCAATGTAAAAACTAAATCTGATGCAGCACTATTGATTTGAAATTGGCCTTCGTAATAAAACAAAACTTCATCAATTTGGAAAATAATGGTCCCTGTGCTTAATGAATATTAGCCCTGAAATAATAAAATTTCTTACCTTTATTTGCGCGATGGTCACGCTCTTCGCACTGCTCTCTGTTAGTACTTTAAATTGTGTATTTAGCAAACAGCTATTGTGGAAGGCTGTTGCTTAGCATACATTTTAATTAAATCGAATATGACTGAGACAATAACTTCTTGAGCGAAATAGTTAATGAGAAACGACATGGATCAGGGAACTAGTATTGAGTTTGATAAGTAACAATATAGCGCTTTGTTTAAAACTCTTATTTTGGCTCTTTGAAAAGTAAGAATGCTCACAATTAACACACAATAAACTGATAATACATTAACAATTAGCTTTACAAAATCACTGGATGTGAGACCTATACATTGTCTTAATCATCATTTATGAGTACAACGCATTGCATTGGTAACAAAACAACTTTCTTTACCTTAATTATTTCCAGTATGTTATCTGCCAAATAAAAATCGTTACTGCCCGTAGTAAGTATATAGCCAGAGAACATGAGATACAACACGTCTATCTAAAGTTACTATAATACATTACCCATAACACCTTGATCCACCGATCGCTGTTGAGCAGCGACGTTACTACACAATCGATACTACATTTGACGATCTCTGATTCAATATAAAATCTTCTTACAAAATTTTACCCTCTGTGTATACCTTTCAATATTGCTAACAACTACCTTAACCTCGTGACAACGATGATTTAACAGTTTATTTCTCAGAGTCTCCGTGGAAGGTAAAGAATAACGTGGTTCTAATGACTTAACTAGTTTCATAAATTTGGTATTAGCGACCGAGGAAAATGTAAGGTAACACTCAGCCACAATATCAGCGAGGAGGTGGTCAATCTCGTCCATCAATTGTACTACTAGACAGATCTCTTCCTTCCCAGTAACAAAAGTCGTCGCCTGCCTTGGTATTTTTCTCGGCGCTTGTTAGACTACAGTACTTGCAAGATTATAGGATTCGTCTGTTGTTTCAGTGATGACAGTTATTGTGAAATCAGGCTGCATAATTGACATACCTGCTCAGTCTGTGAACGCAGCAGTGCCGACAGACGAAGAGGCGGCGCACGTCGTGGAGCCAGAGTCAGAGGCGCAGCCTGTGGGGCGAGTTGACCGCCTGCTGTATCCTCTGACGAATTGTCGAGACACCCAATGTTTAAGAACTGATGCCGCTTCCTTTTCAAATGGTCCATTAGATTACCGGATTAATCTCAACATCTCTGTCAGTTTTTGTGAACATTTCCAATGCAACTGCGCGTTTCGGCAGTTTGATCGAGGCGGCAAACACAGAGCTCACTCACTATAACGTGAACACATAACTAATAAACACAGACGAAAAACTGCGAACTAAAAATTACTGCAAGTATCGGAACGACGGTGCTACTGACGACAGGCGATAACAGAGTGCAGCACCAAAATGATCTGTTGTTTCCGCTAACAAGGGTCACCTCTGACCTCCAATGCCCGGAGCTGCACAAAACCATGCTTAGACCGACACTCGACCATAAAAACAACACTGGTCTGTCCACGCAGAACTCCGCACTTGTCTGCTAGCACAATCATACAGTGGCACGCTGTAGCCGCGCTAAGAAGCTGAGTGAATGGCGTAATAGGAGTACGAATGTGTCTCCTGGAGTATTCACATCCTGGTTGCTGTGTAGACTGCGTACAGTGATATCACGAAGAGAATTAATCTTAAGAACGTGGCCCAAATATTAGGGGCAAAGTTGCGACGTGCTGAATATGGAGATGATATCAGAGTGAGGATAGAGAGTTCCGTGACACACAACGTAATAATTCAGAAATACAAGGGTATTAGACAGAAATACATGACATTCCGCTGTACAGATATACAGATTTAGAGTGACAGGCAGAACCTGAACCTGAAGCTCGCTGTTCAGGCAGTACGCGACGTTCATCTTGAGAGCAAGAGGAAGAGTGTGGTTCAGATGGGTAAGATATCTCTAACATCGATCAGTTGTAGAATTTTTGTACACGTATTATGTTCGAGTATAATGACTTTTCTGGAGACTAGAAATCTACTCTGTAGGAATTAGCACACGTTTCGAAAAAGACGGTCATGTGAAACCCAGCTCGCCCTATTCGTCCACGAGACTCAGAGGCCCATAGACACGGGTTCCCAGATAGATGCAGTGTTTCTTGATTTCCGCAAGACGTTCGATACAGTTCCCCACAGTCGTTTAACGAACAAGGTAAGAGCATATGGACTATCAGACCAATTGTGTGATTGGATTGAAGAGTTGCTAGATAACAGAACGCAGCATGTCATTCTCAATGGAGGGAAGTCTTCCGAAATAAGAGTGATTTTAGGTGTGCCGCAGGGGAGTGTCGTAGGACCGTTGCTATTCACAAGACACATAAATGACCTTATGGATAACATCGGAAGTTCACTGAGGCTTTTTGCGGATGATACTGTAATATATCGAGAGCTTGTAACAATGGAAAATTGTACTGAAATGCAGGAGGATCTGCAACGAATTGACACTTGGTGCAGGAGATGGTAATTGAATCTCAATGTAGACATGTGTAAAGTGCTGCGAATACATAGAATCTCAATGTAGACATGTGTAAAGTGCTGCGAATACATAGAAAGAAAGATCCTTTACCATTTAGCTACAATATAGCAGGTCAGCAATTGGAAGCAGTTAATTCCATAAATTATCTCGGAGTAGGCATTAGGAGTAATTTAAAATGGAATGACCATATAAAGTTGATCGTCGGTAAAGCAGATGCCAGACTGAGATTCATTGGAAGAATCCAAAGGGAATGCAATCCGTAAACAAAGGAAGTAGGTTACAGTACACTTGTTCGCCCACTGCTTTAATATTGCTAACCAGTGTGGGATCCCTACCAGGTCGGGTTGAGATAGAGAAGATCTAACAGAGAGCAGCGCGCTTCGTTACAGGATCATTTAGTAATCGCGAAAGCGTTACGGAGATGATGCATAAACTCCAGTGGAAGACTCTGCAGGAGAGACGTTCAGTAGCTCGGTACGGGCATTTGTTTAAGTTTCGAGAACATACCTTCACCGAGGAGTCAAGCAGTATATTGCTCCCTCCTATGTATATCTCGCGAAGAGACGATGAGGATGAAATCAGAGAGATTAGAGCCCAGTCAGAGTCATACCGACAATCTTTTTTTCCACGAACAATGCGAGACTGGAACAGAAGGGAGAACTGATAGAGGTACTCAAAGTACCTCCCCGCCAAACCCCGTCAGGTGGCTTGCGGAGTATGAATGTAGATGTAGATTACCTCCACCCAAACAGTGGAGACACAGTGTATCAGAGGATACTGAAGACAGCATACTAGAGAACATTCATGGAGACTATGACAATCGTGGTTTGAATTCCTATAGCAAATTAATGAGGCGATAATTGTATTAAAGGTAAGTCAGACTGGAGATTAAGTCTAAATTTTGTGTCTAGCAAAAAGTGAACAGGAGTTCGTTTCGAAGGAAACAGACTGCCACAATTACAAACTGAAAAAGAGCATCTAATATTGCTATTTGATAGAGCAAGGTCGTATGGCTCTACAGTTCACATTGGCATCTGCAAATTTGGGCACTAACAGTGTCTTAAATATGTTGACTTGGACAGTTTCAAAGCTTCGATTTCTTTGACCGACGATCTTAAGTCTCAATATGGCGTTTCATGCAGGCATATTACATAGAATACGATAGTAGTATCCATCAGAAGGCACAAAAGTTTGTGGAGGAAGCGAACACGTTCGTGACATAGCAAGATATGTGAAAAGGAAATGGTATGTAAAAAGGAAATGTTTGAAACAGTGATCAGCGCCAATTCCAGAATGAAATGTCTGGATCATCAGCACTGTCTCACAGAGGAGAGAAAGCTACAGCTAATGTGTTGCGGTCTGTTCATATCTCTACCCGCAGCTAAACAACTGACGTGTTTTTTTCAATGACAGGCAGACTAGCAAACTACCTGTACATCTCCTTTCAAGAGGCACAAGGCCCTTCTGGCCCAAATATTTTAAGGCAACTTGAAACAATCTGTCCCAAAACATTCATGCGGAGGCAAGAAAAAGTGGATAAGTGACCAAATAACACATGAAAGTGACTTCAGTCAATGCCAAGCATGCAACGAGTGAAAAGAGGTTACTGCTGTGTGATTCCTGGTCAGGACATAGAGATCATACCCCTGTAGATGCAAGTTTTCCAAACAAAGATGTTATGCTGAAGATGCTGCCACCAAAAACAACAAAATATTTTCAACCCCTTCATGTTTACTTCTTTCAGCCATATAAGCTCTATATAAGGATTGCTGATTTTTAAGACTAAAATGTGCCAAACGACAAGTGACGGTACATGATCGTTATTTCATCATCAAACTTCAGTCTGTGGTTTACAATCAATTTTCTGCACCAAATTATACGCCTACGTGAAAGGCAGGTTATGACATTCACATACTCATATCATCATTTGAGAATGTAGTTAGTGTGGTTTTTGATTAATATACAGGGTGGTTCATTGATCTTGGCCGGGCCAAATATCTCACGAAATAAGTGACAAACGAAAACACTACAAAGAACGAAACTTGTCTAGCTTGAAGGGGGAAACGAGATGGCGCGATGGTTGGCCCACTAGATGGCGCTGTCATAGGTCAAAGGGATATCAACTGCGTTTTTTTAAAATAGGAGCCCCCATTTTTTATTACACATTCGTGTAGTACGAAAAGAAATATGAATGTTTTAGTTGGACCACTGTTTTCGCTTTGTGATAGATGGCGCAGTAATAGTCACAAATATATGGCTCACAATTTCAGATGAACATTTGGTAACAGGTAGGTTTTTTAAATTAAAATACAGGACGTAGGTACGTTTGAGCATTTTATTTCGGTTGTTCCAATGTGATACATGTACCTTTGTGAACTTATCATTTCTGAGAACGCATGCTGCTACAGCGTGAATACCTGTAAATACCACATTAATGCAATAAATGCTCAAAATGATGTCCGTCAACCTCAATGTATTTGGCAATACGTGTAACGACATTCCTCTCAACAGCGAGTAGTTCGCCTTCCGTAATGTTCGCACATGCATTGATAATGCGCTGAGGCATGTTGTCAGGCGTTGTCGGTGGATCACGATAGCAAATATCCTTCAACTTTCCCCACAGAAAGAAATCCGGGGACGTCAGATCTGGTGAACGTGCACGCCATGGTAGGGTGCTTCGACGACCAATCCACCTGTCATGAAATATGCTATTCAATACCGCTTCAACCGCACGCGAGCTATGTGCCGGACATCCATCATGTTGGAAGTACATCGCCATTTTGTCATGCAGTGAAACATCTTGTAGTAACATCGGTAGAACATTACGTAGGAAATCAGCGAAAATTGCACCATTTAGATTGCCATCGATAAAATGGGGGCCAATTATCCTTCCTCCCATAATACCGCACCATGCATTAACCCGCCAAGGTCGCTGATGTTCCACTTGTCGTAGCCATCGTGGATTTTCCGTTGCCCAATAGTGCATATTATGCCAGTTTCCGTTACCGCTGTTGGTGAATGACGCTTCGTCGCTAAACTGAACGCATGCAAAAAATCAGTCATCATCCCATAATTTCCCTTGTGCCCAGTGGCAGAAGTGTACACGACGTTCAAAGTCGTCACCATGCAATTCCTGGTGGATAGAAAAATGAACGGCTGCAATCGATGTTGATGTAGCATTCTCAACACCGACGTTTTTGAGATTCCCGATTCTAGCGCAATTTGTCTGCTACTGATGTGCGCATTAGCCGCGACAGCAGCCTCTCGCGCACAATGTGTTACACTGACGCTGTTTCGTTGGGGATACAGTCTTGCACCCGCGCACGGATGCGGACACCGTCTAGCTGCTCTGTCCTGATTCGAAGTAGACGAGCTTTGATGCGTTGTACGGACATCTGACGTTCGGGAGACGGCGGTTGCGTCGCCAGCTCACGTAACGCTGTATAGTAAAATTCCGATGTTGCCCTTTGCCAGTTCGATCTGTCTCGCCCGTAGGCCATCAAGGTCTTTCGGAGGGCAGGTTTGACACATTCCAGCCACCACAGCAACGTGGAAGCATTCATAGGCAGGCGCCTGATACATCGACGCCACGTGTCAGTGACTGCTCGCCGACACGCTTCCTCGCGAAGGAGGGAGACGTTCAGCGTCCACGGGCCCCTGCTGCGTCTTGTGAGTTGTCGGGGCAAGGTGACAGTGCAGATGTACGCGAGATGGTCCGTGAAGGCCATCGGCCAGAGTTCTGCATCACGGGTTGCTGTGCGGAGGGCACGTGAGACGTATATCCGGTCCAGACGACTGGCAGAATGGCTGGTAAAGTGCGTATATCCACTCTGGGTCCCATGATGTAAGAGCCATGTGACGTGGAGCGCGAGGTCACGTATCAACGCTTGTAGAGCCGGGCATGGGACGTAATGCGGTATCTGGTCCTCGGGCCGCAGAACACTGTTAAAATCGCCGCCCACTATGTAATGGTCCATATTTCCTTGCAAAAGTGGGGCCAACTCCTCCGAATAGAAGACATGCCTGTCACCACGGTGCGAATTACCGGAGGGAGCGTAGACGTTAATGAGGCGCACTGCACCAAGTGTGAGTGCGATGCCTCGCCCATTCGGCAAGTACGTCGCGTCCGTCGCGTCTATGCCATCTCGGAGAAGGATGGCCGTTCCTCCTGCGCCATCACCTACGGGTAGGCTGTACGTGGTGTAGCCATATAGGTCTAAACACAGCTCGGGACGGACCTCCTGGAGAAGGGCAATGTCCAAGTCTGCCGCTCTGATCATGTCGTGTAACATGCGGGTCTTGACAGTGGAGTGGACACCATTTACGTTGACTGTTCCCACACGGTATGACTGAGACATATCAAGTGGCGGAGGCAGTGTGCCGGGGCAATCCCACAGTGATCTCACACACCACACACCACACAGCCATCCATCTGCATGCTGTGCATTACTGTGCCGTAGGAGTCCCTGACTGGCAGAGCCCTCCGGGCTCAATGTCAGCCATGGGCTCTGGTGGAGATATCGATGTTTGCTGTCCATCATCTACCTCCATATCGTCTGCCCAATCACCAAGAGACGATTGTGATGTCATTGGGGGCTGGACGCTTTCACAGGAGCCCACATTTTGGGAGTCGACGCAGTGCGCCTCGTTTTCTGGGCCACCAGATTTAGGAGAGTGTTCATTGTCTTCAGGCACCTTCTGGTGAATGATGCCACTGGAGTCCGTTGCAATTGTGGGCGAGTCAACGAAGTCGATGTCTTCGGCCGGCTTCATATTCCTGTCCTGTTTGTCAGCTGACAATCGCCTCTTCTTGTGTCGCTTGGGTGATTTTTGCTTTCGGGTCCGAGATTCGACATCCACTGGAGGGCGGGGTTCGACACAGTCTCGGTCGCTAGGAACCCCTGTGTCTGATCCCGACAGTGACGGTGGCTGGGTGCCCACGACGCTGCGATGGGCGGAGGCTGTAGGAACCTCTGCACCGTTGGGCTGCGGCGTCGTCGACGGCGCTGACTCTCCAACGGAGCTGGCAGCGGCTTGAGGAGGTAGCAGGTTTTGATCATCCATCACATCATGTCGTGCCGCCTCCACATATGTTAGCGGGAGAGAGGTCATAGTGGATCGTTGGGGAAGTTCATTGCGGGGCACCTGAACAAGGCGGCGCTGCAGACACTCAGTTCTAACATGGCCCTCCTGGCCGCAGGCCGAGCAGGTCCTCGGTTGTCCATCATATATAACAATTGCGCTGCAGCCACCAACGAAAACATACGATGGAACGTGCTTCTTAAGTTCTATGCGCACCTGTCGTACCCCTTTAAGGACAGGGTACGTTTCGAATGTGTTCCATTTCTCCTCTGTGTGGCTCAGAACTGTGCCGTATGGCCGCAGCGCATCAACGACTAGGTTGGCAGGAACTTCGAACGGTAGTTCAAAGATGCGCACGGTACGAACCCCCAGACCAGCATGGTCAACTCCTACCACGCTCACGTTACCGTTTGCGTGACAGAAGCGAAAGCCGTTTGCAGATCGTTGGAGTAATCTGTCGCAGGCCGCTTCGTCAATTAGTTTGAGGTACACTGTGCTGGTTACAATAGACAGATGAATTCCTATCAGTTCTTGTGATTCGATGTGCATGATGTCTCGTAGAAACCGTTCAATTTCATGGGCCTTCGGTCTCGTGTACGATGCGTTGAACGATAGTTTGATTGTAGCTTTTCGATATGAGAATGCCATGTCGGGTCGGTACAGGTACTATACGGCAAGACAACGACGCGACCGCGCGCTAGCGGGTAAACAACAACACCTGCGGAGCACTGCCCGGCGCGCCGAGCCCGTCCGCACGGTATCACGGCTGAAAGCCGACTGCGGCAAAAAATGGCTCTGAGCACTATGGGACTCAACTGCTGTGGTCATAAGTCCCCTAGAACTTAGAACTACTTAAACCTAACTAACCTAAGGACATCACTCACATCCATGCCCGAGGCAGGATTCGAACCTGCGACCGTAGCGGTTGTGCGGTTCCAGACTGTAGCGCCTTTAACCGCTCGGCCACTCCGGCCGGCTGCTGGTAGAGCACTTGCCCGTGAAAGGCAAAGGTCCCGAGTTCGAGTTTCGGGCTGGCACACAGTTATAATCTGCCAGGAAAGTTTCATAACAGCGCACACTCCGCTGCAGAGTGGAAATCTCATTCTGGAAACATCCCCCAGACTATGGCTAAGCCATGTCTCTGCAATATCCTTTCTTCTACTAGGTTCGCAGAAGAGCTAGTGTGAAGTTAGGAAAGTAGGGGACGAGGTACTGGCGGAAGTAAAGCTCTGAGGACGGGGCGTGAGTCGTGGTTGGGTAGTTCAGCTGGTAGAGCACTTGTCCGCGAATGGCAAAGGTCCCGAGTTCGAGTCTCGGTCTGGTACACAGTTTTAATCTGCCAGGAAAGTTTCATAACAGCGCACACTCAGCTGCAGAGTGAAAATCTCATTCTACGTGTAATATTCCTCTCTCTCTCTCTCTTACTGTATGCTCTTAAGTGTGCCATAGTGCGCAATGTTTTGAAGGACTGTTTCTCTACAAGGCAATATATGGTATTTTAAATTGACTAGGTAGAATGTTAATACTAGGAATTCAAGGGTTTTGATGTGTAGCGTTTGATATCCCCTGATTTGATCCATAATTTCAGTATTTTATCGGCATAATTAAAGGTTTTGTACTTTTTATTTTAACATGACTTAATGTGGGTAAAAGTTTTCATGTGATTTATGGAATATCATCTCTTCAACTTGCTAACTGCATTCTACATTTTACTGAAATTGCCTTAACGTGTCGTAGCCTGTGGAACTTTATATAACCACTACCATAACTAATACTCAGCGGATGTACTGAGATTTTACATTTGTTATCACTCTTTTTAAATGTACTTAATCCAGTTCTTACCCAAGTAAGGGGTTAACGATTGCAACAAGTTGGTTTATTATGTTTTTTACCCAAATACTGTGATTATCACAGGATTAAGTAATCTGTCAAGTTGTTGATGCATTTTGTATTTTGGTATTTGTTCCACTATGCAGCAACAAGATTAATATTTGCCAGACAATACAAACAACGCCTGTAAAACATTAAAAGATCAGTGCTGATTCAGTTTGGCCACAATCTACTTTCTATGGCAACGAGTTCAGTACTCCAACAACAGATTAATAACAGATTTCTTCCCCTCAACCTAAGAGCAATCGTAATAGTTCATTCCTCTTTTGTGTTGCTTTCTAGCGTGATTTTAATTTTGTTTCGTTTAAGAACTGATTATCTGGACGTTGATTTCAGTTATTACAGGAGCTATTGTATTTCTGCACAAAATGTGAACAGTTCATATTTTACTATTTTCTTAACTTGTGAAATCTGATAAACTTGATTATATGTAAGTTGCCTCCCATTTACAGTAAATGAAATATTGTAACAGATCCCTCCCACTGCATTAAGGCCCCTGCTAGGGCAAACCATCTTTCCGCGGAGTGCCTGACGCCCTTTTGTAAAAAATGTGTCACCACACCTTTGGAAAGGGAAGGAATGTACAGGGTGGCAGCTAGTCGAGGAATAATTTAGGGGATACAGGTCATGGGATACAGGTCATGTGTGTGGATGCTGGAGTGTTCTGCAGTGCAAAACACAGTTGGTTCTCTCTCTTAGTATCGAGACCTCCAGCAGAACACATGTCTTTCTTAGCAGGCAGTGGCTCTGGCTCTACATTCCTTGTCTGGCCACCAACTGAAGTTAACATGAACAACATCCCCATCCATTGCCCATTTATTTAGTTGTTCATCCTCTTAGATTGGCCTACACCTGGTAACTTCCAACCCAGGGCACGCCCTTTCTGTTCCCTATATTGAAATACATTCTCTTTATTTTACCTAATTACCTGTTCTATCATTTAACGGCAGTCGTGGATGCTCACTCACAAGTCCTCACTGGTCGATTTTATGTACATTGTCACCGCAAGCAGAACCCAATCACCTTCTTCCCTCTCCCTGCCCATGTACAGCAGGAAACTGGTACCAAGCCTAAAATCTACAGTGGTTTTGCCGACTGTTTCTTCTTTCGTCCCTCGGTTTAGCAACAGGAAGTCAGCACTGAGGAAGGGCACCGTATTCACACACCTCTCTCACATGCTTACGAGGTAACGTAGCCCCAGGCGTCGCTTAGGAGACAACGCTCTGGAAAGTTCCATGCCGCCCTCACGTTTTGCTCGGCCCTGACCAATCAGGGAGGAGGAAGCCGCGTGCGTGGTGCGTCGAATACACCCGGCTCCCGTCGCCGAACCCGCTCTCTTGTATTCTTGCTCACCCGCGAGTCGGACGCGCGCCCTGTAGCATTGAACATTTCCCGCTTCTCCCGGTGCTACGGCACTGTGGACTTAGTTTTGGCAGACAACAACTTTCGGTAGCTTCGCGAACTGCGTTTCGCCAAACTCTACGCTCTGACTCACCCTCACCTCCCTAGGCCCATGTGACCCCTTTTTAACATGCTTTCGCCAATGAATGGCCTTTGTCTAAATTTTCTCCTATTCATTTCATAATGCCCACCTCCTGCCCGTATGCCCATCCTGTACAGTTATTTCGCAGGACTGTTGGCATTTGTCTTGAGACATCTGACTCTTCAGGTTGTTCAGCACTTCTGTGAAGTTCTCTCGTGGATCAAACAAACCTGTGACCATTTGTGCTGTCCTTCTTACTGTACAGTTAATATTTCGTTTTAGTTCTGTTTTGGTATGTAATACACAGGAGAAATGTTGAAAAAATATACAAAATAGCTGTTTTGTAAGTATTTACACGTCCAGTGAAGATTTTTTGTTTTTTTTTTGTTTCTTTTTTGTTTTGGTTTTAGGGCGCAAAACTGCTATGGTCATTAGCGCCCGGTTCGTGACTTAGGAAACAGTAAAAAATCGAAAATGGAAACCAGCAGCAATGGGAACGAAACTCAAAAAATTGGAGAAACTAAAAGCAGAAGGAAGGCTTAAAAATCCACTACAGAAAGGGGTTGGTTGTCCCCAAAAAAAGCTTCAAATGACTGACGTCATTTCGCTGGCACTAATAAACGCGAGAACGTGATCGGCCGAGCGCGTGTCATCTGCTAAAATTGACGATATATCAGGCGACAGCTGTAGACGGGCGCGTAACGGAGTAAAATAGGGGCACTCAATTAAAAGGTGTCTTACCGTCCACAGCTGAGAGCAGTGGGGACAGAGTGGGGGAGGATCGCCGCTTAAAAGATGTCGATGGCTAAAAAGACAGTGCCCTATCCGGAGTCGAGTTAAAATTACCTCCTCCTGACGACGCGTTCAGGAGGAAGAGGTCCAAGCACAAGGAAGAGCTTTCACGTCCCGCAATTTATTATGGGGAAGTGTCGACCAATGTGCGTGCCATAAAAGAACAACACGACGACATAAAACGCTCCGTAGATCGGCGAAGGGAATCGATTGAATAGCTGGCCGAAGAAGAGAGATTGCAGCCTTGGCCGCCATATCGGCCACCTCATTTCCACAGATACCAACGTGTCCTGGGAGTAAGAGGAACGCCACCGAGACGCCCCCCAGGTGGAGCAAGCGCAGACAGTCCTGAATCCGGTGGACCAGAGGGTGGACAGGGTAAAGAGCTTGGAGACTGAGGAGAGAGCTGAGAGAATCTGAGCAGATAACATACTGTATCCGCTGATGGCGGTGGATGTAGTGGACAGCCTGGAGAACAGCGTAAATCTCCGCAGTATACACCGAACACTGGTCGGAAAGCCGAAATTGAATTGGGGTGTCGCCAACAATATAGGCACTCCCTACACCAAACGATGTTTTTGAGCCATCAGTGTAAATAAATGTGGCTTCCGTCATTTGTGCACATAGAGCAGAAAATGCCTGACGATAAACAAGTGAAGGGGTACCATCCTTGGGAAACTGACAAAGGTCACAGAGCAGGCAGATCCGGGGACGGAGCCAAGGCGGTGCTGTACCCCAAATTGTCAAGAAGGTTTTACGAAAGCGGAAGGAAAGAGAATGGAGCAGTTGACGGAAGCGGACTCCCGGTGGTAGTAGGGAGGAGGGGCGGCCTGCATACCCTATATCAAAGGAGGCGTCGAAAAAAATGTCATGGGCTGGATTAGCAGGCATGGAAGACAGATGGCTAGCATAACGACTCAGAAGGACTGCTCGCTGATTGGACAGCGGAGGTTCAGCAGTCTCAGCATAAAGGCTTTCCACAGGGCTGGTGTAAAAAGCTCAGAGTCGAGACGCCGAAGAATAGACGGCCGAGCAGAGGAGTAAACTATGCTTCCATAGTCCAATTTCGAGCGCACTAAGGCGCGATAGAGGCGGAGAAGGACCAGTCCGTATGCTCCCCAGGAGGTACCATTTAGGACACGGAGGGTGTTGAGGGATCGCAGACAGCGAGCCGAAAGATAGGAAACGTGGGAGGACCAGCACAGTTTTCTGTCAAACATAAGACCCAAGAATTTAGCGACGTCCGAAAACGGAAGGTTGACAGGTCCTAGATGTAAGGAGGGTGGAAGAAACTCCTTACATCGCCAAAAATTAACACAAACGGTCTTACTGGGAGAAAAACGGAAGCCGGTTTCGATACTCCAAGAGTGGAGGCGATCGAGACATCCTTGAAGACGTCGTTCAAGAAGGCTGGTCCGTTGAGAGCTGTAGTAGATCGCAAAATCGTCCACAAAGAGGGAGCCCGAGACATCAGGAAGGAGACAATCCATAATTGGATTTATGGCAATGGCAAACAGTACAACACTCAGCACGGAGCCCTGGGGTACCCCGTTTTATTGGGAGAAAGTACGGGAGAGAGTAGTGTTCACCTGCACTCTAAATGTGCGCTCTGTCGTAAATTCGCGAAGAAAAAGGGGCCGCCGACCTCGAAAGCCCCAAGAGAACAGTGTGCGGAGGATGCCTGTCCTCCAACAGGTATCGTATGCTCTCTCCAGATCAAAAAATATTGCTACTGTTCGGCGTTTCCGGAGAAAATTGTTCATGGTATAAGTGGAGAGAGCAACAAGATGGTCAACTGCAGAACGATACTTTCGGAATCCGCATTGGGCAGGTGTTAAAAGACTTCGGGACTCCAGCCAGCAAGCTAAACGGCAATTCACCATACGCTCCAAAACCTTACATACACTACTCGTGAGAGAAATGGGGCGATAGCTAGAGGGGAGATGTTTGTCCTTTCCAGGTTTCGGAACAGGAACGACGATACCTTCCCGCCATTGTCTGGGAAAAGTACTGTCAGTCCAAATTCGATTATAAAGGCGAAGGAGGTAACGCAGACTATGGGTTGGTAAATGCAGCAACATTTGTACGTGGATACCATCCGGTCCTGGGGCGGAGGAGCGAGAAGAAGAGAGTGCATGTTGGAATTCCCGCATGGAGAAAACAGTATTGTAGCTTTCGCGATTTTGAGAGGAGAAAGCAAGAGGTCGCACTTCCGCTGCACGTTTCTTCGGGAGAAACGCTGGCGGGTAATTTGAAGAGCTCGAAATCTCAGCAAAGTGCTGACCCAATGAGTTAGAAATTGCGACGGGGTCCACTAATGTATCATGCGCGTCAGTGAGCCCAGAGACCGGGGAGAAACTAGGCGCGCCAGATAACCGTCGAAGCCGACTCCAAACTTCCGAGGAGGGAGTGAAGGTGTTAAATGAGCTAATAAAGAATTTCCAGCTTGCCTTCTTGCTATCGCGGATGACGCGACGGCATCGCGCACGGAACTGCTTATAGCGGATACAGTTGACCAAAGTAGGATGGTGGCGGAAAACGCGAAGAGCACGTCGCCGCTCACGTATTGCGTCACGGCACGCCTCGTTCCACCAAGGAACTGGGGGGCGCCGGGGCAATTCGGAGGTGCGTGGTATTGAACGTTCCGCAGCTGTAAGAATAACGTCGGTAATATGTGTGACCTCATCGTCGACGCTGGGAAAGTGACGGTCATCGAATGTCGCTAGAGACGAAATACGTGTCCAATCGGCTTGGGCAAACTTCCAGCATCGCGGGCGCATATATGGCAGTTGAGGCTGCAGTCTAAGGACACATGGAAAGTGGTCACTCGAGTGTGTATCGTCAAGGACGAACCATTCGAAGCGCCGAGCTAGTGGAACAGTACCGACCGAAAGGTCCAAGTGAGAGAAATTTGTCGTGGAGGCAGACAAAAATGCAGGGACCCCAGTGTTGAGGCAAACTAGATCCGCTTGGTGGAAGACGTCTAGCAATAGTGAGCCACGTGGACAAGAATGTGGAGATCCCCAAAGCGGGTGGTGGGCATTGAAATCCCCAACCAGCAAATAGGGGGGTGAAAGCTGACCAAGAAGATGAAGGAGATCAGCTCGTGCCATTGGTGTGGACGATGGAATGTATACAGTACAAAGAGAAAAGGTATATCCAGAAAGGGAGAGATTGACAGCGACAGCTTGGAAGGAAGTGTTTAAGTTGATTGGCTGATAATGGAGAGTATCATGGAGAAGAATCATGAGTCCTCCATGGGCTGGAGTGCCTTCAACAGAAGGGAGATCAAATCGGACGGACTGAAAATGGGAGAGAACAAAGCGGTCATGGGGACGCAGCTTTGTTTCCTGAAGACAGAAGATGACTGGCGAGTAGGAACGTAAGAGGATCGACAATTCATCCCGATTGGCTCGATTGCAGAGGATATTTCAGTGGATAATGGACATAGGGTGAACAGAAAATGAAGGAATGTGATCAAGGTTGCTGTCAACTCATCGACTGCTCAGAGCTTGCGACCGACAGCATGGAATGGTATTCAGCCAGAGGCAGAAGATCCTGATCCATAGGTTGTTCTGGAGCAGCTTCTGCCACCAGCGATCGGCCTGTTGATCGGCCGCCAGCAGCGCGCCTCGGCGACACAGAAGACGCCGATATCCGCCAGGTGGTGCTGTAGATGGGACACGCCTTGGCGGAGAAGGAGATGAAATGGGTTTCTTAGTAGCCTTCTTGGAAATATGATGTTTAGATGGAGGAGGAACCGATGGTTGTGAAGTTCGGGTACGTAAAAATCTTCACGAGTATGCTCTTTTTTCGAAATCTTGGTGTCTGACTTTTGGCCTCGAGATTTAGCAGAACCCGATGAATGGTGAGCCATAGAGTGGGCAGGCGAAAGTGGTGAGGTTGAACGGGCGATCTTTGCGCTGGCCGATCTGACGACCGTGCCACTAAAGGTGAGGTCGCAAGTCTGCGTGGCCGCCTCCTTTGTTGGCCGAGGAGAAGCAAGGACAGTGCTGTATTTTCCTGTCTGAGGCACGGTGGGCTGTCGACTGGCGAATAATTTTCGAGCAGCAAAGGTCGACACCTTTTCCTTCACTCTGATTTCCTGGATGAGCTTTTCGTCTTTAAAAACGGGGCAATCTCGAGAGGAAGCAGCGTGGTCACCCATACAGTTGATGCAGCGAGGGGATGGAGGTGGACAAGCACCCTCATGGGCATCCTTGCCACACGTAACACATTTGGCCGGATTGGAACAGGACTGGCTGGTGTGATTGAACTGCTGACACCGATAGCAACGCGTAGGGTTTGGGATGTAAGGGCGAACGGAAATTATCTCATAGCCTGCTTTGATTTTCGATGGGAGTTGAACTTTGTCAAATGTCAAGAAGACAGTGCGGGTTGGAATGATGTTCGTGTCAACCCTTTTCATAACTCTATGAACAGCCGTGACGCCCTGGTCAGACAGGTAGTGCTGAATTTCTTCGTCAGACAATCCATCGAGGGAGCGTGTATAAACGACTCCACGTGAGGAATTTAAAGTGCGGTGCACTTCAACCCGGACAGGGAAGGTGTGGAGCAGTGAAGTACGCAGCAATTTTTGTGCCTGGAGGGCACTGACTGTTTCTAACAACAAGGTGCCATTCCGTAATCTGGAACAAGACTTTACAGGACCTGCAATTGCGTCGACACCTTTCTGAATAATGAAAGGGTTGACTGTGGAGAAGTCGTGACCTTCGTCAGACCGAGAAACAACAAGGAACTGTGGCAACGATGGAAGAACTGTCTGTGGCTGAGACTCAGTGAACTTACGCTTGTGAGCACACATAGTGGATGGTGAGGAAACCATTGCGGAAGATTCCCCCATGATTACCGGCGTCTCCGATGGCGCGCTCCTCCCTTGTGGGGGCCCTCTCTGAGGGCACTCCCGCCTTAGGTGATTGTTCACACCTCAGGTCACACCTCCCGACAAACGGACAGACGGACCAATCGGCAATTTCGGAAGGTATCAGCTCGGGTAATCACCCCTCCCTGTGCCTGGCCCTTACCAGGGGGTACGTACGTGTCCTACCTGTCTACCCGGGGCGGGGAATTACGCGTTACCCCGTCACCGGCTACGCATGGAAGTGCGTGGGTCGGCCTTCAGACACGCACAGGGAGGAAGAAAGAGAAAGGGAAAGGGAAAAACAAAGAAAGGGAAAGGAAAGAAGAGAGGTCTCAAACGCTGCAGCGGAGAAAAGGGTAAAGAGAAGAGGTAAGGAAAAGAGAAGGACAAAGGATGGATTAAGACATACAAGCAGAGAAGGCGAAGAATGCGTTACATTTACGAGCGTCCGTCTCCGGACGTAGGCACAAACCATACTCCCAGATGGGGAGAAAGGGAAAGAAAGAGCCAGAGGTGAGGGGTGGGGGGGCGAAGATGGGGGATAGGGAAGGATGCGGAATAGTAAGGTATGAAGCCCGGAAAGGAAGGAGGGCTACATTAGCTCGGGGTCCCGTGCTCACTACGCACGCATCCACAAAAGAGTTGTGGACCCCCTGGGGGTCCAGTGAAGAGAAGTCTGCTATCTGCTTTAGCAACAACTGAGTCCATGTCGTCAATTCTTTTCATATGCCAAACAAACTGTTACATCCAGGTACTTGTATGGGTTGAGTAATTCCAGCTGTTACTTGCTGAAATGGAAATCATATGATAGTATGTTTTAGCGTTTTGTGAAGCACACTGTATTATATTTATGAGAATTTAAAGCAGGCTGCCATCTTTGTCCCATTTTCAAACCTTATAAAGAGATGAGCAACACATTTACAAGCGTACATCTGAAGTTCCTCATGCATCTGTCAATGACTCTCCACCCCGCATGAGGTGATGCTTTATCCTTGTGAAACAGGCTCAGTCCTGACACAATTCTGTTACCGCATATGATCACACTTCCGTTAATAAACATTGCTGTGTGCTGTGGCAACGAGACACGAGAAATACCACGTCCACTTGACTGCCTTGATCCACGGATTTCACGTCTCATGGATTTCACATGACCGGAGTTTTCAAAATTCGCACTGGTTGGCATGGAGGAGTTCATTCGGCTGGGGATACTCATCCAATGTCAGATCTACGTTTGCTATCCTGCTTTATTTCTTTATTTATTTGTAGGGCCTGTATGACGTAAAGCAACCAAGCCCATAAGTGCCCAACGCCATCCTAACGACATACCAACTCCATATTGCAGATACGAAATCCGAGTTACCTGCTCCTGAAATAAACAAGAACTTACAGACACTACTAACTCCACACAAGCCACACAATGCTGCAAATATGCAATGAATAGGTAGTATCTGATGATGAATCACTATAGTCTGATTAAAATTACTTGATAGTTGACATCTGTCACTTGACGCTACAGTGTTGCCACATTGGCTGCCAGCTGCCACTCAGCTGTAACCTACATACTAACATCGTGTGTCACTTCAGAAATGCTATTAATTTGTAACACACAGCAATGTTGGAAGTAGCCATCAGAAATGTGAGATTCTCTTTCGACAGCTGATTTTAAGTGACCAACGACTGAACTGCGGCATATGATGGGTTTTGTAGGCCTGAATTTAAACTCTTGTCATAACCACAACCTCGTGATGCGCATTGTATCTGAGATAACGGCAATCAGCAATCTCCGGCAGATCTTCATAGCGATCACTTTGTTCGCGGCGTTTTAGGGCTAACCTGAGACAACTCAGAACAGAAAAGTTTTATAATGTGTTTGTCTGCATAGCCATTTTCCGCAGCAAAATTTCAGTTATAGCGGTAAAAGCAAATTGTAGTTTTTCGCTTCATTGGACGTCTCAAACCATCCCTACAGTGGCTACACAGGATGCCGTGTTACCCAGCGAGACTGGTCCTGGCTGGAACTTTGTTGTATATTATACACAAGCAGATTCCAAATGAAAAACAAATAATAGGTGGAAAAATAAGAGCAAATAAAACAGTCAATACAATGGTGAAAATGACATGGCAAAGTATTAGAAATAAAAAATTGCATTTAAACTAATTAAAAGAATAAAAATAATGAAGCTTTTTGATTATATTTGCAAAAGAAAAATTTGCTGCGTTTGACGTGACTCGAATCTTTGACCGTTTACACGTCGGGATTATACATTAACCATTAGACTCTGCCAAAAGGAATTCGTATTTAGTCCATTGTGTCCCAGCCGCAATGCTTATTTGACAGCCCTAAAAAATTCGGCTTCACGCGATGTCGTGCGAAGCTTATCTAATATAAACCGTTCTCTATCATTATAATAGCTGCATAAAAGATGCCGAATCCTGTCTTGTGTTGAAGGATACAAAAGTCTTTGGTTAGTGCTGCGTGTGAAATGTGTGTATTTCGTTAGCACCATTGTTCCTGTATGTGTGATGAAATACGAAATAAAAGGGACAGACCTAGGATTTGGGATCCAAACACATCAAGATAGAAACAGAACAAGGAATTGAAAGGGAACTAACCAACTGTTTCGACAGTTTGGCAATGGTGAATGGTTCAAGTGTGACGTTGGACGCTTTGATTGGAGGAAAGCAGCTACAATGTGTGAAGCGTCCACTATCAACTAATTTTAATTGGACTATAGACAATTCGAAACTGGTAACGGAAAAAAATTAAATAATAAAACAAAAGGCGACTGGTGCAGTAATTAGTGGAAACCTCATGAAGGCTCGAAACAATCTGATGACATTACATGGAGGACGTTAGTTTCCCAGCTTTATGAAGGTACTGAAGTATAAATGGGTTATTGTCTGCACCTGTCAGAAACTATAATTTTTATCGATTAAGATAGCTTCGTTACAAGTAACTAACGTACCAGTAAGTGACTGATCCAACTTATTTTGTCAATTAGAATTATGTGTTGAAGTTATGTGTCAAGGTAGTGAATCTTGTTTCTTGTACTTTTGTGATTTTCATCACCACCACACATGTACAATTCTCCCTGATATATATATCACTGTTCATGTGAAGTGTTGTGAAAGTTGTGATCTCTTGTTAAGTTCACAGTTGAATATCTGTGCCCTGCTTCTAGTCTTCGGTCGATTGTAGTTTCATCATCAATACCATACATAATATCACAAGGATTGAAATTTCCTATTTTCGCATGTCCTACATTTCATTTCTGCTTCTATTACTGATTCTTGTCACTTCAGCCGTTCACATATTCCACTGTAAACTGCTCGACTTGGCTAAATTTTCGAACAGTTTTATATGCTATTACGTAGTCATTATGATGACGATGTTGGTTTGTGGGACAGTCAACAACGTGGTCATCTGCGCTCATACAGGTTTCAGATCTTTCCATTTCCAGTCCCGGCACTTCCTGAATGATAATGAGATGATAAGTTCATCACATACACCCATTCCCCAGGTGGAGAAAATCCCCGACCCAGCTCTGAATTGAACCCAGGTCCCCGTAATCCAGAGGCAGCAATGCTAGCCACCAGACCATGAGCTGCAGACATCTTGTCATACGGGATGTAGCTACTACCTGATAGTCTGTGGCAATACTGTATTTGATCATCGTGACTGCTGACCATATTGTTATCAATTTTAGCAAACTGCAGAATTCTTCCTATCAGTACAGTAACTGCTAAAGATGTGACAAGCATCATTGGTTTCTATTCCTTCAGGCTGTAATATTGTATTCAGTTTTATGCTCACGCTGCATGCTGAAATTCGTAACATTGTCTCCTCAGTTCTGCATTTCGTTGGAGCCATAGTTCTCTAGAATGCCGTCAGGGGCAATGACGGTGCTGTCAGCAGCGGTGCCAGTCCGGTCAGAGTTGCATGGCACTGCTGGAGGCGTTCTGCCGACGTGGCGCCAGGCAGAGGGCAATGCACTGAATGTCATGGGAAATGTGGAAAGCAGGAAAACTTACTGTGGTGTACTGTGATGTGAGAGAGTGAAGGTGGATATTTCCTGGGAGATGGTAGTATGTTTTGTAATAGCTGCGTGGCAAGTGTGTGGGAAAGAACTGATTTAAGATGGTTCTTCAATTCCCTTTCATGAAAAGTAAAGTGATAGTGTAACTGCAGGTGGTACACCTATTATGTATTGTGAAAATTGCTACCAATGTCACATTGTAACTGAACACGAGTTACAAGGGGAGGGGGGGGGGCACAAAAACAACCAGAATCGTAATTCTGTGCCTTGAGTACATGTAGTACCATGTTGTGCCGCCAGAGCGCTGTTATAGGACCTCTCCTTAATCACTCCACCTGGTGGCGTCACCAGACAGCGACTAGTGTGGTTTCTCTGGTAGTTCTGCGAGTTTGCCTACAGTGCAGACATGAGACGAGAAAATGGCTACTTCTTACAAATAATGTGCAGCGTAGAAATTTTGTTTTTTAATCGCCAAGAACGAGGCTGAAACTGTTGTGATGATGCAAACAGTTTACAGAGAACATACTCTTAGTAAAACTCACGTGTACAAATGGTTTCCTCGGTTTGAAAAGGGAGCAATGGTCATTCAACATCAGCCTGTTCCAGTCGGCTTTCAACAACATCGGAAAAATCAGTGACCACATCAATGAAGCACAATCAACCAACTCGAGGACTCATTTGGGTTGTCCTGGAGCTTAATTCAGCACATTTTGATCGTTTATTTGAGGTTGTGGAGAGTGCAGCAAAGTTCGTGTAAAGATTTCTCACCAGAGATGAAAGATCATTACCTACAAACTTGAAATGAAATGAAGGACGCATTTAAAGATGATCCAATTTTTTTCAGCAAAATCATTACAGGCTACAAGTCATGGTGCTATGGATACTATCCAGAAAAAAATTGAGACTAAACTCAATGGAAGTACACTGTCTCACCTCGTCCAAAAAATGTTCAGAAAGTGGAATGCAATGAACCGTACACACGGAATTTGTCCCTTGAATCCAGACAGTAAACTAAAAATTCTATTTGTAGCTTATGAAAAGGCTGCACAGACGTTTGACGCGAAAATGTCTGGCTTTATGAAATTCTGGCGAGTGGTTCTAGCAATACGACAATGCTCCCACAAGAGACCGTCCTCAGTGTTCGACAGTTTTTCCCCTCAACAAAGACCAATACCTTGATTCACGCACCATATTCCCCAGATATAGCACCCTCTGACTTCTTCCTGTTCCCAAGGATGATAAGAGACTTGAAAGAGAAGCGTTTTTTCCATGTAGAAGACGTAAAACACAGTGTCATGAAGGTGCTAGCAGGTATCAAAGAGGACGAATGTAGAGAATACTTCCAACATTGGAATTAACATTTGGACACGTGTATTAACGTTAACGCAGAATACTTTGAAGCAGATTGAATCCATATTTGAAAAATAATAAAGCAAATGCCTTCTGCAAAGAAATTCCAATCATTTTTGGGAGCCTCCTCGTATTACACCATCTGTACTGAAAGACAAAAGTCAGTTCAGCCTGGGATCAGAACTCAAGATGAATTATAATTATACCGTTTACACGGCATAATCTAGATATGGGTGTAGTTTACATAACTTGAACATAGCATCATACTTGTTTGTGCAAAGTACTTTAAAGTAACAAAATAACGTAGAGGTTTGACTAAAAAAGTTTACAAGGGCCAAAGACAAGTGTTGTCTTCGACAACCACCGATATTTCTCCGTTTGTACCTTGAAAATGCATTAGGTGTTCACCTGTTGAAGTATTTGTGGTTGTTGAAGACGCCACCCGGCTGCATTCCCTTAAATTATTCGAAAATTGTTTACGCTGGGAAAATCTATCTTTCAGACTGAACTGTTGTGTAATGGCCACGAAGGAAGTATTTTTCAACTGTTGTTGATTTTTAACCATAAGCGGTTACCTTGGTTTACTGAGTCAACCTGAATTTATTATTTTGCCGTGAATTCTAATTACTCCTTGCTGAACTGCTGGCGGTTCCACCTATCTTCGAGCTGGACCTCATTTAGTCATCTGCATTGTTGCTGGAGTTGTAATTGCAGCTTATTTTTGTCCATGCTGTGTTTGGTGTGCAGTGAACCACATAATGGGTAATGCAAGGAACATTTTTTATATTAATTTTTTGTACCATCGCTTTTATAAGTTAAAATCTTTCATTATCAAATAAGGTTCATTTTTGTATGTATCTTTAGGGCTCGTTCCAAACACGAGTTGTCAGAAGAGGAATTTGAAAAGGTTTTCAATGACGACTCTGATGACGGCAACAATACTGTATTTCACTGGTATGATAGAGGAACAACAAAATATAGTTAGCGATCACAATAGTGAATCAAAACTAGAAATGAGTCCTTTAGAAAGAAATTAACCCATACATCCTGAAGAAGCGGAAATTCAGAGTCATGAAGATGATGTTGGTGATGACAATTTTGATTTTATTTGTGGGTCTTTTGTTGGTAAAGATGATAAAACCATGTGGTCTAAGCAAAGCTTTACAGGCGAAACAGCAAAGACGCCCTCAAAAAACATAATAAAATGTTTCCTGTTCCGGACAGGTCTGCTAAAGGTATTACAGATCACTGGATTACTGGTGAGGAAATGACTGATTCACTGATGGAATACACCAGTTTAAATATTACAAACCCGATGTCACAAAACAACTATTCTAGAGTGAGAGTGTACAGAAGACTTCAAGGTAAGAGTTCTGTGCTCTTACTGGAACACTTATCAGCTTCAAGGGCAGAAATAAAAGTTGAAGAACTTTTGAAAGGGTACAGTACCGCCCGACATTGAAAATAGGTACAACATACTTCATTATTTTTGTCAGAACAACACATTTTTTTCTAATAACAACTCAATTTCAATTAATACAGCGAGTGTGGGAAAGAATGACTATTTATTTAATTGATCACATGTGCACTCCCAGAAAATAAATCCCTACAACCAGTTTGGTGAGATCTGTGAAATGAATGAATGTATGGTCGTCCGCTAACCGCAGATAGTGAATGTGAATATATGATCATCTTTGAGACGATCCTTTGGCCACCTTTGGTGGGACCAAAGAGATGAAATTTACCTGAGCTCTGAGCGCCTGAAATGTGGCTGACCAATACGGTAGCAAGGTGCTCCCCCACTTCGGCAGAGGTGGAGAGAACATGAAGAACGGCCATGTTTCAGCACTGCCGCTGGATCTTGTGCTGTTAAGACCTGTCTTAGTTGTGCTCCTTAAAGACAAAAGAGTGGAGACATGGTATGCATGTGGAATATTTAAGAGTAGTTTGAAATAATAATTTCTCTATTTCAGGAACTTTTGTGGGAAGAATTAAATGTCAGACAGGTAATATTAATGGGATCGTAGTAATCTTTGGAAGTGACCAATGGTCACAATGAAACCACGTGTAGCAATAAGTTGAAATACTTCCGTGTGCTAAGTTAAGCTGAATTACTAGCATGTGTACTATAAGTTGAAATATTTAAGAAATAGCGTGTGCAGGACTTGAAATTAGAGGCGAGTACTTCCATGTGGTGAGTACTGTGTGAGTCTCAATCTGTGCATGACACAAAGGATAAAGAGAAGTACTCGTCCATGGTATCAGTTGAGGACTCGTGTGTGTGATGAATATGTTCTTAATATTACTTTGCGAGATATGTTTCCGTGTGACGCTTGATTCAAACTATAATACTCAGAGAGAAACAAGGTGAGTCAGCCGTCTATCCAGCAACGCCACTTGGCTTGCATTACACAGGAAGACGAGCATATATCTCCTGAGTTCATAGTAGGAAAGTAGAATTACGAAGTGGGGCAGTGTCGTGTGAAACTGGGATAAATATTAATGGAAGTGGGAAAGCTGAAAGTGATAATGTTGTGACTATTCCATGTGTTGTATTTCATGTTGTAGTGTGGTGTATGTCATGTAATTTAAGTATGTGTGGTTTGCATGGGAGAGTAGCAAGGTAGTTTCAAAGGTAGTGGGTTATGCGTGTTCCTCTTGTACTGCTCGGTCTGGAGGAAAGTTTCGTGATGATGATTGTGAGAGTCGAAGTGTGAGAAATAATAAAAGATCCACCATCCTATCCAGAAAGTGCACTGTAGCGTTAAATAATTACAAGACCATAAGATAGAGATTCACCAATGTAAAGCCATTCCCACAGGGCGGAATTTCTCATGTGTTATTGTTGTAAGTTATAGAATTTCTTTGTTTAGGTTGTAGAATTTATCGGAATAAATACGGTAGTGAAAAGAAAAAGATTGGTGGCCTTTTCCTTCGAATTGTATGTTGTCATGATGTCCCGAATTTATAATGTGTGCGCCACTCATATTCAGCGCGATGGCCACGTGTTGGTAAAAGTCGTCAAATAAAAAAGAAAGAAAATGTGGTATTGCCAGTGCGTAGTGAACAGTCAGAGTTCTGTAAATTACTGATAGTCAGATGTGCGTTTCCGTTGCGTATTATTCATACAGGAGGATAATTTCTAACTTAATTGTGAGTACAAGAGTTCATGTTACTCGACAAAATAAGAATGAATCCACTCGCTTGGCAACCACTCATCTGGCAGGCCTGACTGCTTGATGCCACAGTATGAGCAAGGCATGTGGGTGCCTCTCATAATTTCGACCCTGCCAGGATATTTTGCCAGGATATTTTGCTGTTAGGGTTTGCTGTTAAGGATTTTTTTTTTTTTTGGAATGTATTGTGATAGTGCTGAGAAGTAAAATTCTTTTTGTTTGCAATTTCTTTCTGGATTGGTGAGAATCTTTTATTTTTATTATGTAGTCACTTGCTACGTCGTCCAAGGCTGGAAGATCGTTGTATAAAATTTTTTTTGCGTAATGTCCGTAGTAACTACGTCGCAGTCGAAAAGTGTAGTCACCATGGAGAATAGTGATTCTGGAGTGAACGTAGCAGTGCAGCAGGAAGTAGGTGTCGACCGTGGGTTAATGAGCGAGAACGGCAAACACTCGGAAGGGGCTGAATTGTTCAGCAGACCGCGGCTAGGTGATCCTTTAAGCGGTGGCCTTTGTCCACAATCGGGGACTTTTCCCGATGATGCGGGCGAGCCAGGACTAGGTCAGGTATGCAGTGAAAGTGTTACTACCCTTAGCGAAGCAACAGTTTCTCAGGCGAACGAGGTGAGCGCACCAAAAGTAGCAAATGACAATGTGCTACGGCAGTTTTTACAGAGGATGGATAGAGATAATAAGGAGAGAGATAGGGAGAATAAGGAAAGATTGGAAGCGATGGATAGGGATAATAAGGAAAGATTGGAAACGATGGATAAAGATAATAAGGAAAGATGGGAAGCGTATGAGGAAGATTGGAAGCGATGGATAAAGATAATAAGGAAAGATCGGCGGCGATGGATAAAGATAATAAGGAAAGATCGGCGGCGATGGATAAAGCAAATAAGGAAAGATTGGAGGCAATGGATAAGGGAAATAAAGAGGCAATGAGGAAGCTACACTCAGTTATCGATGAGCGTCTGCCCGCAGTTAATAATCGGTCAGATGAGGGGGAGAAGTATCTGGGTGCGTTGAAGCAAGTATGTGACGCCGTGAAAGAAAAAGCCAATAATTTGGAGGTATGAATAATTGCAATGGAGAGTGATATTACAGAATGTAGAGACGTGTTGCCAGATGAGCTAATCAAAGAGGTAGTGGTCAGAATGAATACAATTAGTGCAGATGTAGAAAAGATCAGTATAAGAGGCGAGACAGGCTCAGACAGTACGCAGCGAGAGGTGTATGCCAACCAGGGGGAGATACAATCACTATTACAGCTTAAAGAGGCGCAATCAGAAATAAGTTGGAAACATAGGGAAGAACTAGCACAGTTGCAATTAGCATGCAGTAGCGAAGGTGACACACCACCAGGTAGATTGCAGAGGGAGAGTGAGATAAATTCAAAAAACGAAAATAGGCAGAAAGAGGAAGACGAATTCAGAGAGTCAGAAGAACGGTTGTGTCGGATAAAACATGTGGAAAACCCAACTGGGTATAGTCCAAGGGTGTCTCAATTTCAAGATTCATCACCTTCATCGTGGGGACTGCTCCTCAAAATGAAGATTGTGTGTAGCCATTTGAGGGACGAGGCTAGAGCGAAAATGCAGGAAGTTATTAAAGACTGTAGTAGCTACAAGATATTTTGTGACAAGTTATTAAATGAATTCTGGTCGAAAAGTAAGCAGGACCAGGTTAAGCAAAGCATATTGATGATGCCAAATTGCAACGAAGGTGGTATAATAGATCCAGTGGTGTGCTATCAGGAAATGCTGAGACAAAATAGATATTTGGATGTGCCATACGAACCTGGGGAGTTCATTAGGATCTGTATAACGAAGTTGCCAGTGAGATTGCGCAGAGATATAGTGATAGCAGGCAGAGGCTTAGACAATTCCGCGTCATTTCAGCACTAGTTACAGGGACTAGGTAATGAGAGCAACATTGTGAACGGAGACGCGACTCATAGGTCAGACAGAGTCGAGGATAGGAACGGCAGAAACCATCATAATGACAGGAGAGCATGGAATCCTGGCATTTCATTCTTGTCATAATGGATTGAAGGATAGGAGAAACTAATCCAACATATCAGCCCTTAGCATCTTGCCTTAAAACACATGCCGCTCGCACTGCAAATTGTCTATGTAGGAGACATACTCTACTGATATGTAGGAATGCAAATACTATACTTCTGATCATAGAATAAAACACCAGTAATGGAATCTGTTAGGCTGGTCTCTCAGAGCAAAATTTGCAAATTTTATTATAAGCACAAAAGTAAAAGGACTGTTTCCTCAAAACAAACCAGTTGCTAAAAAAAATGTTATGTAATAATGCCAATGAGTCCAGTTTACTTAGTGCGATTTGACTATTGCAGGTACTTAAAACGTAATGAAAATAATCAACATTGTGGTCTGTATGGAATAGGGTACGTTTATACTGCTGTTACAGGTAACATCAGCAGTGTGATCGAAGTTTTTAGATTAGCTGCTATCTGATATATAGTATGTCATTGTCGTGGTGACAGTTATAATGAGGTGCTGCGTATGGTTGTCTAGGATCTGGTGTTAGGGAAAGAGGCCACTAGCACCAACGTTTCTAACACTTGGGCTGTCCCATCTCTCCCAGCTTGTATACTCTCTGCACACATTTAATTTTCATGTAAGCACAGATTCCTAACTAGCATATTCTTTGCTGTTTATAGTGAACCATTCAGAGTGAGGCGGATTGTCCAGGAAAATGCTGTACTGATTGAGACGATCCAGGAAAATGCTGTACTGATTGAGACGATCAAGGGAAAACAATCGCGTGGGCTTCATCACATTTCTAACATCAAATTATGGAAAAGTTAAGGATAGATCGAAAGTAGGCAATTTATGGTAGATAGTCAGTGTATTTATTTGTGGTGCATAACGTTGTGCAGGGTCAAATCGAACATAAGAATTTTCAGGTGGGATGTCAGGAAGTATGACAGAATAGACTGGTCGAATGAGTCATGAACAGGAGTCGACAGAGTGGTGTACGTACGTATTTTTTGTCATATGTGTGGTGTCACCGCCAGACACCACACTTGCTAGGTGGTAGCCTTTAAATCGGCCGCGGTCCGTTAGTATACGTCGGACCCGCGTGTCGACACTGTCAGTGATTGCAGACCGAGCGCCGCCACACGGCAGGTCTAGAGAGACGTTCTAGCACTCGCCCCAGTTGTACAGCAGACTTTGCTAGCGATGCTACACTGACAAATATGCTCTCATTTGCCAAGACGATAGTTAGCATAGCCTTCAGCTACGTCATTTGCTACGACCTTGCAAGGCGCCATTGCCAGTTAATATTGACCTTATAAAACATGTATCGTCAAGAGCGATGTACACCACTTATGGATTAAAGTTAAGTATTACATCAACTACATACTTTATTTGCTACTATTAATTCCCTTAACTGTTCCAGACCTCGCGCCAGCCTGCGTGAGCTTAAGCGCATGCCTTTCGGCTTCCTCTCATAGTGACTTGGCTGTCTTGCCAAGTCACAACAATATGAATAAGGATCAAGCAGAAACGACGTGATGATTAATGAGTGGATAAAGATGGTAGATAGAGAAGCGACGTAATAAATAGTAGTTGATAAAGGTGATATTTAAGGAGAGAAGCGACGTGAAGCAGTGTGATTAATAAAGAGACATTCGACGTGATGAAACAGTGGTGAATAAAGGTGAGTAGAATTAATAATGTGGAGATGTCTTAGATGTATGTTACAGAGAGGCCTGTGTATGCTGCAATCGAGATTGATGCCAATGGCGAAGGAAGGCCAGGAAATGATGGAGTAATGGACGGACGGAGAGCCGAAATACGAATGAAGAGAGGAGGACAACCGCACAACGTCAAAGGACAAAGGGATTATGAGATCCAGATGGTGGACGTTGTGGAATACTGACGTAAGATGTAATATAAGTGTAAACCTAATTCTTACCATAACATTTGCAACATAAAAAAAGTAATTTTTGTTGTTGTTGAAGCCTGGTGCCAGTATAACTATTCAAAACGGTACCAAGAATGTGTACAGTTATTTTGCAGGATGAATAATTTGTGTATTTTTTGTTCTTAGATGAAATGTCGCAATTCTAAGTTGATATTTAGCAGGATGAATAATCGGTTAAGTAAATGCAGAGGTAAGCCGATGGAGAGAGGTGCCAGAGTGAAAGGACGAATTCGGAGACTGGAATACTATCTCCGAAACAGCTTCATGTGTTATGTGGTTGAGTATAAGGGAGCAAAGGTATGGTATGTTGTCGTGAGTGTGGTGGTGTTAAGGTTAGCTGACTTCTAGATCTATTCTGTTAGCGTATTAATGGATTGAATGAGAAGGAAAAGGTGATGTCTGGTGAGTGAGAGTCGTAGAATAGTGTGATCAATGCGCACACTCCTGTAAAGGGGATGCTACCGATCCATAACTAAAACATTATTGTGTTATTGTTTGATTTGGATGAACCTCGATGGCAGGTCAGGATCTGACATGTGGATGGTACATACATAACCTAGAAATGTTGTTATATATAATAAAAAGGTAAAATATATAAAGAGATACTAATTTCAGTCTGTCACAAGCACAAAGGTGCATTGTACGTTGTAGATTTAGAGTCATCAGTTTCTAAAATGTTTATTGTGTTAGGATGTTAAAGTAGTTTATTAATTTCAGTCTGTCACAAGCACAAAGGTTCATTGTATATTGTAGTTTTAGAATCAACAGTTTCTAACATTTTCACTGGGATAGGATGTTAGAGTAGTCTACTATTTGATATTGTAATTTTGAGCTGTATAGATTGTTTCTTATTCCTTTTTTTTTTTTTTTTTTTTTTTTTGACACGTTCATGTTTTGTATCAGGGACGACAGGTACAATCAATAGCACAAGTGTGGGCTGTGTATAGAATAGAGATAAATGTTGATGTTGTATGTGTAGAAAACTAGGGTGTATGATTTTATGTTTTTTTAGAACAAAGATTCTTTTATTACCAATGTATCTAATAGATCATACATGTAATCAATGAGTATTTAAATACTGTAAGAATATCCTTTTGTCTGTAATGTTGCGAGATGTACAGAAGGGTCTGACTGACTGGGTGTCGTAGCGCTGAGGGGCTACACAGAACGCGCCCGTACCACATAAGCCAAGCAGACGTCGGCATGGGAGAGACAACAGAGCCGGTGCGCTCCCCACTCCACTGCTGGTCGAGGTACACTCCACGCGCCCACTACAGCAGGTCAACGGCCTGGGGCGACACGCACGTACCACTGGCCATTCATAAGTTCTGCCACCCTTACGACTGGGGAAAGTATCCCGCGGAGGCAACAGCGGGTGGTCTCTTCTGCTCAACGGCTCGCGTGGCGGCGCCACGGCAGAATGAAAGACATGCGGCAGAGTCCGGCGGGCATTTTTTACCAGCACCTATTAACTAGTACTGGACTGTGGAACCGTGAAACAGATGACTGCTCGTATGTCTCCATAAAGTGGAAAGTGAAGGACTGGTGTTCCCACATTGTGAGTGGTGGAAAAGATTTTGTCTTTAGCAGACAGGACGATTGTTTTGTTTTGTCTTGACCACTGAACGGTGGGATCCATAAACTTTTGGCAGTGACTTGTTAAGTGTGCTTTGTGAATTGCATGTGGGACGCTTGGTATACCTAAAGAGGACAGTTGTCATTTGGTGACTAATTATTGTATGAATGCAAGAAACTAAAGTGGGACATTGACATTTGCATTTGTAGTAGGATACATTTCTTTAATTGGTGCGGGAATAAGTGCTGTTTATTGGAACTTACGACTTTTAATTACACCATGAACTGAAAGGACAGAATCTTGGGTAATAGTAGTTGTAGGGCCATTTCTGGACGACCAGATTCGTGTGGATGGTACTCTGAGAGTGACTATGACATTTGTGTTTAATGTGAGATACAGTTTACTGTTCAGTGCGTGTTCAAAATGTCGATTTGAGTGACCTAAAGACTTTCGTCTGGGTAACCATGGGAGAGCTTTGACACCGAGACAGTGTTTCTAGGTAAACTATCAGCAACATTTTGACCCCAAGAAAATCACAGAATGAAATGTTTCTGTGTGACTCGCAAGATAGGAGACAATGTATTTGTATTTGTAATTGTCTAAACTTTTTTTTATATGTTTCATTCCTGAAGGGACAGCAAGTGTAATTGTAATTCATTAACATTTGTGTTTAGAATAGTTAGTGTTTTTTTTGTTTGTTCTGGGTTATCAAGTTCACGTAGCATGTTTATTTGAATATTTGGTACAATGATGCTTTAATTATTAGCCAGTGGCGTAATACTAACATAGCGGCTCTTGTTGCATTGGTCAGTAAGGTTGTCACAGGGGACAAGAGTTTACATTGCACAACAAATATCGGAATTAACTGATGCATTTTGATGTCGTGGACAGTAATAATCTTGTTGGTGTGTTGACTGAAGCCACTTATTTGCATTATCACAGTGGTGATATTTCACATTAAAGTGTAACGAAGGCTAGTCGAAATGCAAGTTCTTGTCGTCTAAATGTGTAACAACAGAGAAATGAGCAGTAGAGTAAGATACGAGAGCTACTGGTGGATTCAAGCACTTATTGCTAACTATTTATTGCGTGTATTGATCAAAGTTGATGGACTGACTAGCTCAGCAGCAGGTATTTGTACTAGTGGACAAGGATAAGGTTAAACTCACAGTCGAGTAGTGGTGGCAATTGCTTAAGTGATGATAGTTAATGAGGTATGACATGATGTCTTAGATGAACTATATTACGTAACCAGTATGTAACTTGCGGTATATATCATTTTTTTCTCAGTTTAATTTCTCTGTAGGTTTAACGTACATTTTAGAGTAATGGTATGGAGCCTGATATTCTACATGTAACTAGTGTACGCAATTTTTTTTCTTTGTTGATTTTGTTTTGTATTTAGACATTGCCGTGTAAAAGATTATTACAACGCAATTTATGAATGTCAGATTACTTGTTCTGTGTTTGGACGGTGAGCTATTTAAAATTTTATGAGTACAATTAGTATTTTTTTTATTTGTTTTAAAATTATTGAAGTTTGGATTACTCCTAAAAATAACGGAGATCCCGGTAACTAAGCAAATTTTTATCTCACCATTATTTTTTATTTGTATGATGTAATGTTTTATTAGTCATTTGGATTGATGTAAATTTGTATGTGGACGTTACTCCGGATTGTGGAGAGTACAATAATGCAACAACTGTGTCAATGATTTGGTAAAGTAACAGCATTTGGTCATCTATTTGAGGTCACCAGGGGCTAAGGTCTCCTCCTCGTTATTTTGATGACTTGCTACGTTTGTTCTAATACAGCTTTCTTACAAAAATGTTCGGAACTACCGTCGCATTCCAAGGATAGTACCGTGCCATTTTTTTCTGCATGGGTAGCCGGTGGTGAAAGGGTACAGTACTGCCCGACATTGAAAATAGGTACAACATACTTCATTATTTTTGCAGAACGACACATTTTTTTCTAATAATAACTCAATTTCAATTAATACAGCGAAGCCGGATACCAGTGCGGGAAAGAATGACAATTTATTTATTTAATTGATCACATGTGCACTCCCAGAAAATAAATCCCTACAACCAGTTTGGTGAGATCTGTGAAATGAATGAATGTATGGTCATCTGCTAACCGCAGATAGTGAATGTGAATATATGATCATCTTTGAGATGATCCTTTGGCCACCTTTGCTGGGACCAAAGAGATGAAATTTACCTGAGCTTTGAGCGCCTGAAATGTGGCTGACCAATACGGTAGCAAGGTGCTCCCCCACTTCAGCAGAGGTGGAGAGAACATGAAGAACGGCCATGTTTCAGCACTCTGCCGCTGGATCTTGTGCTGTTAAGACCTGTCTTAGTTGTGCTCCTTAAAGACAAAAGAGTGGAGACATGGTATGCATGTGGAATATTTAAGAGTAGTTTGAAATAATAATTTCTCTATTTCAGGAACTTTTGTGGGGAGAATTAAATAGACAGGTAATATTAATGGGATCGTAGTAATCTTCGGAAGTGACCAATGGTCACAATGAAACCACATGTAGCAATAAGTTGAAATACTTCCGTGTGCTAAGTTAAGCTGAATTACTAGCATGTGTACTATAAGTTGAAATATTTAAGAAATAGCGTGTGCAGGACTTGAAATTAGAGGCGAGTACTTCCATGTGGTGAGTACTGTGTGAGTCTCAATCTGTGCATGACACAAAGGATAAAGAGAAGTACTCGTCCATGGTATCAGTTGAGGACTCGTGTGTGTGATGAATATGTTCTTAATATTACTTTGCGAGATATGTTTCCGTGTGACGCTCGATTCAAACTATAATACTCAGAGAGAAACAAGGTGAGTCAGCCGTCTATCCAGCAACGCCACTTGGCTTGCATTGCACAGGAAGATGTGCATATATCTCTTGAGTTCATAGTAGGAAAGTAGAATTACGAAGTGGGGCAGTGTCGTGTGAAACTGGGATAAACATTAATGGAAGTGGGAAAGCTGAAAGTGATAATGTTGTGACTACTCCGTGTGTTGTATTTCATGTTGTAGTGTGGTGTATGTCATGTAATTTAAGTATGTGTGGTTTGCATGGGAGAGTAGCAAGGTAGTTTCAGAGGTAGTGGGTTATGCGTGTTCCTTTTGTACTGCTCGGTCTGGAGGAAAGTTTCGTGATGATGATTGTGAGAGTCGAAGTGTGAGAAATAATAAAAGATCCACCATCCTATCCAGAAAGTGCACTGTAGCGTTAAATAATTACAAGACCATAAGAGAGATTCACCAATGTAAAGCCATTCCCACTGGGCGGAATTTCTCATGTGTTATTGTTGTAGGTTATAGAATTTCTGTATTTAGGTTATAGAATTTATCGGAATAAATACGGTAGTGAAAAGAAAGAGATTGGTGGCCTTTTCCTTCGAATTGTATGTTGTCATGATGTCCCGAATTTATAATGTGTGCGCCACTCATATTCATATTCAGTGCGATGGCCACGTGTTGATAAAAGCCGTTAAATAAAAAAGAAAGAAAATGTGGTATTGCCAGTGCGTAGTGAACAGTCAGAGTTCTGTAAATTACTGATAGTCAGATGTGCGTTTCCGTTGCGTATTATTCATACAGGAGGATAATTTGTAGCTTAATTGTGAGTACGAGAGTTCATGTTACTCGACAAAATAAGAACGAATCCACTCGCTTGGCAGACCACTCATCTTGCAGGCCTGACTGCTTGATGCCACAGTATGAGCAAGGCATGTGGGTGCCTCTCACTTTTCAAGTAATGATGGTACTGGTATCACACTCTGAAGCGCCAAAGGGACTTGTAAGTGGGGGGGGGGGGCATATTCAAATAAAGAGACATGTAAACAGACAGAATACACCACTGCAGTTGGCAACGCCTATACAGGGTGTAACAAAAAGGTACGCCCAAACTTTCAGGAAGCATTTCTCACACACAAAGAAAGAAAGTATGTTATGTGGACATGTGTCGGGAAACACTTACTTTTCATGTTAGAGCTCATTTTATTACTTCTCTTCAAATCACATTAATCATGGAATGGAAACACACAGCAACAGAACGTACCAGCGTGACTTCAAACACTTTCTTACAGGAAATGTTCAAAATGTCCTCCGTTAGCGAGGATACATGCATCCACCCTCCGTCGCATGGAATCCCTGATGCGCTGATGCAGCCCTGGAGAATGGAGTATTGTATCACAGCCATCGACAATACGAGCACAAAGAGTCTCTAAATTTGATACTTGGGTTGCGTAGACAAGAGCTTTCAAATGCCCCCATAAATGAAAGTCAAGAGGGTTGAGGTCAGGAGAGCGTGGAGGCCATGGAATTGGTCCACCTCTACCAATCCTTCGGTCATCGAATCTGTTGTTGAGATGCGTACGAACACTTCGACTGTAATGTGCAGGAGCTCCATCGTGCATGAACCACATGTTGTGTCGTACTTGTAAAGGCACATGTTCTAGCAGCGCAGGTAGAGTATCCCGTATGAAATCATGATAACGTGCTCCATTGGGCGTAGGTGGAGGAACATGTGGCCCAATCAAGACATCAACAATGTCTCCCCAAAGGTTCACAGAAAATCTGTGTTGATGACGTGATTGCACAACTGCGTGCGAATTATAGTCTGCCCACACATGTTGATTGTGAAAATTTACAATTTGATCACGTTGGAGTACATACTGACGAAACAAAAATGAGCTCTAACATGGAAATTAAGCGTTTCCGGACACATGTCCACATAACATCTTTTCTTTATTTGTGTTTGAGGAATGTTTCCTGAAAGTTTGGCCGTACCTTTGTGTAACACCCTGTATAATCACAACAAGTATATGGCGCAGTTGTTAGATCGGTTATTGCTGCTACAATGGCAGGTTATCAAGATTTAAGTGAGTTTGAATTTGGCGTTGCAAACAGCGCACGAGCGATGGGATGCAGCATCTCCGAGGCGGCAATAAAGTGGCGATTTTCCTGTAGGATCATTTCGCGAGTGTACCGTGAATGTCAGGAATATGATAAAGCATCAAATCTCCGACATCGCTTTGGCCAGAAAAATATGCTGCAAGAACAGGACCAGAAACGACTGAAGAGAATCATTGAACGTGACAGAATTTGCAATCCTTCCGCAAATTGCTGCAGATTTCATTGCTGGGGCATCAACAAGTGTCAGGGGGCGAAAAATTCAATGAAACATCATTGATATGGGTTTTCGGAATGAAAAGCCCACTCATGTGCCCTTGACGACTGCACTATGCAAAGCTTTACGCCTCACCAGGGCCTAGTAACACCGACATAAAAATGTTTATGGCTGCAAAGTAGTTGCCTGGTCAGACGAGTCTCATTTCAAATTGTATCAAGTGGATGGATGTGTACAGGTATGGAAACAACCTCATGAATCCATGGATCCTGAATGTCAAGCTGGTGGAGGTCTGTAATGGTGTGGGGTATGTGCAGTTGGAGTGATATGGGTCCCTTGGTGCATCTACATGCGACTGGTGACAGGTGATATGTGCGTAAATATCCTGACTGAACACTTGCATCCATACATGTCCTTTGCCCATTCCGACAGACTTGGGAAATTCGAGCAGGGCAATGCAACACCCCACACGTCCAGAATTGTTACACAATGTCTCCAGGAACACTCTTCTGAGTTTAAATACTTCTGCTGGCCACCAAACTCCCCAGAGATGAACATTATTGAGCAAATCTGGGGGGCATGCCTTGCAACATGCTGTTCAGAAGAGATCTCCACCCCCCCCCCCCCCCCCATAGTCTTACGGATATATGGACGGCCCTGGAGGATTCTTGGTGTCAGTTCCCTCCAGCACTACTTCAGACATTAGTCGAGTCCATGCCATGTAATGTTGCGACACTTCTGTGTGTTTCCAGGGTCTCTGCACGATATTAGGCAGGTGTACGAGTTTCTTTGGCTCTTCAGTGTAGTTCTCAGAGCATGTAGATCATACAGATGGTTCTCATTTCTCCGCAGAAGAATGAGCTTTGATTATGAAGTGACAAGAACACAAAGGCATGAGAAAGGTAAATTAGCAGTGGTCAGGTCATATTAGGATAAATTTGTTACAGACTGTGAGGAAAGCAACAATTTAGGTGAGTTTGCAATCATATACGATATGCTGACAGCTTTTAGAGAAAGATTACACAGGCCAACGATGGAAAAACGTTTTTGCTGTAAATACCTAATTCTTATGTCTTTTAGGGTGGGAAATCCAAATATGATAATTAAAAATTGATAATTAAAAATCTGTAACAGCTACCATTTCTTCACGTTTTACAGTTAAATTTATTAAATTAAGCGACTTCTTAAAGAATTTAACAGCTTTTATATAGGTCAAATTATTTTAAAAGCAGGTGTAATGAATGTAGATGATGGTAGCAGTGCTGAAAAACCTTTGCTGGCAAGAAAAGGTCGTTTCTATTTTTGTGATAACAGATGGTGCTTTGTTTACTGTCAACCTAACCTCACTTTCCCACTTCCTGTACATGTGCTCAGTACAATGTCTAATAGTGGCTGTAAAAACTCTGCTGACAGTTTTTGTTACATCTGTGGTGCATTGTGATTAACAAACATCAAAGCAACATTACAGACTTTGTGAAAAAGGTTTATCTATCATACTTTGGATCTAAACTTGGTTATCAACATTAATCTTGGGCGCTGCATAAGGTATGTTATGTGAGTTAACGATCTGAGAAAATGGTCCTAATGATATGGAGGGAGGCAAGATATCATTCCGATGATTGCTACTTTTGCAGTGTTGATATTACTGGTCATAATTAGAAAAACAAGAAGGTAATAAGCTACCCTAACCTTCTGTCCACCATCCGACCTGTAGGGCATGGTGTAGAATTGCTTGTTCCTGAACTACCAGATGGTTTAAATTCTATCCAACAGAAATATTTTTTGATGTGCAATCTGATTTACATGAACCAAATATTCATGAATTCCATTGTAATACAGAAAGTCTAGAGCCCAAATTGTTTACTCAGACTGAACTTAACGATTTGGTTAAGCTACATTGCTTGGCTCGAGATTAAAATAAAACTTATTAGCAGTTGGAAGCAGCATATATACGTATAGAAAGAGAGAGAGGAGCAATTTTCCAAGCCTTTTCAAACAAGAAGGTGATTTAGTGTACTGCCCAGACATTCCCAATCTTATGAATGAGTTTGGTATTGAATACAAAAAGGACGACTGGAGGCTGTTTATTGATTCATCCAAAACTAGTTCAAAGGCTGTTTTATTACAAAATGGTAACATGTATGAATCTATACCTGTTGGACATTCTGTACAAATGAAAGAAATCTATGAAAACCTAGAAATAGTGTTAAATGAAATAGGCTGTTCTGCTCATGGTTGGATGATATGTGGCGATCTAAAAGTAACATGCATGGTCCTTGGTTGGCAAGGTGGCTTTACCAAATTTCCATGATTCTTATGTGAATGGGACAGTAGTGCTAGGGATCAACACTGGCGCAGAAAGACCTGCCCTCTGTGGAAGTCTTTAAAACCTGCTGAGAAGAACATTCTATGCAGAAACCTTGTAGATCTAATTAAACGTACTCTTAACACCTCTACATATAAAGTTAGTCCTAATGAAACAGTTTGTAAAGACTTTGCCTAAAGATGGACCATGTTTTCAGTATCTCTGCCAAACGTTTCCAAACCGTTCAGAAGCTAAACTAAAAGAAAGCATCGTTGTCAGACCTGACATTACAAAATTGATGTTTGATGTTAACTTTGAATCCACAATGACCTTAAATGAGAAGGAATGACGGTTATCATTCAAGCAAGTCGTTACAAAGTTCTTAGGACATGAAAAAGAATATGTTTCTATTAAAGCTACAATGTTAAAGAAGTTTAAAACCTTAGGATGTTCAATGAGACTTAAAGTTCACTTTTTGAACAGTCACCTTGAATACTTCCCCCACAATGTGGGAGATGTTAGTGAGGAGCATGGAGAGCGATTTCATCAGGACATAAAAGTGACGAAAAAACGCTACCAAGGCCGCTGGAACACCAACATGATGGGGGACCACTGTTGGTCACTTCATCGAGAAGTTCAGCAAGAACCTCATCATAGAAAAAGCTACTCAAGAAGCTTCAAGGAAAAAGAGAAAGAAAATACAAACCTATTCCAGCTGACAAGTGAAAACTCTATTAACACATATCATTGTTTTAAGTAAAAACAACTGTAAATACAAACCATGCCTATTTTGTAACAAAGCATTTCATTAATGTCCCCATTTACCATATAGCATGGGATTTTTATACTCTATAATAAAAAGCATAATGTTCGAAAACCATGGACAATAGAAAAAAACCTGGGCTAGATTTGGATTCAGCTCATAAAAATCTATAAAGATCATTTACCAAAGTAAAAAATTTTTTTTCAAAAAACATTTTTCGTTGGCCCATGTTATTGTTCATTCAGTACATAACAAACAAACCAGCCATTTATGGCTCGAAATTCTTTGCTATTTACGAGGCCACATCATTCTACAAATCATCAGTTGGTGGAACACAATCAGATACCCTTACAAGGTGTCAAATAAAGTATATAACATTATGCTTTGCCTGGCAGAAACTGTGGATGGATCCAAATGGAATATTACTTTTGGTAACTGGTGTACTAGTTTTCCAATAGGAGTCCCACTTTTGCAGAAACACATCACTTACATTGACACTTTGAAAATAAAAATGCTCAAACATTGTTGCAGTCCAATGTAGGAAGCCCAAGAAAACCAAGAAGGATATTTTTGAAACAGTTGTCTCAACAACTTAGAGGAAGCTCATTAGTTACAGCATTGCACATTTTTACCCTTCCAAATGATCCCAAAATATTTTTGGCACCTTATAAATAGGAATAACCTTGACAACTGGAAGAGCCTGCAAACAAGGAAGAGTCACTGCTTTATGTATGCAGGAAAAAGGAATGTTGTTACCAAAATTTGTTGTAGTCAGTCTAAGATGTTTATGTGCAAAAATCATTCTTCCATTGTCTGTGGAAACTGTACATGTGGTACTTTGAATGAAATGGTGGAACAGGAAGAGTAAAATTTTGTGTATAAGTAACAACACGTCTAATAAATAACCTGAGTATGATGCAATTAGTGGTGTAGAAGCAATATACACTGTAAAATACATGTCGACCAAATGTGATGTGAGATTATTGTGTGCATTAGAAATTTGTGGTTAAATAAAAGAGTAGGATACTTCTGAGATTTGGTAACTACCTATGAAGAAGAAATAAAATTCAAACATTGAAATATATATTTATTTATGTAAAAAGCAAAGTAAAGTTTTTTCTCAATACCAAACATATTGAGGCACTATTTTTCGTGCCTCTAAAGAACATGAAGGCTGGTTGGCGACTACTAATGTTACAAAACTGACGTGACAGCTGGAGCGTTAAAATGGTTGCTCAACTAACGTTTTTCAGATCTTTCCCTAATGAGGAAGAATACTTACATTACTTATGTTACTATCCATATTGTACCTATTGCTGAGTTGTTAGTGGAGTAGTACATGCACTACACAGTGATGGGTGCAAACAACAGATGCCGGATTAATACATTACTCAAAAATAATGTTAAGTCATGACATGATGCTTTGTTTGTTTTCCTCCTGATTTTTGTTGCCTTGTAAACTTCACGTGAGTATCCCTACGAGCTGCTGCTGATTGTTATGTCTAGCAAGGTCCAGTGGTGTGTTCCCCCTGTTATCTCTTGCACTCCTGTCAGATCCCGCCTCCAGCAGCACAGCCGCCACTTCTGTGTGACCATAGCATGCCGCAAAGTGCAGTGGCGTCCACCCACAGTCACCCTTGGCGTTGGGGTCTGCAGAACAAGCCACCAGCAGCCGCACCACAGCCGTGTGGCCTTTCCATGCAGCTAAGTGCAGAGGTGTGCTCTGCTTCCTGTTCCTGTCTTCCAGGCTTGCACCACACTCCACCAGATACTTCACTGCATCCACGTGTCCCTCCCTCGCTGCACAATGCAGGGCGGTCCCCATGTACTTGTCCCTCACTCCTAAGTCAGCACCTGCGGCGAGTAGAGTCCGTATCTCTTCCACTGACCCCTCCTCAGCTGACTGGATCAGCCTCCTGCCTTTCTCCTCGACCGAAAGACTCCTGTACAGAACATTGAAGTTCTTACACTCTACTGTAAACACATAAATCAAATGAAGGTAATTGTCATAGCAATGAAACTGTATGAATACGCATCTGTCCAGTGAAAAATTAAAAAAGTAGCAGCATCCCATCTGCGATATGGAATAGTCAAAGTCAATGTAAAAGATATTTATGTATATCAGCATGCTCTCATCAAAGTTTTCATTCACGTACCATTACAACTTGCTACAATTCAACTCATGAGTGAGTCATCGCATTTTACGATAATTCATTCTAGACACAAAGTTCCTTTGAAATCAGGATGTTACTGTTGACCACTTGTTGACCTCTGTAGAAACATATACTTAATACAGCTAACACTGGATCTCTGAACAGCAATATTTTCTGACGCTTTAAAGGGAAAACACAAAACCAATCAAATCTCTAGGAATTTGATGGCAATGTCCTCAAATGGCAGGATAAAATTTCAGTCCAGTTAGTCAAATTCTGTGCATGCCCTCACCTATTAGAGAAAATTACAGCTTCGCAGAAAACAATTTGTTGACATATTACAGATATAATAATGATATTACGTCCATTACACACACACACACACACACACACACACACACACACACACACACACACACACACACACACACACACACAAGCATGTGCACATGCACTCACACTATTTGAAATAGATTATTGTGGTGGCCATGTCTAAATATTACATCAGAAAGACCTATAGCCTCACAGTAAATTAACAAATCAAGCACTTGTGTACATATTATATGTATTCCTATAACCCAACCTTAGCTTCCTGAATACACTGTACTATACATGCAGCTCATGAAAGAACTAAGAAATAGCACAAAAGTGTAGCACACATTCTGAGACACTGACAAACAGAGATGAGAAGGAAATGTGTGTCCCACACAAAGTTGCTGTGTTACTGTTGTGTGGACTGGTCTGATGTCTTGTGGATACACAAGGAATAAACTGCTACACCCTGCTGCCCCTGTGCTTGCAGCACCTTGTGTACTGGATGGCTTGCACACACAACCAGACTGAGAACCATACCATTTTCCTTAGTGCCTGATATATTTTATTTGATGTGCATTAAAAGTTACATTGCTGGCAGTTAATAGAATAATTTGCTACCAAAACTGTTCGCATATTGCGTACATGTACTAAGGAAGTGGAAGCGAATAATGCAACACACAGACCTGTGGTATTGTCCTCTACTGTGGCAGACACATGCCGTGGTAGTGTGAGAGGAGCACCAGTGTAAGAACTCCTCCATCATCACCATCAGGGAGGACTATGGTGGAGGATACAATCGAAAATTTGAGTTTTATTCGAATCTGATGTGGCAACTGAGAATTTTTCAGGCAAAGACTGTCATGAAAAACTTCATAGCCAACGCCAGCTGTTGATTACACTGACTGGTATGTAACACCATTAAGTAGGCGTTTTTATTTATTAGGAGATGTCGAGTTTTAATATCCACCAATGTAATCACCACTAATAATGCAAGGCTACCCACTTGTTTGGCACTTTATGGGAAGTTTGTGAAAGCTGGAACAGCTAGACTGTAGAATGCTGAAGTGTGCAGATGTCCGCTTGTCAGCTCTAATGTGTGGTCTTCGTCGCTGAATGCATAGTGAGAGACGTTGATTTAGGACTGAGGTAACAGTGGTATACTTCCCTGCACCAAAAAGCTTCGACAGGTAAGCGCTTACAGCATGGTAACACGAGAAATGCAAACTGTAAATATGTTGCTGCCCTCGTTGATTCAAGTTCAACATACTAACATGTTCTTGGTGCTGGTATAGATTGACATACTTACTTTTTATCTTCAACTTCCCTTTATCCAACAGTATGCCATTCATAGCGATCTTATTGCCTATAGCACCAGCAGCTACAGTGACACGAAATACCTGAAGTATTCTCACTGTAAAGAGGTTATGGTGACCTGTAGTTCATGCAAAACAAATTCCAAACACGCTCCTGCCTAACTACAAACTACACACACACTCATGTCTGTTTCTGTAGTGAGCAGCACATCTTTGTGACCACAGCAAGAATGTCACCTGCTGGGTGCATTGTTAACATAATCTTTGTTTGGAAACCAGATGCCAACATCTAACAATGTGTTGTACATACACAATGTAACAAATTAATTACTGCAAACAAATGGAACATGTTAAAGATGAAAACAATTTTTGAAGCTATCAAACATTTGGCTGATCCCTGATTTTTCGTAGCTAACTTATCTACTAATAAACACAGTTCCATCCAGAGATCCAGTGAACCAGTCATGAGAATACAATGAAAGCTTTGTGAGCTATCAGCCAGTGGCTTTTGTAGCTGTCAACAGATGTATTTCACAGTGTGGACACATGCAAGGAAATTCAATGGCAAACATTGTAAACTTGAAAACACACACACACACACACACACACACACACACACACACACACACACACACACACACACACACACACACAGAGAGAGAGAGAGAGAGAGAGAGAGAGAGAGAGAGAGAGAGAACTGGGCAACACAGATAAGCACATATTCTCATATTTACCTGATTTCTTCTGGTGGTTCAGCAAGCAGGCGACTCACTTCAATCAAATCTTCAGTGTGGCTACGCATCATGTCTGCCCAGCCCTGTGTAGCCATTACTCGGAAGTTGTGGTCTTTTATGAAGGCGACTGAAGCCGTAGTCAGGCTTGGGCAGCAGTGCCTCACTGCCAGGACAGCTGTGGCTGCCGCGTTCTCCACAGTCAGCTGAGTGGCCAGCTGCTGCTCACAAGCAGCCTTCAGGGCCGACAAGCCGTACTTATCAGCAGCTGCCAGCATTTGTGGGGTCATGCTGGACAGCTGGGGGGCATGGAGGGTGTATGTGTATGAGAGCAGCTGGCGCAAAACTGGGCCCTCCATATCCGTGATGCTGACTTCACCTGTGCTGGCCTCCAGTGTGTCGTGCTGGAACATGGCCGCGAAGACGGGGCTCCTGGCGGCCAGGACTGCCCTGTGTGCCACCAGACGCGTCTGCCCTGCCACCAGAATCACTATGGCGCCCTCACTCTCATCGAGGAGAGCACCCAGATCCACAGCTGCGGTCTCCTGAACTTTCTTGGTGGCCAACATGGTGGTTGATTCTGAAACATGTCGCCACTGAGCAGCTCTTTGTCCTTACAACAGCATCCTCAGCATTTGTATAGGGTACAGAGACCTGTGTCAAGAAACAGTTCGTAAAAGCTACCCATAACAGATGAATTACAACACCAAGTTATCATTGGTATGTCAAACTACACAGGTGAACAGCTGGAAATCTTCGCCCCAATTTAGAAGATTTTCCACAATCTGTTCTCAGATAGACTGGAGATGTAGGTCCGTAAATTTGTAGCTACCGCACAGTCACCAAAATCGATGTCTAGCAAACTACTAAGAACGTCATAAATAGCTACAGTAAACGATGTATCTTACTAATCGCTCATCGTATTAAGGAATCTGTTTACACTGCTCTTAACAGCTATTTCTGTACGTTGTCTTGCATGACTTGGATCACACAGTCAGTTAACCAATCCGACTGTGACTCGTCAACACACTCGACACATTCCAAGAGGACGACACCCAACCACGAATAGGAAAAAATGTTGAGCCAGAAATATAGAACACACCAGCCGTCCAACTAACATGTGTGTTATCGTTCTGGAATTGATCTCCCGTTATCGCAGCACTGGAGATAATACTGATATAGTTTTCATTGACATTACTCCTCCATTGTGTAATTATTTTGTTTCAAACATCCAAAGCCTTTCTCTGCTCATGCTCACGTTCAATGCAATTAGTGTCAGCATACACTTTGTGGTGAACTACCCAGTGACTGATATTCCAACATGTAACCTGTATGCCCCACTACTAATTGATCTGGACATTCACTGTCGATTGCTGAGAATTGGTTCATGCTCCCCCACTCCGAACTAATGACCAAATACACGGAATTCTTAAACAAAAATTTGAAACCTACTTGAAGAGAAAGTACTTTTTTCATTACTTTAAAACTTTTACGGCGAAATAATTACTATGTATCAGAATCATGTAATAGAAAATGAATATAAGGCCAAGGATAACAAATCTAATATTCGGTTGCTCCTCACCGCAGCTGTATATGAGAAATGCTAAACATAATATCATGATCTCTCTGAATTTCATCTCGAAACAAAAGTTTGGGAAGTGAGGATCTTCTTGGATTTCATTTCAGTTCTTACCTATGAGACGACAGAAGGCGTGTTTAATTGGGAGCTGTGTACTATCTCACTTTCCGAATAATCATCACAACTTTCCTTGTAAACTTGTTTGCATTCATTATAGGATCCTCTTAGTGAGAACGTATTGATTTCGTTATTTGAGTTTTGTCTTGAATACCACCCTTTTCTCGCGAACATAGAGGTAATGAGAACACACACACACACGCAAGTGTAGAGTTACCCCCTTTCCTATATCTTGTCGTTACCCTAAAGACGCAGAACTCCTCTCTACGATATATTCCGATTACTCCCTCGGTACAAAGCATTCTCGCGCTCGCGCGTGTGCGCTTGTGTGTGTGTGTGTGTGTGTGTGTGTGTGTGTGTGTGTGTGTGTGTGTGTGTGTGTGTGTGTGTGTGATGCTCCTCCCATATAGAGGATGTCCGTAATTAAATCTCCACTTTCAAAACGCCACTGCTCAGAATGGCGTCAGATTTGAACATCATATTATTGACACAGGGAAACACATGATGGAACAAAAAAAAAAGCTAAAGAACATTTTGTCAATAGATGATGCTGTAAAGCTCTTAAATTAAAATGGGGTCGGTTTCAAATCACAGGTCAACTGCAATACGAAGTCTGCGGTTTAGGTAGCACATTACACCATCTGTACTGTTCAATGTGCGCAACTGCACAAGTCTGGCAGTCTTAACAGATGTGGCAGTGTTATTTAGGCAAGCCCATCCACCGCGCCGAGATCGTAGCACATCGGATGGGAAAAACCGGTTTTTAATTGTGCTGGGGCCAAAGCCCGCATAAAACGCAACGTGACATCTGTTTCTAACTGTCGTGAAACTGGCGCGAGGCACGTACAGTAAGCTGTCCACCGCTTTGTGCCACAAGTCGAAACTGAGAAACAGTGTGTTCCACAACAAATGGAAGTGCCTCGGGGGTCACGCTGACAATACGTCGTGCATGTGTGCCTCCAATTCAGCAACGTTCGTAACTGAAGCACTGAGCGTGTCATCTTTCAGATAACCTCACAGCAAGAAGTCACACGGATCAAGATCAGGTGAGCTGGACGGCCAGGCTGATAATTCAACCATTTCCGAAATGGCTCTGAGCAACTGCTTCACTCGCTGTGCAATGTGTGAAGGAATGCCATCTTGCACAAAAATGATCCTATCCACAGACACACGTGCTATTAAAGGGTTGGAATGACGTTGGTGCGCGAAAGACTCTCACATCATCAACCAGTGACGGTAGAGGTAACAGGACCCACAGGACTCATCCCCTCGGGGAAATACGGCCTTGCGATAAACGATGCCGTCCACCGATTTCTTTGCAGAATGAAGTGATATCGTTTGATGGCCGTCCAGATTTTTTGTTGCCCATATTCTGCGTATTCACATGTCGTTGGAACTGGGCTTCGTCTGTCCACAGAGTTCCATAGCACTCATTTTCCACTTCCATGAGAGCAAGAAATTCCAGATCGAAAATCGGTCTTGCTGGCAGGTCAGCAAGAAGCAGCTCCTGAACATAGGTAATTTTGTACGGATAGCAGTTCAGGATGTTTCGTAGGATTTTGAGCATTGCGTCACAGGCGTGGCCAATGTTGGAGTAACTCCCCATGCACTGCATTTTTGTGCACCACTGCTCGACCGCTCCTGCAATGCTGAGTTCTCATCTGTCAGAGATCGAATGAACTGCATCAGATTGGATGCAGAATGTACATACGAGTTATGTCTGCACTAGTGACAAGAAATGTTTCCAACCAGCGTTGGTCTGGGGGTGTTGGGAGTAAAAGCTGAGAGCGAGAAACCACGACGCACGAAAGTAGCAAAAGAGAGCTATGTATATGTGTTTATAACAGGATTAAGTCAGTTCCTCAAACATTATTTCCATATGTTGCATACATAAATACACCCATCTCGGATCTAAGTTCTGATAGCTGCAGTTGATCAGAATTTCGAAGACTATTTCCATCTTGTACCATTAGAGTCTATATCATAAATTCTGACAGCCCTAGTTGGATTATATTTGGAGTTATTAACTTACAAGAAAATATAAACAGATGTCATCGTTATGTGGTCATGGAGTAATACACTACTGGCCATTAAAATTGCTACGCCACCAATATGACGTGCTACAAACGTGAAATTTAACCGACAGGAAGAAGATGCTGTGATATGCAAATTATTAGCTTTTCAGAGCATTCACACGTGGTTGGCGCCAGTGGCCACACCTACAACGTGCTGACATGAGGAAAGTTTCCAACCGATTTCTCATACACAAACAGCAGCTGACCGGCGTTGCCTGGTGAAACGTTGTTGTGATCCCTCGTCTAAGGAGGAGAAATGTGTACCATCACGTTTCCGACTTTGATAAAGGTCGGATTATAGCCTATCGCGATTGCGGTTTATCGTATCGTGGCATTGCTGCTTGCGTTGGTCGAGATCCAATGACTGTTAGCAGAATATGGGATCGGTGGGTTCAGGAGGGTAATACGGAACGCCGTGCTGTATCCCAACAGCCCCGTATCACTAGCAGTCGAGATGAGAGGCACCTTATCCGCATGGCTGTAACGGATCGTGCAGCCACGTCTCGATCCTTGAGTCAACAGATGGGGACGTTTGCAAGACAACAACCATCTGCACGAACAGTTCGACGAGGTTTGCAGCAGCATGGACTATCAGCTCGAAGACCGTGGCTGCGGTTACCCTTGACGCTGCATCACAGATAGGAGCGCCTGCAATGGTGTACTCAACGACGAACCTGGGTGCACGAATAGCAAAACGTCATTTTTTCGGATGAATCCAGGTTTTGTTTACAGCATCATGATGGTCGCATCCGTGTTTGGCGACATCGCGGTGAACGCACATTGGAAGCTTCTATTCGTCATCGCCAAACTGGCGTATCATCCGGTGTGATGGTATGGGGTGCCATTGGTTACACGTCTCGCTCACCTCTTGCTAGCATTGACGGCTCTTTGAACAGTGGACGTTACGTTTCAGATGTGTTACGACCTGTGGCTCTACCCTTCGTTCGATCCCTGCGAAACCCTACATTTCAGCAGGATAATGCACGAGCTCATGTTGCAGGTCCTGTACGGGCCTTTCTGTATATAGAAAATGTCGACTGCTGCCCTGGCCAGATCTCTCACCAATTGAAAACGTCTGTTCAATGGTGGCCGAGCAACTGGCTCGTCACAATATGCCAGTCACTAATCTTGATGAACTGTGGTATTGTGTTGAAGCTGCATGGGCAGCTGTACCGGTACACGCCATCCAAGCTCTGTTTGACTCAATGCCCAGGCGTATCAAGGCCGTTGTAACGGCCAGAGGTGGTTGTTCTGGGTACTGATTTATCATGATCTATGCACCCAAATTGTGTGAAAATGTATTCACATGTCAGTTCTAGTATAATATATTTGTCCAATGAATACCCGTTTATCATCTGCATTTCTTCTTGGTGTATCAATTTTAATGGCCAGTAGTGTATTTTGTAATAATCTGTGGACAGATAGCTGCACTCAAGATAGGGCTAAACTCTGCACTCAAGTACCCACTCTGGCTGGGTTTGGAAACCTAGGGAGGTAAGCAATAAGAACATATACTGAGCAGCCAGAACATTATGACCATCGACCTACTATCGATATAAACCTGTCCAGCATATACCAGCGTCACCTGGCGAGAAACGATTGATAGTCAGATACACACATGGTGCATGTAGTATGAGTGAATGTGTTGTCCATGTATAGAGTGAAGAAGGTGCACGATCTGTCTGAGTTTGACCAAGGGCTGATTGCGATGGCTTGGTGGCTCAACGCGAGTATTTCGGAAACTGCACGGCTTGTATGTCATGAGTGTCTTCAGCACATGGCGAAACCAAGGTGAAACCAAGTCCAGACATCGTGCATTGGTTGGCCATCCCTCATTCGACGTGTTGTATATTGTAGGCTTTGCACACTAGTAAAATACATCAGTCAGCGAACTGTGGCAGAATTAACATCAGACTTTATCCCTGGGCAGAGTACAAGTGTGTCAGAGAACACAGTGCACTGAACACTCCTAGCGATTGTCCTCTGCAGCCGATGACCGATGCATGTGCCAAGGTTAACACCAACAACATCGGCAGCTACAACTGAAATGGGCATGTAACCACTGGCACTGGACATGGCACAGTGGCAGAGCACAGCACAGTCTGATGAATTCCTACACCTTCTTCATCATCATGCTGACGGGAGGGCGCGAATCCGTCATCTTCCAGGGGAACCACTCCTCGATACCTGTACTGTGGGACGGAGACAAGCTGCAGGCGGCTCCATTACGCTCTGAGGAAAATTCACATGGGCATCCGTGTATCCAGTGGAGCTCGTGCAAGGGACCATGACTGCCGAAGAGTATCGTACACTGGTTGCAGACCACATACACCCCATCATGACAATCATGTTTTCGTTGGCTGAGGCATTTTTCAACAAGATAATGTGACACATCACAAGGCCAAGAGTGCAATGGAGTGGTTCAAGGAACACAGTGGCGAGTGCTAATTGATGTGACGGCCCCCAGCTCGCCAGATCTGAAGCTGATCGAACACATCTGGGATGTGGTTCTACGTAACGTCAGAGCTCTTCACCCCAGAATTTACATGAATTGGGTGACTTTTGTACAGATGTGGTGCCAGCTCCCTCCAGAGACCTACCAGACCTCATTATTTCCATGCCATGACACATCATGGCTGTTATCCGTGGTAATGGTGGACATACCGGCTGTTAGGTAGGTGGTCGTAATGTTCTGGCTGATAAGTGTATACATTTTTATTCATTTACATAGACTGGAAAAATACATAAAAGACTAAAAATTTGGAAAATATAGAAAAATCCAGACCCTAAATGGTAATACAGGATATCTGTACTCATACAGAGGGAGTATTCGAAATTTGACGCATAAGCACTACATGATAATAACAGAGGCATGACATCACACATAAAAGAGACTGTGCATTCTAGAGAGATATTGTGTCAACTACCACATCCCACTAGTTCTGCGTCCGCGAGGAAGTGGTATGTTATTCCCAAAAAAATGGTTGAAATGGCTCTGAGCACTATGGGACTTAACTTCTAAGGTCATCAGTCCCCTAGAACTTAGAACTACTTAAACCTAACTAACCTAAGGACATCACACACATCCATGCCCAAGGCAGGATTCGAACCTGCGACCGTAGCGGCCGCGCGGTTCCAGACTGTAGCGCCTTTAACCGCTTGGCCACCACGGCCGGCCATGTTATTCCCAGTTCTTATTATAAGTCTAAAACAGAATGAGATGTTTAGGCAATACATAAATTGGCCTAAGTATCACTTCAGATCCATGAACACAGAAATAAGAAAATTTAATGGTTTAACTAATACACATACAGTACAACTACAAGACAAGCTATGCTTTCTCATATAACATTGCTCTTTTTTAGCGTGTCTTGCCCTTTACGATATATCAAACACAAATGTGCCAGAAAAACTTTAAATAATGGTATAAATGGCTGGTCTTCGAGCCGTGTAATTTTTCGTAATGGCTGCTTCTCAAACCCTTAAGTTTTGAATGAGAATCAAACGCTTCGAAATTTAACAAATTCATCACACGTTCTCACATGTAACATAATTCATCTTGCGTGAAAGGAAATCTACTTCGAAAGTAACGCTTCCCAAACCACCATTCACAATATTTTCCCGCAATCTGTGACAAACGTGAAGAGTTGTGACATCACGCTCGTCGAAGGCGAAAGCAGTTTGTTGTTACGAAATACTGCATAGTCTTCGCCCTAAAGCTGTGACATTTTGCTGTAGGCAGATGCTTGTGTGTGTACTTTGTTTTGTTGTTGTAAACGGCGCATTTTCTTTGTAACTTGAGTTTTATTTGGGTCTTGTGTTGTTTATGGTTTATTGCTGCAGTATTATTCTGTGCCAGCGGTATAAAGCAAAATTACAAAAAATTAATTGAAAACTGCAACAACAAAAACTGTCAGAATTTTAAAAATTCCCGCGTTTCCCAGAATTTCCCAGTTGTCCTGGATGCAATACTGTGCTCTGTAGGCGTATTATTTAACACAGAAATGAGCGTACGGCATTGTGGGCCGGGAGTCCCCCATTCGGGGGAGTTCGGCCGCCGAGCGCAAGTACTTACTGCATTCGACCCCACACTGGGCGACTTGTGCGTCGGAGAGGGGGATGAAATGATGAGGAGGACAACACAACACCCAGTCCGTGAGCGGAGAAAATCTCCTGCCGCAGCCGGGAATCGAACCCGGCCCCATTGGTGGGGCATTCAGCCACGCTGATCACTCGGCTAACGGGAGTGGATAGATATGTAACATGAAAATCAGTTACACAAAGTACCAAACAACGATACCGACTGTTGTATTCCAGACTGTATCTTGGTGAAATTCTATGTTGCTATGCTGGATGGCTGTCTAGTCTTCGTAAGAAAATTACATTTCAAATGCAGTACGGAATGCATCTGCTGTAGTTTCAATGGAACATTTGTTCGATAGTAGGACCGAATGGGTGAGTGGCTATTTGCTACACGGAAATCTATTCGTCAGCGAAGTTGCTTGGGTTTGACAATTGCTATGGAACGAAGTTGATGATAATGATACTAGGGAATATGTTATTGTTTGAAGTTACGCACTCGCAAGTATGGCGGGCAAAAGCACCACCGTCCCATAGGGTTTTGCTCGTGTTAAGAACATGAAAAACTCGGTGAGACTCATTGTCTCAATGAGGCTAAATCTCAAAATGCAAAGAATATCTATACGTCTCTCCTAACCAGGGAGTTAGCTGACTGTCTTGCTGGCAAAAATGTAGATACCTAAAGTGTTGTGGACTGACAAGACAGCCAGTCCACAGCGACGGGTAACCGAAAGGCATGCGTTTAAACTCACGCAGGCTGGCGTGAGGTCTGAAACAGGATACGTAATGAATGCTATAAAGAAAAGTACGTAGCTGCTGGAATACTTAACTTTAATCCACAATTGGTGACATTGGTCTTGTTACTGTACATGTTTCATTAGATACATAGCAAAGGATAAATGGCTCCTTGCTAGGTCGTAGCAATTGACTTAGCTGAAGGCTATGCTATCGTCTCGGCAAATGAGAGCGTAATTCTCAGTGAACCATGGCTAGCAACGTCGGCTGTACAACTGGGGCGAGTGCCAGTACGTCTCTATAGACCTGCCGTGTGGCGGCGCTCGGTCTGGATTCACTGATAGTGGCGACACGCGGGTCCGTCGATACTAGCGGACCGAGGCCGATTTAAAAGGCTACCACCTAGCAAGTGTGGTGTCTGGCGGTGACACCATATAAAGGATTCAATCTGTCAGTGAGACTTAAGCCATTACTTGTTAAATTATACACTGAAGCGCCAAAGTAACTGGTACAGGCATGTGTATTCAAATACAGAGATACGTAAACAGGCAGAATACAGCGCAGCAGTCGGCAACGCCTGTATAAGACAACAACTGTCTGGCGTTTTTGTTCGATCGGCTACTGCTGCTACAACAGCAGGTTATCAAGATTTAAGCGAGTTTGAACATGGAGTTATAGTCGGCGCACGAGTGATCGGACATAGCGTCTCCGAGGTAGCGATGAAGTGGGGATTTTCCCGCACGACCATTTCACGAGCGTACCGTGAATAACAGGAATCCGGCAAAACATCAGATCTCCAACATCGCTGCGGCCGGAAAAGGACCTGCAAGATCGGGACCAACGACGACTGAAGAGAATCGTCCAACGTGACGGAAATGCAACCGTGCCGCAGATTGCTGCAGATTTCAATGCTGGGCCATGAAAACGTGACGGAGTACGAACCATTCAGCGAAACATTATCGATACGGGCTTTCGCAATCGAGGGCCCACTACTGTACCCTTGATGACTGCACGTCACAATGCTTTACGCCTCGCCTGGGCCCGTCGACACCGGCACTGGACTGTTGATGGCTGGGAATATGTTGTCTGGGCGGACGGGTCTCGTCTGAAATTGTATCGAGCGAATTGACGTGTACGGGTGTGGAGATAATGTCATGATTCCTTGGACCCTGCATGTCAGCAGGGGAGTGTTCAAGCTGGTGGAGGATGTTTAATGGTGTTTGGCGCGTGCAGTTGGAGTGATATGGGAACCCTGATACGTCTAGATACGACTCTGACAGGTGACATAAGCATCCTGGCTGATCACCTGCATCCATTCAAGCACCTTGTGCATTCCGACGGACTTGGGCAATTCCAGCAGGACAATGCGACACCACCCACGCCCACAATTGCTACGGAGTGGCTCCAGGAACACTCTTCTGAGGCTAAACACTTCCGCCGGCCATCAAACTCACCATAGCTGAACGCTACCGAACGTATCGGGGATGCTTTGGAACGTGCCCTTCAGAAGAGATCTTCAGCGTCTCGTACTCTTATGGATTTATGGAGAGCACTGCAGAATTCATCGTGTCAATTCCCTCCAGCATTACTTCAGACATTAGTCGAGTCCATGCTACGTCGTGTCGCGGCACTTCTGCGTGCTCGCGAGGTCATTACACGATATTAGGCGGGTGTACCAGTTTCTTTGCCTCTTCAGTGTCAATATGCAGTTCTGCCAGTTGTCTACTGCGAAGAAATAAAACTCTGTAAGTTGATCACGTGATCATGAGTTCCAAAATTAGAATAAATGTTGGCACTACTGTGATTAGTCGGTACTTAATCTTCTCGATTTGTGTTAGGTGCTCTAACATTACAACATAAGACATTTGAAGTGGCCATGTGTTACAGTTTCACCACGACATCCTAATGTCAATATGCAGTCTTAAAATACCCACAACACACATCATGATGGGTCTAATCTATAATTAATTGTTATTTGCCTTACACATTTCTGGAAATGATTTCGATTTTTCGTGGTGTGTTACCTGAAAGAGACATCACGATATGAAACTTGTTCATCAGCATGCGAAAATTATCAGTTTGTGTTAACAGATGTGAGGTATAACTTTTCGTGAGAAATTTCTTGTGACTATCACGGAAGTCTATTTTACTGCAGAGATGGGAAACCTGATCAGGGTTTACATATGCATGTGTGTGAAGAACAATCACACTGAATCGAGAAGCAGACAAATGTTCGCTAACCCTGCACACGTCATCGTGTTCTTTTTAATGCTGGTCCGAGCCCTGGGTGGCTGTATCCTTACTGATCCTGATCATTACGACTCTTCTAACCTTCTAGAACACATCTACTCCAGAGGGCACTTTGTGCTGCATAGTAGATGGTACGTCATGACACTCAGAAATAGAGCGTCTATGTTGTATGTCACTGTATGAGCCCTAGATATTCTCTTGTCTTCATGGGACTTACACAGAATGTACATCATCGACCCCTAAATTGTCTCGAATGAAAGGTCACCTTCCCTCCAGGGATTCTAAGGCATCTTCATAATACTCGCAAGTTAATCTATTCTCCTGGTAAAAGATCTCTGATGCAGCGTTGTGCGGTTTCAAATCAAATGGTTGAAATGGCTCTGAGCACTATGGAACTTAACATCTGAGGTCACCAGTCCCCTAGAACTTAGAACTACTTAAACCTAGCTAACCTAAGGACATCACACACATCCATGCACGAGGCAGGATTCGAACCTGCGACCGTATCAGTCACGCGGTACCGGACTGAAGCGCCTAGAACCGCTCGGCCAGTTGTGTGGTTTCATCTGGAGTACACCGTCTATAAAGTTAGCCATTAGTGTGCATTTTCACATTTCTGCAAGCGACACACGATTTACTCCTACCAAAATGCATGTTACAGAGGGATGTCAGGAAGCTTACGAATCACAAACAAATTAAGTGTAAAGGGATCTGGTGTCATGAGCGCCCAGAAAATGGATTTTTTTATTTAATAAAATTATGCGATTCTTCCTTATTGTAAAATATTCATGCTTTGCGTGTATTACCTCACTACTGTGGTGTTTAAATGTCCTTCTAAAGCATAATATGTAGCTCTTGAATGCCTGTCACGCTACCATCAAACACAAAATCTTGCCTGCAGTGTCTTGTTACTTCACTTTGGCGCCGCTATTTCCATAGCAAGTCATTTGTATAATATCCTTAAAGAAATTATGGACAGTATTATGACCAGGGATTTATTACAATCGATCTTTCTGTTAATACAATTAGATTACTTTACTTACGTTTTTCGTGAGTTCGTGTTGTAAAGTTGTTGTGACTGCGTATTTCAACGATTTGACATCATAAAGCACCAAAACCGAATAAGTTTAATTACAGTCGTAAGTTTTACTGTAATCACTACAAACATTTTGATGGACACTGTAAAAATGAAAAACCTGTTACGCTGCGGCAAAGTGGGTTTAGGCCTGAAAGTCCGGCAGGCTGTACTTCAAAAATAAGTTGAAACATCTTTTAGAGATTTTATTAACAAAATGTTGGTGCTTTAAACAGTGAAAGCAACGGCTACATTTATTAGTAAGTGCATCCTTTCACAATTGCATTTGTCTGTTGCTAATGTAAATACTGTACTAGTGAAAAATATCTCACATTTAATGAAGACGTAAGTAAGAACGAATTCTATCCAGCAGACCTGTAGTGGGATGTCAAGTCTGTAAAGAAACGAAATGTACATGGTGATTACAATTAAAGTTAAACTTTCGAAACGCTGCAGAAATAGCACCACTGGTCACAATGACATCAAATTGCAACGGAATATTATCGGAGAAGGGGGAAAATACGTGGCAGAAGAAAAATAAATAGTTGCAAAACGTAGAAATAGACGGCGCTGTAAATATAATTTAATGGTGCTCGACTGCAAATGACAAATGAGTCATACGACAATGCCTGAGGTGTACGTTTGACGTTAAATAAACTGTACTATTCATTGTGCATGGGTGTACAGGTGTTATACTGTTTCTTAAGTAAGTCCATCCACAGCGGCAAGGTCATATCACATCGAATGGGAAAAATCAGTTTTTAATTGTCCTGAAGCCAACAACCGCATAAAAAGCATCACTCACATCGGTTTTCTATTTTCCCGAGGCCAAAACCCGCATAAAAAGCATCAATCAAAATCAAATCGGATTATTAATTTCCGTCTGACTGGCGCCGAACATGTTCAATATGCTGTCCACCGTTTACGGCAAAAAGTTGAAATCGAGAAACAGTATGTTCCACAACTGATCGAAGTGTTTCCGGGGTCACTTTCAGAATGTGTTGCGCAATGCGTGCCTTCAGCGCAGCTAAGTTTGCAATCGGAACAGTGAACAGAACATCTTTCAGATAGCCCCACGGCCAGAAGTCTCACGGATTGAGATCAGGTGATCGGGACGGCCAGGATGTAGGCAAATGGCGGCTGATAATTCTAGCATTTCCGAAATGGCGCTTCAGCAGCTGCTGAACTGGATTTGCAATGCGCGGAGGAGCGCTATCTTGCATAAAAATGATCCCATCCACACATCCAGGCTGTTGGAGTGCTGGAATGACGTGGTTGCGCCAAAGACACACACAGCGCTTACCAGGTACAGGCAACAGGACCGAAAGCACCTGTGTCTTCGAAAAAATTATGGCCCTATGATAAATAATGCCATAAACCTCCGCCACACAGTGACCTTTTCATGATGAATGGTACTGGTTAATTTGCGTGTGGAAACAACTAGTGTACATGGATAATTTTGAATGGCTAGTAAAGAAGGATGTTTCGTAGGATTTTACCCGCCGTGCTCACGGGTGTGTCCAGTGTTTGGGCAATTGTCCGGCACCACACGTTTGCACACCACCACTCGTCTCCCCCTCCACTGCAGTGGCCACTGCTTCCACTGACGTCGAATCAACTCGTTTCCTCCCTCTACCAGGTTGTACACCAAAAGAACCCGTCTTTTAGAATTTCCGAGTAATTTTCTCCAGACCCACGGCAGTCATCGCACCGACGCCTTTTTTCAAACCCTTAAGTGTCCGGAACTTCTGCAGAGCGACGCGTGCACAGTCATCATTCTTGTAATACAGCTTTACAAGCAGAGCGCGATCCTGCATTGAGGCAGTCATGGCAAACGTCGCAGACGCGAAAGGAGGAAAAGCCGTGTAACCGGCATGTTTATACCAACTTCAGTGGGTCGTGCGCTTAACAGGTGTTTCCATTTACGTATTCTGACACATACAGCGCCATCTATTTTTTTTTATTCTATCGTACGTTTTCCCCTTCTCCGTTAATATTCCGTTGCAATTTGACTTCATGCTGACCAGTGGTGTTACTTGTACAGCGTTTTGAAAGTTTAACTTTATAATTAAAGTTTAACTTTAATTATAATCAACCTGTACAATGACATCTCCTGTAACAAGCATAAAATGTAGGGAAGTAGATATTCGCTTTGCACGTGACATGAGGTGTATTCGGAAGGGAAGAAAGCAGCCCAGATGTTGTGTGCTATGATGGATCTCCCACTGCGACCTGTCAGGTCCGAGAGGTATTACAAGTGTTTGTACAATGGCCTAACAAAGTGAAGTTTCTATGTGAGGACAGCGAAATAAACTGCAGGTATTAGTCAGTATGCTGATACTGTTGCTGCACTGGACGGTTCCTGGCAGACGTGACGCCACACATTGCTGACTGAAGTTATCACAGCTACCTCTGTAGATATGAGCAACGTGCTGAACTACGAATGTCTGACAAAACATTGCCAAGATTAAGTCAGTAACGCAGACTAACACAAATGTGACAAAAACTTTGAAGGTTTCAGTGATGGTATGAAATGTAGGGAGGTAGTCTATTTTCAGTAGGTTAGTTGTTAGATGCTGTGTGCAATACATTCACTACTGTGGAATCTGTGACTTTGTTGTGACTGCTAAGCCATATGCTGAAACTGAAATTTAAAAAATGGGATGTGTAGCGTATGTGCAAAAGAGAAGAACACGATAGAAAAAAACTTTTCTATTGGCATAGCTGTTGGTGGACAAGGCTGACAACAAATCGAAGATAGAAAACCTTACACAATATTATGGTCTGTTCATCAGGAGAAACAGTGATGTCAGTGAGATGAGAAAAACAAAAGAAAATGGACAAAAACAGGCACATGCACACCTCATGCCAGAAACTGTTACTGTGGAACTAATGCCAATATACAGAGATCTTTCAGATTCTAAACCCCTGGAAAAATATTTACATGGCAAAACACAAAAACAGAATGAAAGCTCCAATAGCTGCAATTTGGGAATGCTTGCCTAAAACTGTCTTTTTTTTTCTTTTTTGTAGGTCACCCCTTCATGATGGTCTGATTGTCATAATATGTTTTAATAATGAAGTAACAAGCAGATTACATAGCATGAATGGACTAGGTGTCAAATAGTGAGTGGGCTCCATGAACGGACTGGCAATTTGTAGCTGAAGCTGAAAAAACTCCTGAAACAATAACAAAGAAGGCCAGAATAAAGAAGATGACTGCAGGACAAAAAGCTTTGTGACTCGCCTGGACCCGTCAACACCGACATTGGACTGTTGATGACTGGAAACATGTTGTTGCCTGCTTGTACGAGTCTCGTTTCAAATTGTATCGAGCGGGTGGACGTGTACAGGTATGCACACAATGTCATGAGTCCATAGACCCTGCATGTCAGTGGGGGACTGTTAAAGCTGGTGGAGGCTCTGTGATGGTGTGAGGCATGTGGAGTTGGAGTGATATGGGACCCCTGATACGTCTATATACGACTGTGACATGTGTGCATAAGCATCATGTCTGATCAACTGCATCCATTTACGTCCATTGTTCATTCCGACGGACTTGGACTATTTCAGCACGACAATGCGACAAGCCACACGTCCAGAAATGCTACAAAGTGAATCCGGGAACACTCTTCTGAGTTTAAACACTTCCGCTGCCCACCAAATTCCCCAGACATGAACATTATTGAGCATATCTGGGATGTCTTGCAACGTGCTGTTCTCCACAACCTCATATTCTTACGGACTTATGCCCTGCAGGATTCATGGTGTCATTTGCCTCCACCACTACTTCAGACATTAGTCGAGTCCATGCCACGTAGTATTGCGGCACATTGCGTGCTCGTGGGGGCCCTACACGATATTAGGCAGGTGTACCAGTTTCTTTAGCGCTTCAATGTATATTCTTTTCGTCCGTGGCATATGAAAGAGTTCGTAGAGGTTTTCAATAACTTAACGGTATGCGGAACGTGATGGAAGAGTAACGATATAACATCGCAGCTGATGTTAACTGGAAGTTATGCTTTTTCTTTACAGTAGGGTATAAGAATTTGGAAGTTACTTCGTTCATAAATGTGTAATATTATGCATTCACGTGAACTGGGCTGTGGGTAGGAGAGAGATTAAAGTGTTGTCAAGAATTAGCGTGGAACTTACTGAAAAACGTTGTGCTATTTTCTCTATACGCCTTTGTCAAAAATTTGTACAAAATTTTGGACATGGCAGGACGCGAATCATTCCCACAGTTACCTGCTCTGTAACTCAACGCTTATAACGCCTACATCACAATGAACTACTGCAAGCGCAGCCTCCGTACCGTAACTTAAATGTAATGAAGGCTTTACCTGCCCACACGTCATTACATGTCGTTTATTTATAACAAATTGTACCAAAAATTACGTTTTTTTTGCAAAGCTTCGATGTGCTGTTGCCTTGAAACGGCTTTCATAATACGCAGGCGAGACTAACTTCCCACCCCCATGTGTTGAGATTTCGCCCCTCCCCTTTCCCCCGCCGCCAACAGAGCTGACTGCCCATGACTTTTAATGGAAGTATACACGAACACGAATTCACAAAATTATCTAGTCAAACTATTCCAAAATATAAGCAACCGTTTGTCAAAGATGAGGAAAACATTATTCTACCTGACAATTTCATGTAGCGTACACAGTTACTACCTATGCCACAGTATTTTCCTACGAGGGACGGTCCGAAAAGTTTCTAGCCCGAGAAGGTTACCGTAATGTCTCGCACAAACAACGTCACCTACTTTTATGGTGGCCTTTAGTGGATGTGCAAGTCAAATTTCGCGGCTCCGGCTTCGTTAGTTTTGCCGCTAGGATACGTTGTATACCGTAGTGTAAGCTTAATGGCAGATAACGAGACACTCAAGAAACGTGCTGTGTTTGAATATCTTCATTTGAAGTGAATGACGCCCAAGAAAACTGAGCAGGACATGCAGAATACACTTAAGAAGGAGAGTGCTCCGTCTTACGCGACAGTGAAAAACTGGGTGTCCGACTTCAGACGTGGATGAACGAGTGTGGGAGACGCGCCAAGGAGCGGAAGGCGTGTCAGCGTTGCCGCTGATGAAACAGTGGCTGCAGTTCACGATGCGATGTTGCAGGATCGCCGAGCACCATCGCAGCACACTGAAGCCACATTCGGAACCTCCCACGGGCGTGCGCTTGACATTGTTGTGAATGTTTCGGGAATGCGGGAAGTTTCATCTCGGTGGGTCCCGAAAGACTTGAATGCAAATCAGAAATTGGAGCGTGTGCAGTGTTGTGAAGAAATCGTCCGCCAATCTGAAGCGGATGAAGAGAGGTTTCTTGCATGTATGTGACAATGGACGAAACGTAGGTACACCACTTTGATCCTGAGACAAAACAACACTCACAACAATGGTAACATCCTTCGTCCCCTACCCTCAAAAAAATCTCTGGTGGAAATACCAGGCGCTAAGGTGATGACATTGGTCTTCTGGGATGCAGAAGGGGTAATTGTGGAGGATTGCTTGCAAAAGGGCGTTAACTATCAATGAATCATACTATCGCACCCTCCTGCGCCGTTTGAGAGAAGAGATAAAGATAAAAAAAAAGGCGGGGAAAATTGGCGAGCGGAGTGCTTTTGCATCAGGACAACGGACAAGCGCACAAAGCCCTCGCAACACTGGAAACTCTGCGTGACTGCCGGCTCGAACTGCTACGTCATCCACCATATTCTCCGGATTTGGCTCCATGCCAAGTTTTTCTTTTCCCAAACATAAAAAATGACCTCAAAGGACGGAAATTTCACAATAATGATGCAGTGATTGATATTATGAACGCTTGGTTAGACTCTAAATCGAAGACCTTTTATTTTAATGGTTTTATTTTAATGGTTTTATTTTAATGGTTTGAGCATGGCTACTAAGTGTATTAGTGTACACGGGTATCATATTGAAAAATAAATTGGTATTATGAAATTTCTGCCATTGTTTATTTGTTAGAGTAAAAACTTTTCGACCCCCTAGTAATTATTGTGAAACATTATTTTCAAACAGTATGAGACATGAAATGCACTCTAATAAGCATATTTTTCTATTCCGATCCAAAAAATCGCAATTCAAATGAGTGAATCAAAGTCTTGCTGATCATGTATATTGTGTGAAAATGAAACCGAAAGATGTAGCACAAAATTATTGTTGACCAGGAGCATGTTGCAAAAATAAAAAATAAAATAAAAAAATAGAAACGGCTAATACCAACTACGCTACAGTGTGTGGCGGAGAGTACTTGTGACATCAAGGCCACTGCTTTTCTCTGCCGTCGTGTCAGCCTCGCTGCTGCTATTTCCCACCCTTCTGCCCACAGTACTTTTCCGCCAGTGTGGCCGCACTGCGTCACCTGCTCCGGGAAGCCCCGGCCTCCAGCGACCCTGTGTTGCTCGCAATAGATGCAGTTACCTTCACTGCCTGCTGCCGATAAAGTGCTGTTTCGCAACGGCAACTTATTTCCTCACAGCTTCCAGAGCAAGTGCTTCCTATAGCGTCCACCAAAGGAACTTTGGGGTTATCAGATGTCTGTGCCCTGAACGAGGCTTCAACGTTGACCCTCTACTTTCACCACCTGAGCTATTTGTGGAGAGCCTTATGACAGCCAGAAACACATATAGACGTCGAGTGTTCACGTATCGTATGCTTCAAAAATATAAAGTGTCTGGAAGATTTACAATTGCATAAACTACACTGCCAAGTTCAACATTCATCCTCATTACGGTGAAAAAGTATGGACTTATTTATAAGGAAGATACTCGAGCTTCACACCAAACATACCTATGTTAAAGTGAAAGAGTCACAATTTATGTTGAAATAACTTTTCCCACTAAAGAAACTGTTAGGTGCGCGACAAATTTTATAGACATCCCCACGATAAAAACGTAACATTCACACTGCAGGTTCATTGAAATCGGAAGCGGTTTTCTACACGGTGACTCTGGGGCGGGCGGGGGGGGGGGGGGGGGGGGGGGGGAGGGTACGTGGTTCCAGGAGTGATAGTATTGCTTATGTTGAACAAGAAACTTCATATCGATGTACACCCTATTCTGAATGGTTTCCGAGATAGAAACGTTTAATGGTCATTGTTGGTTTTCTCGTGAATAATTCAGTATATTGCGATTGTTCTGAAAGCACCAAAATAGTGCAGAGGAATTCGAGACGCACAGTTTCACATGGGGAATATCTGGTCTATTAAGTCGGGAAACTGTCGAAACTGGCCTACAAGAAATACCTAAACTACGGTGCATGTACGTCACGTGAGATCGTTATATTCTCTTGGTCTTATCAGGCCAACTATTAGATCAAGAGAAAACGAATAGGAACTTTCTTATAGCAAATTTAGTGTCGCTTTTAATTTTGTACTGTGACACGTTTTGGCTAAAGGCTATGGTTTTCGAGTTATTCAAGAAAACTGTACGAAACTAACATTTAATCTGTTCTATCTTGAAAACCATTGGGAATACTAACCAAACAACTTGCACCATAACACAAAATTTGCAGTACAGACAGAACAAAACGAATCATTAAACTTTTTAGACCTAAAATTGAGCAACAATAGCTACCACCAATTTCAAATATATAGAGGAGCTAACCTACTACGACTGACATCATAAACAAAAATTCCTGACACCCAAATTCGCATAAATACCCAAATTTCAAAACAATGATTAAAATTCTGTTAAAGTTAGCTTTCGATGATAACGAGATACAAAAGAAAAAAAAGTCTGCAATACTTGAAACAATGAAATGACTTCAACCCCAAAATAGTTATAAAGTTACATGAACAGCATGCAAAACCATAAAGCAGGTGGGAAAAGTAAGGAAGTAACAATATAATGAGACGAAAGAAAATCACAAACTTATGCTACCTGTTACAACACCATATGTAGGCCAAATACCAGAAAAGGAAACAAAACAAAAATCAGCATTTCTTACTAATAACTTCAAGGCTCAAATACGATAAGAAATAGTATCTCGATATTCTACTTGTATTTAAAAAGTCAAGATTATAAGCCAGAAAATATGTGTCCTTAAAATTCTACACAAAGTACCTTAATGACAACCTATGAACATTTTGGAGAAAATGGAAATTTACACTCATACAGAAAAATATCCAGAGTACATCCCCAACTATCACAGAATTTTAATATGAAAAATATTTCTAAAATTTTATTCCTGCTGTAAAAGAAAAAGGGTGAATTATCGTGATAAACACAAAATATCAATATTTGTAGGCGCAAATACCTCAAAATACTGTCTCTGAAAAATTAAGTGTGATCACAGACTTCTGGAGAAATATAAATTCCTTTGCAAACATATAGCATCGATGGAGGATGAAGCAAATGAAAAGCAAACATATAAATGATATGATCAGATCATAAAAAGGCAATCGACATTTTCGCTGCAAGAAGCCGCAAGGGGCACGTGATACCAGCTAAAACCTCAGCATAAGGTGGCCTATTTAGGCGTGGACAGACGTAAGGTACAATGTTATACGTATTACACCATCTTCACAGGTACAGTTCGTAATGGAAAGTCGCCGAAACGAGGTCCTCGTGCAAATTTATCATTACGAGTAAATAAATAACTCGGCAGTAAAAATGTTGTACTTAAAATAAGTCATTCTATCATTTCCATTGCGTCTCTTCTCTTCTGAAAAAACTGGGTGACAAGAGCTAAGAAACTGCTATGATACATTCCTATGAAATCAGCCGAGTAATACTTTTGTTTCGGAGGAAGTTCCATTCTTGTTCGCCAAACGTTTGCGACACGAAAACATTACTATGCTCGTATCCCTACCTGCCGTTTCCGCACACACTCTCGCCCGTCCTGCTGTAGGAAAAGAACCACGCGTCGCCAGAGAGTGTTCCAGAACTGACGGGGCAGCTGACCCCCCCCCCCTCCCCTCCCCCCTCCCGACTCACGCCACACACACACACACACACACACACACACACACACACACCGCGTAGAATGCTGCCGCAGGAGGTCGAAGGCACGAGGCGTGACCCTCGCTTAGGCTCGTACTACACTATCTTTGACAAAGAAATATTATCACATACTGATTCGTCAAATTGCTTTGACTCAGATCATTGACGTCGCGCTAAAAAGGGGTATTACGTTGTTGTCACATTTATCAGCAAATTTCAAGACAGCGGACAACAACAACTTGTTATTAGGCGCTGCAGTTGCTAGAATCGCAATTCCACTGTGTGCGTATTTGGAAGAAAAGCGGCGCAAAAAGGAAGGATACCTACTTGGATGAAGCCATAGGCATTACGTCGTGACAGTAAAAGCATTCAGCAAAATTTGTTACGAGGGCTGCTAGTGGAGGATGTCAACTCTGCTATTATATAAATTACTTACGAGTGGATGAGAGTGCATTTCAGTATTTTCTCAGCACAGTGACTTCTCATATTACCAAACAGAATACTCTCTTGAGAAAAGCTGTATGTGCAGAAGACAGGCAAACCGTGACACTGGAATTTCTCGATACAGGATAGAGGTACTCTAGTTTACAACACAGCACTGGAATATCAAATTGCACATTAACGAAAATAGTTGCAGAAACGTGTGAAGCGATTTATAAAGCACTGGTGGGAGAATATTTAGAGGCAAATAAATGTTTAATACACTATATGGGCAATAAGAGCTATTTTTATTTTTGAATAATTGAATTACTGGAATTAGTGTTCGAACAACTACAAAATCACGAGGGAAAAATCAAGATTTTTCGATAACAGACCCGTGATTATATTTGTCTAGTACGGTTTTTGTTGAGTAACGTCTGGCCGCACTGCTAGTAAACACAGCGTACAGCGCACACGCAGGAGAGCCGCTCTGCGATTTTCGGCAGAGGGCGTTGGAGTGTGGCACCATCTACCTGCAAAGCATTGCGCATGCGTCATTTCCGCGCCTGCGCATTCTTCGCGCGCGTGTTCTAGAAACGAGGCGTCGACGTGCGGATACCGCCCGTCGTACCAAGCCACCAGCAAGGTTGAACAGTTGCTTCGAGGAAATACTGTGGAATTTGCACAACGTTATCACGCGGCAAATCTGTGAAGACTATGCACTACATATCCATCGGGTAAGCTTAAAGAGTCACAACTACAAAATTAATAAAAAGTACTAAACAGATGAAGCGCTTTTTAACTTGTGGTATCCAGAGTTCGAAAACAGACAAAGTAGAACGCAAAACTAAGAAAGAATTTTTATTTTATTTTATAGTGTGAGCACATCCTCTATGCCGGCTTGATGAAAAGCTGCCTGGATGTTTCCAGATGTAGATGGCTGTAGCTGTGATCGTGGACATGGAGTCGCCTGCAGCAACTCCAGCTGCCCATCAATACACAATTAATAGCGTGCACTGTGCCCCTTGCTCAAACCCTCACCATAGTCGAAGCAAGATTGTAATTAGGAGTCGAAGCAAAACGCCAACTGTGAAGCCATGTTTACAGACACACTGCAGAGACGTCAAATAGCTGTAGCGACGCCAGCGCTCCAGGCGGTTACATTTCACATTGCAATGAAGAGCAAGCAAATAACTTGTATGATCAAATCTACGGCGATACACTAGGTTTGATCATATTTATTTGATGGCAGGCTAGATTTGAGAGTATTTCCTATTCCACCATTAAATTTCTTTGACATAAGTATTTGACGTATCAACTTTTACAGGGCTATTACAAATGATTGAAGCGATTTCATAAATTCACTGTAGCTCCATTCATTGACATATGGTCACGACACACTACAGATACGTAGATAAACTCAAAGTTTTGTTCGGCTGAAGCTGCACTTCAGGTTTCCGCCGCCAGAGCGCTCGAGAGCGCAGTGAGACAAAATGGCGACAGGAGCCGAGAAAGCGTATGTCGTGCTTGAAATGCACTCACATCAGTCAATCATAACAGTGCAACGACACTTCAGGACGAAGTTCAACAAAGATCAACCAACTGCCAACTCCATTCGCCGATGGTATGCGCAGTTTAAAGCTTCTGGATGCCTCTGTAAGGGGAAATCAACGGGTCGGCCTGCAGTGAGCGAAGAAACGGTTGAACGCGTGCGGGCAAGTTTCATGCCTAGTCCGCGGAAGTCGACGAATAAAGCAAGCAGGGAGCTAAACGTACCACAGCCGACGGTTTGGAAAATCTTACGGAAAAGGCTAAAGCAGAAGCATTTCTTAAACAGGAGATTGGAAAACCGATGGATCGGTCGTGGTGGAGATCATGATCAACAATTCATGTCATGGCCTCCACGCTCTCCCAACCTAACCCCATGCGATTTCTTTCTGTGGGATTATGTGAAAGATTCAGTGTTTAAACCTCCTCTACCAAGAAACGTGCCAGAACTGCGAGCTCGCATCAACGATGCTTTCGAACTAATCGATGGGGACATGCTGCGCCGAGTGTGGGAGGAACTTGATTATCGGCTTGATGTCTGCCGAATCACTAAAGGGGCACATATAGAACATTTGTGAATGCGTAAAAAAACTTTGAGTTTTTGTATGTGTGTGCAAAGCATTGTGAAAATATCTAAAATAATAAAGTAATTGTAGAGCTGCGAAATCGCTTCAATCATTTGTAACAACCCTGTACAAAGAAATATGATAGTGCAATTCTGGCATCAGAGCACTTTCTTTTCCCCGAAGTCTGGACTCATCCTGCGACTGAATGCTGCACGTCGAGTGAATCATTGCGTCCTCCATTATCTTCGACGCCCCACAAAGTAATGACACGAGCCGTCTATCGCAGCCGCAAACTTTTTGACGGCTGTCTCGCAGTTTAAGGTGAATGATGTCTCGTAAAATCGCCCTCCCGCTTTTATTATATACAGAATTTACCTATCCAACATCACACACAGAGAGGCAGAATGGCTGTGGCCCATCTTAGGTAATATCGCGGTTTTACAATGTGTCAAGGATTTCAGATTGAGTTCCAGCATTACAAGTACTTTTAAATCGAAGGGCACACCCTCTTATATTTTTGCGGTGCTGTTTTGATTTAAAGCTTACAGAGAAACAGAGACGTTGCAGGTATGTGATGGGATTACACTGGCGTGACCAAGGTCACGGGACAGCGGTATGCGCGTGGTAGTAATGCGTATACAAGGTAAAAAAGACAGTGCATTCTCAGAGGTGTGACTTGTACTCAGGTGATTCGAGTGAAAAGCATCCCGAAGTGATTATGTCAGCACGAAGGGAATTGATAGCGACAAGACCACGTTTGAGGCGTCACCTCCCACTGCGGAGACAACGCAGTGGCCGGCGGCCATCACGTAACTACCGAGAGCAGCGGCGCTTACGTAGAGTTGTCAGGGGGCAGTGGTGCTTTATTTACGTGACCATCACGGCACTCCAACCCCAGTTCTCGATACCAGTAATATCGTACTGCTTTTCCGCGAAGTAACAGACATTTTTGTGACAATATTCACATTTGGTTTTATTAACGTAAAGGTACACCGATGTATCGATATATTACAGTGATATGGTTCTTGTGTGTAATCATTTCTGTGAAACTGTCATAATCTTTAACTTACTTGTAACCGTTTTGGCGCGAATGCGCACAGAGCGGTCTTTGTTTCACTTTGGCAGAAGTTAAGTTGTTATTTCGCTTTGTAAAAGAAGTCAAGTCTTGTGTTTGGTTAAAGTGGAAATTAAATATATGAAGATTGATACAAAACTGTTTTCTTGATGATGTGACAATTAAGAAGAAGTATATGTGTATTTACAATAAGTTTAATAAAAATGTGGATGGTGGACACCAATAAATAATTATTTCCACCATACCATTGTTCTGATCTGGGATTGTTTGATCATTAAGAATTTACTGAAAAACCCATTTGTTAGGTCTTCAAATATTGCTAAAATACAGATCTGGACCTTCTAGCAGTCAAAGTGGAATCACCCTAGAATCAACAAGATGAGCCATAATAACTTCGACGAAGTCTACATGGGAATCCATTCAAGATAAGTGTCAAAATTAATAACTTTTTTACAGTGACTTCATTATTTCCATTGTTGTTGCCCGATAAAGCGAACATATGCTGCGTGAGCAACATTATTAATCTGATTTCTAACCTACTGCAAGTAGTAGTATTGTTGGAATGGCTAACAGACGAACAGCATTGCCTGGAATAATTAACCGCAGATTTCAATGTGGCACGTACGAAGAACGTAACCGTTAGAACAATGTGGCGCCAGTGGGCTACGGCAGCAGAGGACCGGCACGAGTGCCTTTGCTAACAGCACGTAATCGCCTGCAGCGCCTCTCCTGGGCTCTCGGCCTTATCTGCTGGAAAACCGTGGCCTGGTCAGGTGAGCCGTTAACAGCTGACAGCTGTGTTCCAGTGTGGTGCAGGCCCCACGAAGCAACGGACCAAACTTGGCAACAAGGCACTAAGCATGCTGGTGGCGGCTCCATAAAGGTGTGGGCTGTGTTTACACGGAATGGAATCGGTCCTCTGGTGCCACAGAACCGATCATTCACTGGGAACGGTTATGTTCGGCTACTTGCAGACCATCTGCAGCCGTTCATGGACTTCGTGTCCCCAAACAATGATGGAATTCCTATGGGTGAAAATGTTACTGCGCCCCAACTGTTCGTGACTAGTTTGATGAACATTCTGGACAATTTGAACGAATGATTTGGCCACCCCGATCGCCTGATATGAGTCCCACTGAACATTTATGGAACATAATCGAGCAGTCAGTTCGTACACAGAATACTGCAAATATCTTAGTATGTTATTCTCCAAGTAAAACCAAAGAAAAAAGTTCATATAAACATATGTCCGCAAATGTTTGGTTACGGAGTTGAGGCTAATAAAAGATTTGGTCTGACATTTAGCAAATTCGCTGATACGAAGCCATCGCGAAACTGTACGAGGTTAAAGGAAAGCACGGTTTCCATTTACTTTGTTGTTATTGGTCTGGTGAATCTAATACAACATGTCCCAGATGTGAATCTGCAGTAGTTTTCCAAAACATCCAGAGAAGCAAAGACTATTATACAAGTAAATTTGTTTACTTTCCATTACGAATTTTGTAACGTTCATGTCGTTGTTGACAACCATGAGTGACTTGTTTCAGTCGTTTCCGAACCTTCAAACGAGTTAGTTTTCTGTGTTTTTCAGTGAAAGAACATAATGTAAACAGTGTATTTAAGCGTTTTTTCCCGGTTTAACATGAATTCACGTGTGCTATGGTATTTAATAAAAGCAGATTATCTCACACATTCACACAGTTTCGGTTAATGTTATCATCATCATTTTACGAAAATTAAATTCTCTGCTACTTCTGTTGAAAAGTTTGTGCAATTGTCTGGAATAATTCGATGGAGAGAAGCTATTCTTAAATACAGTAACGAAGTTTGGTAAGAAGTTATAAAAAGTGCACGATTCCGTTTCTTAAATGTCGTGTATTACATTTAACATTGTGAGAACAAGTACTGCTAAACAGACTACATGTCTTCAAGGCCTCCAGAGTGTTCTCTGCAGATGCTGAGGCAGTATCTGGTCGTAGCGTCGGTCGCCTGGACGTCATTCGAGTCAGCTGACGTAAGATGTGGACTCTCCTCAGCAGTTACGTTTGCCGCCTTTTCAAAAAGATGCGTGGCGTGGCGCTTGGTAGAACATCGTCGCAAGTAAAACAGCTTCTTGAGTAGCTTTTGGAGCACTGCCGACCCAATTTACTCCTCCGTCTTAAAGTTCAGCCTGGCTCACTTACTCTGGGTATAAAGTAGTGTGGCGATGTTAATTCAGGGTGTCCGAGGAGGATGGCCAGTATTAAGGCAGATGACAGAAACACTGATTCATAGCAAAAAGAAAGTCGAGTAATCATGTGCTCTAAAATGCACACAACAAGAGCTCAGTGCACTGCTTCGTCTTCCATACTGCGAAACATCTCCTCTATTAGAGTAGTGTTCATAGCTCTTGAGGCCGGTATTACACTATCAAATTTCTTTGTCAAAGATTAGATCAAAGATATGGTCAAATATTCGTCAAATTTATTTTACAAAGATTTTGACGTGGCCCTAAAAAGGGGTAATTACACGGTCATCATATTTTCCATCAAAGATGAAGATCGCTGACAACAACAAGTTGTTATTAACCGCAGCAGTTGCATGTACCACAACTGCACTGTGTGCACATCTGGGAGAGAAGCGGGGGAAAAAAAGGAAACGTACCTGGGTGAAGCCGTGGGTTTTACGACGAGACGATTAAAGCATTGAACAAAAAAAAAATGGTTCAAATGGCTCTGAGCACTATGGGACTTAACTTCTGTGGTCATCAGTCCCCTAGAACTTAGGACTACTTAAACCTAACTAACCTAAGGACATCACACACATCCATGCCCGAGGCAGGATCCGAACCTGCGACCGTAGCGGTCGCGCGGTTCCAGACTGTAGTGCCGAGAACCGCTCGGCCACCCCGGCCGGCGATTCAACGAAACTCCTTACGTGAGCTTGTAGTGGAGGGCGTCAAGTCGTACATAAATTACTTAAGAATGGATGAGCATACATTTCATTTCAGTATGTGCTCAGTGAAGTGTATCCTCATATCCCAAAGCACAATACGCACTTACAAACTGCTGTATCTGCAGAAGACAGGCTCACTGTTAACACTCCGATTCCTCGTTACTGGAGAGAGTTACTCCAGCTTACAGTACAGCACTCTAATACCACAGTGCACATTAACGAAAATAATACCTGAAACGTTTGCAGCAATTTATAAAGCACTAAAGGACCAATGTCTGAAGGTAAATAAATGTTCAATACACTTTATGTCCATTAAGAACTATTTTCTTTGTAAACAAATCAATTACATTTTGTGTCCGAAAACTACGAAATTAATAGAAATGTATGACGCTGATGAGGCGTTTTACAACGTAAGGCATCATCATGAGGCAACTTTACTTGCGTAAATAAAAAGAAATAAATATGCCGATACGTACTTTTGCTTTCTCGTGGGAGTAGCTTGTGTGGACGCCATGTATTTTTGACTTTTGCTTCGAATAATGTCTGCTGCCGTGCAACCAGCCCGTATCTCACGGCTAATGACTCCGCAATATTATACCTCTACAATGTTCTTAATCTATTTTTGTATTCAGGGTGCCTCACGTTGTAAAGCGCCTCATCAGCTTCATACATCTCTATTAATTTTGTAGTTGACGGTACACACCAATTGTATTTACCGGCGATGTTTATGAACTCACTGCAGCTATGCTAGCGCTCCCCGTGGTAACATGTCACATTGCAGTGAACAGAAGACAAGCGACTCATGTTCAAATCTACAGCGACGCCCTACATTTGATCAAATTTATTTGACGACAGACGAGATTTGACAAAGTGCCCTATTACACCATCAGACTTCTTTGACATAAATATTTGACATATCAACTTTGACAAAGAAATTTGATAGTGTAATACCAGCCTGAGGTATGCATTTTAGAGCCCATGTATTTTGGACTTTTGCTTCGAATAACCATTCCTCTCATTTCCCTGAACACTAACCAGTCCTCCAGAGACATCCTGTACATGACTAGGGTAAACGAGGGATGCCTACAGCCGACAAATTCTTGTAACTGATAACACATCAGCGATACGAGAAAATTTGACGTCCTTATCAGCTACATACAAATCTAGGTTTTGCAGGAAACTTTTTTCTGTGTTTCACAACCGACCATGGAAAAATAATAAAATGACCATTGAAAAGACAAATATGTTGCACCACAGGGCGGGAACCACAGTGGTAGAGCGCTTTAGAAAAAACTGGAAGAGCGTCGCACGTACGTTTGCTGACCAAACTAAGTTGCGAAGGGTTTCAGTGAGCCAGATACAGAATGGAGAGTCATGCTGTTGAAGCTGTTGTCCGAGATAGGTACACGTATGAGATCTGAAAGTCTTATTCGAAAAATATTCTGAGCAGATGGCCATAGTACCGACTTGAGAGCATCAGAGGTCATAAGGCCGTCATAGCCACGCTTCCCATAAATGTTGGTCCTAAAATCGCGACAAAATCCACAGAAATCCAGTTATAAGATGACAGTGAGGAGAGATTTCAAAGGCCTAGAAAAATTAATGTATATGTCAACACGGAGCATAATACTTGTATGCATATATCTGATGCATATATTTGAAAAGAACAAAGTATAACATGAGTTACTTACGTACACAACTTTTACACAGATTATTTTATGGACCACTCGTACTTCTCAGATATTCTGACAGCCTTTAGTTGTAAGTACACTGCCAAGTGCTCTCAGTTGATACACCCAGACTATTCCGGTCCTCAGTCCATTGAGCTCCCATTAATTAAAAATTTCTCTCAATATTAGAAATATGTGCTAGAATTGAAAACATATACTGAAGAGACAAAGAAACTGGTACACCTGCCTAATATCGTGTAGGGCCCCCACGGGCATGCAGAAGTGCCGCAACACGACGTGGCATGGACTGGAGTAATGACTGAAATATTTCTGGAGGGAACTGACACCATGGGTCCTGCGGGGCTGTCCATATGAGTACGAGGGGGTGCAGATCTCCTCTGAACAGCACGTTGCAAGGCATCCCAGATATGCTCAATAATGTTCATGTCTGGAGAGTTTGGTCGCCAGCGGAATTGTATAAACTCAGAAGAATGTTCCCAGATTCACTCTGTAGCAATTCTAGACGTATGGGTTGTCGCATTGTCCTGCTGGAATTGCCCAAGTCCGCCGGAATGCACAATGCACATGAATGGATGCAGGTGATCAGACAGGATGCTTACTTACCTTTTCACCTGCCAGAGTCGTATCTAGATGTATCACGGGTCCCATATCACTCCAGCTGCACACGTCCCACACCATTACAGAGCCTCCACCAGCTAAAACAGTCCTCTGCTGACATGCAGGGTCCATGGATTCATGAGGCTCTCTCCATACCCGTACATGTCCATCCGCTCGATACAATTTGAAACGAGACTCTGAAACGTCCCCTTTGAAAAATTATGAATGACGGTTTTGGTAAGCTTCTACGTTATTTGATTTTGAAACAGATGAGTAAAACTCAACGTACTCCAACAGTTTTCTGTTTACTTATTCTGATTATCACTAAACTGACAGACAATACTTTTTAGCGCAACGCAATATGACTTTCAATAATACCTACAAAAGAATGGCACCGGCTAACAATAACCTATACCTTTCATGAATCACTTACCTCACAAAAATCTTCGTTACTCGAACTAGTACAATACAGCGAGCGCCAATACTGCCAGCTGAATAAAAGATTTTAAGTACTCAAGGCACTACTCATAGGCATAGTTAGCAAATGAAAGATTTTGATAGAGAACAAACAATGTATTTACCTTAATAGTGTTCAAGTCATCATATATATATATCAATTCATGACATCCATCTTTACAAATTTCCTTTTTCTGGCGGACACACGTCCAGATCGTTTGCTTATAGTAACTTCTCAGAACTCTGGCATCTCTCTCTCTCCACATCCACAACTGCTGGAGGCTCACTTCCAACTGTGCAATGCTACGTGCTGTTCACATGCAACTGCCCAACACTCCAATAGCGAATATTCCAACAATGCCAACCAGACACAGAGTGCACACAGCAGTCGGTGATTTTCATACAGAGTGCTACATGGCGTTACCAACATAAAAACCTAAACAGCCTATTTACAACTCGTCCGATCAGGCAACATGTTTCAGTCAACAGTCGACTGACGGTGTTGAAGGGCCGTATTCTGTCTGTTTACACATCTCTGTATTTCTTTTGCACTTCAGTGTATAAGTGTAATTTTGCAGCCTCCGCCACGTTGCTTGGTTCCCCTCTCTTGCCTCACCACCTGAATCTCCCTGAACCGGAATTTTAGCCGGAAGCTTTCTCTGAATACTGCACCAGGAACTTCTGTGGGCATCTCGTATTCGCGACGTGTTCTTCGCTTCTACATGTACCTGCTACGCCGTAGAGACCTCTCAATTTTCTTTTCATCCACTTCAAAAGAAAGGGAGTTTCTGATTTCGAATCGGACACGTAATGTGAACCTCACTGCATGCAGATGTTTGCGGTGGACGCTGCTCTCTCCCCCTCCCCCCCCCCCCCCCCCCCGCCCACCCTCTACCGCCCCTCCACGGCGCCAGACCCCGGCCTCCGCTGGCCCTGAGCTCAGCTGTCGCCGACCCACGTCAGCCTGCCCTGGCAGGCGGCCACAGCGTCGTAATCTCTCCGTGCGCTTCGTCACGGCGTTTTATCGACTGCAAAGTTCATGGCTCACCGTGGGAAATCACGTTCTGAACGAATACTGCGCAGAGAAGCCATCAAGAAACAAACCGTACGCTTACCACGTTTTTGGGCAGCTTCATCTAGCACGAAGTTGAGCCACGTTTCTCAAGAATGGTTTTTTGCTGAACTCGGTGAGTCTTTCCCTTCTCTCACTCCTAGAAGCAAGGCCATATTGTCCTGTACCCCTTTTTCCTACTCCTTTCCATACAACCGCATTCGAATGCCCGACGACTATTAGATGTTCATCTTCCTTTACGTACTGAATTCCTTGTTCAATATCCTCTGTCTCTTGGTCTTCAACTTGCGACGTCGGCATGTATATCTGAACTATTGTTGTCGATTTCGTGAGCTGCCGATTCTGGTAAGAACTCTATCATGGAAGTCTTCACATTACCTCACCCGCTGCCCTACCTTCCTCCTCATAACAAATCCTACTCCCATTATACCCTCTCCCGTCGGAGGTTCGAATCCTCCCTCGGGAATGAGTGTGTGTGCTGTCCATAGCGTAAGTTAAACTTAGTTTAAGTAGTGTGTAGGTTTAAGTACCGATGATCTCAGTACTTTGGTCCCATAAGACGGCACCAAAAATTTCCAATTTTCCCATTATACCACTTTCTGCTGTTGTTGATATTATCCTGTAATCATCTGACTAGAAATCCTTATCCTCCCTATATATCCAGATTGAGCCTTATTTCCCTTTCCATATTTTGTAGTTTCCGTACCAGGTACAAACTTCTGACATTCCACTTCCCAACACGTAGAATACTATGCTTTCGTTGGTTATTGAATCTTTTTCTCATGTTACCTCCCCATTGGCAGCCACCTCCCAGGGATCCGAATGGGAACTTGGTTCAAATGGCGCTGAGCACTATGGGACTTAACATCTATGGTCATCAGTCCCCTAGAACTTAGAACTGCTTAAACCTATCTAACCTAAGGACATCACACAACACCCAGTCATCACGAGGCAGAGAAAAATGGGAACTAGTCCGGAATCTTTCGCCAGTGGAGAGATCATCATGACACTTTTCCGCAAATACGTAATACCAGATTAAACAAATAACACAAGGTGTGATGTTCTGCCTTCTGCGGACACACAGGCCCTCTACCCCAGACGTCAGCCAAGGAGAGAACGGCCGACAGTCGGTCTCTCCGGAGTCTGGACAGCAGCTCCAGTCTCCACTTCCAGGAGGCCATTCCAGAACATGGTGAACACGATTGAGGACGTCAGGTTTCGCACACCCCCTGCTGGAGGGGTGGGGACACTTTTCCAGCCGGTCAGCTCGGTGAACCCGTTTTATAACCAAGCCAGCAGATACGAAGGTCAGAAAAGGAGAATTAAGTATTCTAGTTACACGGGGGAAATATAGTCGCGACATTTTATCTTCAAGTACGTTTCGAACAAAAGCAGTCAATCGAATTACGTGAAAGTTACAGGTTGTGCACAGTGTGAACAGTCCAACCATCATGCCAGGTTTTACAGATAGGCTATACCAGAAATATTCACTCAAATACAGCGCTCCAAACGTGACCAAAATTTCTGAGGTGCCACCGCTACTTTTTGTCACGCTTCACTTACTGGTCTCCCTGTGTGGGCTACAAATTAGTACATCTTGCTTTGATTGCTCAGAGAACCTGCCCAGAAAATTTGGACAAAATGTGGCATCACCGACTGGCGGCTGGCAGGCCACTCACCATGCGATCATCATGTGTGTGTTGTCAACTCGCACTGTAAGAAGGCCACACGACAAAGCTGTTCATTCAGTCACCACTTTTGAGAGGTGGAATTTTTTTCTTAGCGATCTTCTGCCACATATTGATTGCCACAGCAACGTCCAAAACGTCTCAAAAAATTTAAACGTGGCCTTCTCTGGTCTCCGAAGGCGATCCTTGCGCTGGTTGTTAAAACTTTCGTCCGTCATCATATTGCTTACCATTGTGTTGATTACACTGGATGAACTGATGAAATATGCTGAAACGTCTCTGTGAAGTCGTTTCATAAGACGCTTGTCGAATTCGGTACAACTTATTCACTTTACTACCCGATTTTAGCTCAGTTCAGGAACTCTTCCAGAAAGACAGAGCACTCAAATAAGGCCTATTGAATATTGATATTACACGTGTGTTTCAATGTGGGGTTTCGGTTTTGTTTTATGGGAAACGCTGAGTTTTTCATAGTCTGCTGGGAGCAGACGATGTTGCTTCCCGTTTGAAGGAGAGCACAGGACGACCAGCTTAGGTTTCCAATACCTGAACATAGGTTTACCCATCTTAGTCGAAGGCTGTGTCGAAGGTTATTTTTGTGTGTGAGGTTGGTGACGGAGGGCTACCCCTCTGGTAGCTTCCGCTGCAGCGGGAGCTAGGCAATCTCAGTGAGAAAGGGGCACTCTTCGGTGAACGCTTGGTGAGTACGGATCGTAGTTCTTAAGAGGAGTTTCAAGTGATAGGAATCAGGTTGAGTTACGACTTCCTTATGTTTAACTGGTGAAATACTTAAGAACTTTAGCTTATCTGAAGCGTGTGAAGCGAGTTATTTTTTTTAATGATTTTTAATCTTATATTTTGTGGAAATTGCTTCTGTCATTGTGTGTCGATTTTGTGCCACGTGTTTCGTAATCAATGACCCTTCTGGTTCACCACGGCACCGCAATAGGCTTTATTTCAACAGTTTGCTTGTTTAATGAGCTACAATTTCTGCAAGAATATCTGTTCTTTCGTGCACTTTCTACAAAGCAGCATAACAGTTTGAGTCAGAATACACCACGTGCTCTAGTTCGGCCATTTGCAAGCAGCAGACGCAGTTAGTATGTTAAATAATTATCGCACAGCCTTGTGTATTGGTTAAACCTCTGTCCAGAATACAGCATGCGTAGAATCGTAATACGACTCTCACTGATGTTTTTATGGTATTAATGCAAAAAGAGATAATAGTATAATTGTCTCCCACCCCCGTCTTCTGTGTTTCTTCTTGCTGTAGTTAAATTGTGCTCTGTTTCATTCTCACGTAATTCTTACTTAAATATTTTGAGTCAGGCACCAGTTATGTGTAGTTCGGATATGCAACCAAATATTTAGTTCCAAAAATAAATTACGTGAAAGATAAATTCTTTGGTGTCGATCTTACCCCCTTACTCTGATTTCCATTCCTGAATTAATCAAGTTGTTTCATGCACGACATGGAGTGCTATTTATCTGGCTGCTTAAAGAAATATGCATACTTGTAATTAAATTATTAAAGTAATTAAACTAATAATTTTCCAGCTCCGTTTTTTCTAAATGGTTAGGAACGGCTTGGGCTGGTGGCGACCCTGAATTCCTGAATTTTTATCATTATTTGTGAGAGAGAAGCAGCTAGAAATGCGAGATAACGTATATGGCCCGATGAGAAACGCCGTAAACGTAGTAATACGTTACAATGTGTTTAGTGAATGGGTTTGCAGTTCCCGTTCTGCTGTCCTTGTTGCTTCCGGTTGTTCTGGCCAGTTGTTTACAATTTACACACAGAAGAGCGAGCATCGAACCATCTATGGTCTTCAGTTGCTGAAAATGCAAACAACTCGACAGAACAACCGGGAGCACACCACTAATCAGTCGCTCCGCGAAAAGCCGAGAGATCGTGTTAGAGAAGTATGTTATCAGCCAATTCATTCCAGTTTTTTTTAGTGTTTCTTGTGTAACCAACAAACCGCCGATTCTCTAAGGCAGTGTTTTTCAACCGGTGGGTTGCGACCCCCTGGGGGTCGCAAAGCCTTCTTCCTCAGGGGGCCGCGGTCGCAGGAGAAAAGAAACTTGTCCATATTGTGCCTGCTCAGAGCGAAATGCGAAGACAGTAATCATGTCCGTACTTGCTGGCATACCCGGACAACTCATTCTAGTGACCGAAAACGCGCGCGACTATGCCTTCTCACACCCACGCCTCTACCGGGAAAAGAATTTTATTATATCTCTGCAGGCAGAGATTTATCGATCAGTATAGCATCAACAGAAAGAAAACTGAATACGTTGCCTTTGAAATCGCTGACATACTTTTATTGTGGTTCTGGGGGTCGCCAGAATATTTTTACTTGGAAAGGGGTTGCGCATTTAAAACGGTTGGAAAACACTGTTTTAAGGAACGCAATTCCCATGAGCAAAACGGTTTCAAACTCCTGATTACAAGTGAATTAATACGTTAAATATTCTGCGTTAAGAATGTAAGTGACAAAATGTTTAGACAAGATACGAAATTATGCTCCCATGTGTACAACAGTTTCAAAGTCCTGATTACGTTACAAGTGAATTCATACGTTAAATATTCAGAGTTAAAGATGTAAGCAACAAAAAGTTTAGAAAAGATATGAAATTAAGCTCGAAGTTTGTCAGAGGTCATTGAGTTCTGTCATTATGAAACACTGGGTGATACATCCAAGGGAATTTGAGCTCCACTTTAAGAGCAAGCGGGTTTTTCACGCATGACAATGTTTCTGACGTCGCATCTCCTCATCAACATGGGGTACAGTGATGTAATTTCGCAGCTACGTCCAGTAGTGTATCTGGATGCTGCCTGCAAACTGCGTTGCGAACAGCGTCAGTAGTAAACAAGTAATAAATTAAGAATACAATGCCTTCGGCTGAACTTTTGCTGATCGAACAGTAAAAAAGTTTTCTTCCTTCACAGGCTCTGTGTGTGTGTCGGGGGGGGGGGGGGTGGATGGGGGGGGGGGGGGGCAGCGAGAAAAAGTTTCGTGAAGGTTTGACGGAGGAACGTGTGTGTAAAGTTTACTGGGCGTTGCTGAGTGCCTTCAGTCGGACAGCGAAAATCCGGCAGCGGCACCGCATGCGCTACGGACGGCGCACTCTTCGCAGTTTCGGCAAACACCGGCATTTCAGCTGCTCAGTGCACCCCAGGCTATAATAGAAGTGTTTACGTTTCGATAGAGGTAGTTTTACACAAACTCTCTTAGGAATGGCTGAGAACTGTAAATATCACTTCCAAACATTTTTCAGTGTCACGATTAGTTCTTGGTTACACAAAACGGTCAAATATTTGCAAATGTTTCAGTAATTGTATAGCAGTACATTCTATTAGACATGTTTTGATTCTAGTGTGGCCATCAAGGTCCTGAATTTGTACAGAATGGCGTCTCTACCCTATAGATAAGGATACATACTACAACAAAATCCGGTACACATGCTCCACATTTTTTTTGCTAGGGATACTTCCCACACAGTTAAAATAACAGTTTTTAATAACTGCAAACATTTCGGTTTTGTTTGTATTTTCGTTCAAATAGCTTACCATGCACAACATACCAGATCCCTACGACAGGGATGATGACAAAAAAATTAAGAAAAGTACTCCTATGTACGTGTAAGAAGTGTGGAGAATTATATCTGCAAAATAATTGGTTATGTTGCGCAAATTGTATCTTTTGATTATATGAAGATTACACAATTTTTTATTCGTTTTGTGTCGACTGTGGACGAGAAAATGGAAAGAAATCAGATTAACTAAGTTTGTAAAACTTTCTTTTGTGTTTTATTTAATATTTCACCATGTGTTATAGAGTGTATCAACTAAAGTTAAATGTGTTATGTGTCTTAATTTTAATGTTTTCAACTATCAGCAAGTAGATTAGTTACGTAGACTGGTAAACTATTCAGATACGTAAATGATGTATTAAAAAGCTATTGTTAACACTTCATAGTTTTTCCTTCACCCCACAACATATTTATAGCCAAAAATGTGTTCATGAACGTGTATACACAGATTTTGACTTAAGAACAGCGTGGTTTGGCGGTTTTTAGCATCCAGCATATCACCCATGGAATAACGGTAGACGCCATAGTGTAAAGATGTTTTCATGGCCAAATACGCGTAAACGTTACGTAGAAGAAATAAAAAAATATCTAAAGAGAACTGGTGTGCTTATTTGTACAAAAAAGTTTTAGTAAAAGTAGTAATCGTGACAAACTTAACTACATTTCTCTTGTGATGCATAAATATACTAGTCACGTAGATACGTCATGAACTCACAGAGCAACAATGTGAGAGTTAACTTTTGCCTTCTATTAACCAGTCTTCACGGCCCATATAATGTCTTCTCCCACTGCCTTTTTTTTAAATTTTTGTCTTCACAGCAAGACAGCCGACCAAGCATCCTGAATCGTCTTTCCAACTCCAGGTACTGGAAACGTTTCCGACTGCTCGTACTGTGTGCCTGGACTGCCTGGATACGAAGCTGATTTCGTTCTTCAGTATCTACGTACAATAAAATTTACCACGAACTTAAAAGTCTCGTAGTGTGCAATTTAATAAACAATGTGCCACTTTCGCGAAAACTGAGCCTCTGCTCCGAGTGTTGTTTTCAGCCAATCACAGCAGAAGGCAACTGTTACCATGAGAAAAGTCACTGACGTCACGTCATTTGTTAATTATGGGAAAATTCTGAGTGCACTTTCGTGTGCATTATGTAGTTAAAATGAATTTCCCGCCCTGACGGCAAATTTGCTACTGTCTTCATTTTTATGTTTTCCGTCTTTTTTTAGTTGCCTTAAAATTCGGGGACGTATGTTCCGTCTATGCAACTAACTGAATGCAGTTTTGTGTATTACCATACGCGTTTCGCTTCTTTTATTTGTGAAGCATCTTCAGTGGCGATTTCCAGCGGTGTTAACTCATGTTCTGGAGATGTATTCGTTAATTTCTATGCTCCAGCTGGCCGATTTCCGGTGTTCTTTCACGCACATTTGATTCAACACATTGCATATATCACTTGCACTTTCCTGCCTGCAATTGGTTGCATAGGTGGAACATATCTCCACGAATTGTTACTACCCGTTCATTTGCATACTGGTGACTGAAGGCTGTCATTTGAATTCTGGGCTCCAGACAACACTTGACAGATCTGCATCAGAAGATCATATGATCAGAAAGATCTGAGGAGTGTCCAGTAAAGATCTTGTTTCCCGGCCGAGACGCAAAAGCACATATAGGCGCACATGACGATTCTTGCTGTACCGATTTTGTGAATGAAAATATAAACCAGCGCTCTTCATGATGTGCCCACACTAGCAGTTCGAAAATGCGGCACCTGTTGGTACTACTACATATCTCCTTTGACCGCTGACGAAAATGCCGGATAAATCACTCATCAAAATGTAATATACGTAAAATACCTTTAGCAGTAAGAACTATTTAATTTATTCCCACTACAATATATTCGTACGCATCGCCAAATCACAAACTACCCCTTCAATCTAAGTTAGATAAAAGTATCACCACGCTGTGCCGTCCAAGCAAACAATGTAGAAGGAAAATAAATGTCAGTGTTGTGTTCCGTCCATGCACTCAGGATGTCCCGTCAAATTACGACACAGGTGAAAGCCAATGTCTGGCATCGGGAAAACACTAGTGGGAGACTTGTTTTGTCGTACTTCTGAAGGTGTAATGTATATATACGCCAGAATGCGTTAAACATAGTAAAAATGCGGACATCGGACTATGATACATACGAATCCGCTGCCCCACGCTTCCTTTCACATTCACATTCATTGGCTTACCCATCTCACAACGATACCACCTTACTTCAACCTAACCTAGAACTCATGCTGTGCTACAGATAAGTCTGTCTGCATAACCAGGATTTCAGGGAGGTGGGGAGGACGCTATCGTATCAACCCTTCTGGAAAGTTCGTCTACAACCATTTGCATTCCTATTTTTTCGTTTACTTCAACAAAAAGCGCTGAATTTACTTTTTGCGTATTAATATCAAGAGATCCGCTTGCTGTGATATAAACTATGTAGCTTATGCTTCTTCTGTATACAATAGCAACACACTTTATGCTGTGGGAAAGTACAGCTGTAAGAGTGCGTTCTTGTTAAGCAAAACCACAGCAGTAGTTTATTAATCCTTTGTTTATCCTGATAAAGTGTTACTCAAAATCTTATGTGGTTTCGTTTGACAAAAATATGTATGTCAATCTTCAGTTTCTGCCAACGTATCTGTTGATCGAACAGCCCAAGTGTGGAATGCCGGTTCATAGTGGACTGTTAGATCAAGAACATGTGTAGTAGTTGTGTTCTGCACTAAGATCTGTAATTGTCATTCGGTGTATTTTGACATTATTCTGAACACTGATGAAGACGTATCAGAAAATACACTGAAGACGACTGGTTTTACTGTCAAGTTCTACAGTACTGGTCGTTTATGTGCAGTACTGTTTCCCTCATTCATACACCCTTCTTATTAGAAAAAAAGAGTGTTTTTTGATCAGTGTAAGCTACAGTCACTGTCTGGATATATAGAGTTCGTATTAATAGAAGTGAACAAAGACGAAACTTATAACGGCGAACTTTTTGACATCTGCAAAAGTACGCAGTAAAATTATCAGTTTTAGGTCAACGTAGCAGTTTATTAATGTCTGAATTTACAGAGGTAGAATAAAGATGAAATGCAGCACAACCTCATCTAACTTACTGCCTATCCAACAGACTGGTCTGTCACCACAAACGTTACTGTAGAAAAGATATACCGAAATTACATGGAAAAGCGCTCTGTACTACAACATGTTTGCGTGACGTCATGTGCCGTGGTCTGCTAATTCAGTAGTGGGGGAAACAAGCTGAAGAAATTAGTTGGAATAAATCTTTGTTTAGCCGAAGTTTCGTACTCTGCAGTTTTCGTAGAGCTCAGAGATTCCGAAACATGTGATTGAATGCTCCACTAAGGAATTGCTAAAACTCGTCCCACTTGCTTTGACGTCGAGCGATAAATAACGGGAACAGACTGAGCAAGCTAGAAGCAATGTGCCAATGCAAACTTATTTTATTCCCCAGTAGTTTAATTTTTGTCTTAACATCGTGTCTCCTTAGAATAGAAGGAAAACGTTTCGTTCCACTGGAGCAGCTATTTTTCACCATTCCTCAGCAACAGTAGGTTAATCCTTCTACAAATCAGATGTATACGAAACAACACTATAATTCGAAAAAAAAAAAAAGATTCAAGCGTGAACAAGAGAAGAAACTCGTTCTCAGCGGACCAAGCGTGTGAAATGCTTCGAAATAAAGTCTAAAATTCTTAGAACAGCAGACTTAATGGGAATTTTGGTATGACTATACTATACCAAGATCTTAATAAGCAATTTGCGAGTGAAATAACCGACAAAAAATAAATGAGACCACAGAATTACTATCACTGCGACAAAAAAAGACTCAACAAAGCAGGGAAATATGAAAATGGTCATCCTTACCTTAATAACGATATCCGTGTCCCAGAAGAATTTATCGGAGCGGGAGCTGCAGTACGAAATCCCGACGCAGACCCTCACACTGCGAACAGCTCACTGTAAATGCGACAGACAACTGAAGTCGCAGGACGTGGCCGCGGCGCCAGTGCTGCCAACGGCTGAGAAGGCGGCAGGTACCAACCGCAGTCGGCCTCGGCAGCCGCTACAGGGGCCTCACGCAGGGGGCCGTGTGTGGCCTGCCGACTCAGTACTGGCGCTGGAACTTGTGTGGGCAGGCTTTCTTGCGAACACTCCTCTGTCTGTCTGCGCTGCCCTTCTGTATACACGTTCAATATCCCTTGTTAACCTGTTTGCAATGGGCCTCACCCAATCGAGCGATGTATGTGGATGGGTCACACGAGTGATTTGTAAACTGTCTCCCTTGTAGACCGACCGCATTGCTCCAATGTCTTGCCTGCGGACAAAAGTCTGCCTCTTACTTTACCTACAACTGAGTCTATGTGATATTTCCATTTCATATCCCCACATATTGCCACACCCAGATCTTTATCTGAGTTCCCTGTTTCCAAAAAGTGACTCACTAATACCATAACCCTAGAACATAACGTTTCTACGTCTTCTTAGGTGTACAGTTTTCTATTAAATATTGTGCAAATAAGACTCAAGTGCGTGGGAGAGAGACACTCGTCAGGGCGATGGAGAGATTTGCAGTTGTGAATGGACACTGGGACGGGCAGCTGTCGCATGTCGGGGCCCGCGCGCCTCGTATGCTGAAAGGCGAATGTGTGTATTTTCTATGTGTGTGACTGTTGTCGGTAATAACTGCTTCTCTACATATGTTGTCATTCATTGAAATCCGAATGGATTCGAACCATTATATAGTCAGTTGAATTCCTGGTCCTCCGGTAAAATAGACGATTTGTTTTAGAATTCTGCAGATTTAAAGCAATTTGTTAAACTCTGCTTTTACTTGAAATCGTATAAAAGTCTGAGTAAATATTTGTGCAGCTTCTTTGAAAATGGTTGAAGTGGCTCTAAGCACTATGGGACTTAACATCTGAGGTCATAAGTCCCCTAGACTTAGAATTACGTAAACGCAAGTAACCTAAGGACACCACACACATCCATCCCCGAGGCAGGATTCGAACTTGCGACCGTAGCAGCAGCACTGTCCGGACTGAAGCGGCTAGAACAGCTCGTCCACAGTGGCCGGCACAGCTTCTTTCTGAGAGTACTTAATTATAGGTAATGCTATCATCTCTACCAACTGTGACCTTGCTGTTAACATTGCTTCCAAAGCCACCAGCCACATATGTTGTCATTCATTGAAATCCGAATGGATTCGAACCATTATATAGTCAGTTGAATTCCTGGTCCTCCGGTAAAATAGACGATTTGTTTTAGAATTCTGCAGATTTAAAGCAATTTGTTAAACTCTGCTTTTACTTGAAATCGTATAAAAGTCTGAGTAAATATTTGTGCAGCTTCTTTGAAAATGGTTGAAGTGGCTCTAAGCACTATGGGACTTAACATCTGAGGTCATAAGTTGGAGTGTTGTCTGGGAGGGGGAGAGGAGAGCGGGGGAAAGAGGAAGACAGGGAGAGAGAGAACTACTTCATCCGCGTGTAGGGAACACCCCACGCATTTGTTCTGCTATGTCCCTCGTCATCGTGAATGTTCCCACAGTGTGAAACATAGGCTCCCGACATTGCTTCTCATTTTGTATACACTCCTGACAGCAGCGCTCCAAACCGACAATAAGATATATACTTCTGAATACGGTAAACAAGCAATGCTAGTAGCATGATTTATATTGATCTGTAACACAGTTTTTACGATAGGGAACGTCTGTAATGCCATAAAAATCTGCATTACCTAAAAGATTACATCTCATTTTGCTTATTTACTCAACAACTTTAGATTTTGCTAACTACACTTCCAGCCAGATCAGTGAACGTGTAACTTGGAAAGCGTGTATGGAATGCAACATCTAGATTGTTTAAGGTACCAAATAAGCCATCACAACTGTAGATGAGGTGAAAACCACAAAAAATGGTAATAAGACAGCAAAATCAATAACACTTTTTGTCAACACTCAAGAAACCAGTGCCACAAACGGCAAGAATCATCCAGCAGATTGATTATATTTACAATAGTACTCGTTTATTAGAAAATTGAGTAAAATGTAAAAACCTGGGAATCATTAGACTCCTAAAAACATGTTGATTGTCAAAGAGTGTGTCTACCATAACAAGTACACACAGAAACAGACATAATTATGTGCTTCTCATGCTCGATACATGTGTTTATTACGTTCTCTTGCTTTCAGAGGAGTGAGCTGCAGTTACAGACACACTGAGAAGTACTGCTCCGTGAATAAATTGCAGCTTACGTCACAGAATCAATGGGGTTCCACTGTGTTTACATTTATTACACTATCATTCATGTCCCTGGATAATTTACTAATGCTTGGGACGCAAGAATATAGTACCAATTTCGTTAATGAAGTAGAAAATTAATGAGAAACAAACGTTAATCTTGCAGCTGGCTTTCTCGCTGCTAGAGGCGCTAGTCTCGTTCAGTAGTCAGGCGCTCAACAGCAGTGACTGCCGCCAGAGAGAGAGAGAGAGAGAGAGAGAGAGAGAGAGAGAGAGTGTGTCACTTATTTTTAGCGGCCATTGCTAACTATCAGCCATCTCTGTTGGTGGAAAGCAGACTGTCTCTTCATCGTTCCGATGTTAGTGTGCCATGTAGGTGTTCATAATGTAAAATGGAGGAAAATGCTATACCGGTGTATAGTGGGAATTTCGAACTGGAACTCATACTCCTACAAAAAAAGGTCAATTTTACTACTTTTACTACAGTTGTGTCTATGAATGCTTAATCTTAGACGTTCTGTAGGTGAGAGTGTTGTGCCTGTGCGATAGTGTACCCAGGAACACACGATTTTTGGCTAGCGAGTTATTTTAGAATCGCATTGGCGAACAGTGGACCAGAGCAGCCGGCTATTCGTCTCGCGCGCCGTACTTCTGCTGTTATTTCCGCGCAGTGGCACCAGACAAGAGTAAGTCATTTCCGTTACAGGCATACTCGAATTCAGTGCCTGGTTAAGGAAGCGCGGAGCCTGTAGCAAATTCTGACAAGGGGCTCTTGGTTTGTTTAGGTCGTATCCCTTACGATATCAAATAAAACAAGATTGTTACAAATAAACTTTTCTCGATGTAATTTCGGCAAATTTAGAAATAATACAAGTTAGATCAATGTAACTGAGCAAATCGTATTCAATGTTCATTATACTGAGGTCATTTAGACGTTCCCGTCCCATCGTATTTCTTAATTCATTTTTAATCCGCTGTAACGCTGTAAACGAACGTTCTTCACTGCAGTTGGTGATAATTAAAGATTAGTAAGTGCGTAAGGCTACTTGTACATATGGAAAACACGATCGTAACGAATTTTCCACTAAAAATCTGTAAATTTGTAGTTCCAAAGCTTCGTTCTTTTTTCTGTCAATGGCAGCAGCGACATCCGTTTTCTGCAGCTCAGTGAGCTGTACCAGTTCAATGAATGGAGAACATGGAACTAAAAGGTCTGCCGTTTCCGAAATGACGGTGAAACCAGGTGGAAGAAGATTGCCTACTGGTTTAGAGTTGTCACAAGTCTGGCTTTCTCCGGATTTGTTTTGGCACTGGTCGCATCCAGAGCTGTCTGTTGCGGGGAGGGATTGTCTGAAACACGCCCGGATTTGTTTGTGCTGTCGGAGAAATTAGAATGATTGAAAACAACACATTAATAAACACTATTTGCTAAATATTTACTAAATGGCGACATTTCTGTGCGTAGCTTCTTTCAACGGCCATTAAAAGAAGCCAGTGCCACGCACACTTACCGCTCTCTTGTACACGTATTTTTTTTCGCCACTTCGCGCGAAACATAGTTTTGAGACTGTTCACGTGCTGTATTAGTCTGTTCCCGTGGTCTAGGGGTAGCGTCTTTAATTCATAATCAAAACGTCTTCGGTCCCGGGTTCGATCCCCGCCACTGCCCAAATTTTGAAACATAATCAGCATTGGCAGCCGAAGACTTCCGGCATAAGAAGTCAGCCTCATTCTGTCAACGGCCTTGTCGAAGAGGGCGGAGGAGCGGATTGAGGTTCAGGGCACTCTCTTGTCCTACGGGTGGGAAATTGCCCCTAAAGGCGGAAAAATCAGCAATGATCAACGACATGAGGCTGCAGAAGGCAATGGAAACCATTGCATTGAAGACACGTAACGTGTATCCACAGGACATGTGGCCTGTAATTGAAGAAGTGTCATGATGATCTCTCCATTGGCAAAAGATTCCGGAATAGTCCCCCATTCGGATCTCTGGGAGGGGACTGCCAAGAGGGAGGTTACCATGAGAAAAAGATTGAATAATCAACGAAAGGATAACGTTCTACGAGTCGGGGCGTGGAATGTCAGAAGCTTGAACGTGGTAGGGAAATTAGAAAATCTGAAAAGGGAAATGCAAAGGCTCAATCTAGATATAGTAGGGGTCAGTGAAGTATAGGGTAATATCAGATGAGTATAGGGTAATATCAACAGCAGCAGAAAATCGTATAACAGGTGTAGGATTCGTTATGAATAGGAAGGTAGGGCAGAGGGTGTGTTACTGTGAACAGTTCGGTGACCGGGTTGTTCGAATCAGAATCGACAGCAGACTAACATCGACAACGATAGTTCAGGTATACATGTCGACGTCGCAAGCTGAAGATGAACAGATAGAGAAAGTGTATGAGGATATTGAAAGGGTAATGCAGTATGTAAAGGGGGACGAAAACATAATAGTCATGGGCGACTGGAATGCAGTTGTAGGGGAAGGAGTAGAAGAAAAGGTTACAGGAGAATATGGGCTTGGGACGAGGAATGACAGAGGAGAAAGACCAATTGAGTTCTGTAACAAGTTTCAGCTAGTAATAGCGAATAGCCTGTTCAAGAATCACAAGAGGAGGAGGTATACTTGGAAAAGGCCGGGAGATACGGGAAGATTTCAATTAGATTACATCATGGTCAGACAGAGATTCCGAAATCAGATACTGGATTGTAAGGCGTACCCAGGAGCAGATATAGACTCAGATCACAATATAGTAGTGATGAAGAGTAGGCTGAAGTTCAAGACATTAGTCAGGAAGAATCGATACGCAAAGAAGTGGGATACGGAAATACTAAGGAATGACGAGATACGTTTGAAGTTCTCTAACGCTATAGATAAAGCAATAAGGAATAGCGCAGTAGGCAGTACAGTTGAAGAGGAATGGACATCTCTAAAAAGGGCCATCACAGAAGTTGGGAAGGAAAACATAGGTACAAAGAAGGTAGCTGCGAAGAAACTATGGGTAACAGTTGATTGATGAAACGAGGAAGTACAAACATGTTCCGGGAAAATCAGGAATACAGAAATACAAGTCGCTGAGGAATGAAATAAATAGGAAGTGCAGGGAAGCTAAGACGAAATGGCTGCAGGAAAAATGTGAAGACATCGGAAATGATATGACTGTCGGAAGGACAGACTCAGCATACAGGAAAGTCAAAACAACCTTTGGTGACATGAAAAGCAACGGTGGTAACATTAAGAGTGCAACGGGAATTCCACTGTTAAATACAGAGGAGAGAGCAGATAGGTGGAAAGAATACATTGAAAGCCTTTATGAGGGTGAAGATTTGTCTGATGTGATAGAAGTAGAAACAGGAGTCGATTTAGAAGAGATAGGGGATCCAGTATTAGAATCGGAATTTAAAAGAGCTTTGGAGGACTTACGGTCAAATAAGGCAGAAGGGACAGATAACATTCCATCAGAATTTCTAAAATCATGGGGGGAAGTGGCAACAAAACGACTATTCACGTTGGTGTGTAGTATATATGAGTCTTCCGACATACCATCTGACTTTCGGAAATGCATCATCCACACAATTCCGAAGACGGCAAGAGCTGACAAGTGCGAGAATTATCGCACAATCAGCTTAACAGCTCATGCATCGAAGCTGCTTACAAGAATAATATACAGAAGAATGGAAAAGAAAATTGAGAATGCGCTAGGTGACGATCAGTTTGGCTTTAGGAAAAGTAAAGGGACTCTATAGAGGCAATTCTGACGTTACGGCTAATAATGGAAGAAAGGCTACAGAAAAATCAAGACACTTTCATAGGATTTGTCGACCTGGAAAAAGCGTTCGACAATATACAATGGTGCAAGCTGTTCGAGATTCTGAAAAAAGTAGGGGTAAGCTATAGGGAGAGACGGGTCGTATACAATATGTACAACAACCAAGAGGGAATAATAAGAGTGGACGATCAAGAACGAAGTGCTCGTATTAAGAACGGTGTAAGACAAGGCTGTAGCCTTTCGCCCCTACTCTTCAAACTGTACATCGAGGAGGCAATGATGGAAATAAAAGAAAGGTTCAGGAGTGGAATTAAAATACAAGGTGAAAGGATATCAATGATACGATTCGCTGATGACATTGCTATCCTGAGTGAAAGTGAAGAAGAATTAAATGATCTGCTAAACGGAATGAACAGTCTAATGAGTACACAGTATGGTTTTAGAGTAAATCGGAGAAAGACGAAGGTAATGAGAAGTAGTAGAAATGAGAACAGCGAGAAACTTAACATCAGGATTGATGGTCACGAAGTCAATGAAGTTAAGGAATTCTGCTAGCTAGGCAGTAAAATAACCAATGACGGATGGAGCAAGGAGGCCATCAAAAGCAGACTCGCTATGGCAAAAAAGGCATTTCTGGCCAAGAGAAGTCTACTAATATCAAATACCGGCCTTAATTTGAGGAAGAAATTTCTGAGGATGTACGTCTGGAGTACAGTATTGTATGGTAGTGAAACATGGACTGTGGGAAAACCGGAACAGAAGAGAATCGAAGCATTTGAGATGTGGTGCTATAGACGAATGTTGAAAATTAGGTGGACTGATAAGGAATGAGGAGGTTCTATGCAGAATCGGAGAGGAAAGGAATATGTGGAAAACACTGATAAGGAGAAGGGACAGGATGATAGGACATCTGCTAAGACATGACGGAATGACTTCCATGGTACTAGAGGGAGCTGTAAAGGGCAAAAACTGTAGAGGAAGACAGAGATTGGAATACGTCAAGCAAATAATTGAGGACGTAGGTTGCAAGTGCTACTCTAAGATGAAGCGGTTAGCACTGGAAAGGAATTCGTGGCGGGCCGCATCAAACCAGTCAGTAGACTGATGACCAAAAAAAAAAAAAAAACCTGGTGCCAGAGACATGTTTTCTTTGTGCATTTTTACAGTGCGACCAGCTTTTTTATCCGCGACTTCGTCCGCGTATTGAAGACTCCGGCGCGGGCGGCGGCTTACAAAGCTTTGCCGTCCTGCCGGCATATTTCATTGTTTGCAGCAAGCGACAGTCTCCTGTGTTGTGTAACAGTGCTTACTTTTATGGCACAGCTGCGATAACTTTGACTGGCGTGTCTAAATGAAATCTGTATCAAATTTTAAGTTAGACCTGCAAAAATACAGCTCAAAATCGCATCCAATTGCGGGCATCAGTTTTTGCGTGGTGCGCGTAGACATACACACAAAAATTCTAAAAATAATTTTTTTCGCTTCGATAGCTGTTATAAAAAAACACCCTCCTATTTAGTTTTCTTAAAAAGCTCCTACGTACAGATATCTTCAAGTTGATATTTTATTATATGTGTAAATTCACAATGCAGTGGAAACCACTGAGCGTATCATCAAAGAGTACCGACTTGTATGAAGCAAAGCTATGTCCAATATTGGATGATTTTCGCTGCCAACGTCCTGAGTACCTGGGCGGACGTCATTCCAGATCACCATCCATTGAAAAATTGTTAAAAGTATCGCTAAGGGAACACTTCCTTTGAACTATAAAGCTGACAATATTAATGTGAGGTACAGATTGAAGAGCTACACCTCTCTCTTTAACGCCACGGATTTGCAAATTGAATATTATTAACCTGTTATTAAAATAATTGTCTAACGAATTATCTGTGTTCGTGCTTCACTCTTTACCATTAATAGGATACAGTGGGGTGAGGTACTGCAACGTGCTAATGCTTAAGATGTGCATCACAGATGGTCAAAGTTCCTCACTATCAAAATTATTGCTCAAATTTTGACGCAAAATCGATTGCAAGGTTGCTATTTCACCAGTGTTCTGTTTTCCTCTTTAAAATATGACTTCAGGTCAAGGACGTTCCATTGTGGTATTAAAAACTCTCAAGTGTATACCAGAACTAAGGGTGAACAAATTCTGAGCACTAAATAAACGTCTGCTGTATTCGAAATCATCCAGATGAGAACTTCAGTCTTTTATGATGCTATCAAACGCAAACAGTTTTTCTTTCACAGTTACATACCGAGACACAACATACTTCTTTACTGTTTAAACTTCGGGGTATATATATGTATCACTATATAAAATCGGTGTCACCCACTTAAACAATCTTCTACTTTGTAAAAAAAAAGTTGACGATTGGCCTCCACGCACCGATTGTTAGATGTCTGTGCCTCTCGGAACTTTTGTCAACTGCCTTTTTTTTTAATCAGTGTTGCCAACGTCAACACTCCCGCGCTTTTACATTTATAACTGTTGCGCGGCGCGGCGTTGGTTGCATGCAGGGGGTTTGCTCCATGAACTAAACGTCACTAAGAAGCCACTGCTGGCCATCGAGGTTGGCTCTGACACACCTGTTACCCGGTTCTTCCTCGTGACGCCAGAAACATTATCAATCAGTTGGCAGAATGTTGCGAACTTAACCAAATGGCGAGATAATTCACCTTTTTCAACAGATTGCTTGCAATAAATAAATGCTATACTTGACATGACTAGAAAAGATGCATACGCCCTGCACAGTGCGTGTTGCGAACTTAGAAGCAGGTAACCATAAACTGTACGCGTTCTAATGAAACATCTATTATACTACACACAGAAGGCGAATACCACTGAACGGTTCAAATGCCTCTATAATGAACTGTGTACGACGAAGTGTCGAATCTCCGCAGCTCACCTAGCACATAAAATGTTACCAACACTCTCCTGAGCTAGTGACAGTAGAGCATAATAAAGGGAGGAGCGGAGTAGCTGGACACAGTCACGACACACACAGCTTCCATGCGTCTGGCTCTTTCACGTTCCATAAGTGCTGTAGTACGTTCGTGCCATGCATACACTGGCAGTCGTCACGATCCATTTTTGACTGCTACGAACGTTCGTCTCTACTTTACATTATTTACCTCAGACTCACACAATTATTCTCTCTTTCATGTGGACGTGACTCATTCTCTTGGCTATGGGGAACTTCTAATGGAATCATTCAGCCGTTGGGCTCATTTTCATGCGAAAATATTGTAACACTGGTGCATACAGAATTACAAATACGAGACGCTGTACAGGTTGGCCGTGTTGCGTACTGCCTGGTACGTCTCACTTTCGCTACACGTTACCGTTCTGTTGAACTGCAGCCTCTTAACCACTCTACCAGGTGCAGAAGCATGAAATCGGACTTTCCGTGTAGACTGTAGAGTGTAGACGGTGCTAGCCGTCAGTGTAGGGCCCGTGAGACCGCGTGTGCAGCGCCATGTGTTTCCTGACGAATGTCAACACACAGTAACCCAAGTCCCGTACATCGGTGTCTGTTTCGAACCCGTAAACATGTCCAGTTTTGTGCCCTGCGGAGTACGATTCGCGGACAGCACTGGTCTTCTGTTATCATTTAAAGAAAACAGCTGATTTCGGCGAACATACTTGGTTTAAAAAATTCAAAGGTGGTGATTTTGACGTGAGAAACGACTAGCGTGGGAAACCACCGAAAAAGTTCGAAGAGAACGAATTGCATGAAGGTGATACTGAAATTCAACAGGAACTCGTGGAACAATTGAATGTGACGTAGAAAGCTGTTTCTCTTCGGTTGAAAGCTGCGGGAAAGTTGTAGAAAGTGGGAAAATGGTTTCTGCCTGAAATGAATGAAAGACAGCAAGCAAATCGAAAGACCACTTGTGAAATGCCGGCCAGATACAAAAGAAAGACGTTTCTCTATCGAATAGTGACACCTGATGAAAACTGGATATATTTTGTGAATTCTAAGCGTCGTAAATAGGTGAATCGGGGAAAACCATCGACATACACTGCAAGACCAAATCGCTTTGGTAAGAAAGCAATGCTCTGTGTTTGGTGGGATCAGAAGGGTATCGTCTATTATGAGCTGCTAAAACCTGGAGAGATGTTAACACTAATCGCTAGCAACAGCAAATGAACGATTTCAATCGAGTATTACGTGAAAAACGATCGGAATTCGGAAAACGCCCCGTCACACACAGCAAAACGGGTCAGAGAAGCGATGGAGGCGTTCAGTTGGGAAATACTAGCACATGCGGTTTATATCCAGACTTGGCTCCGTCCGATTATCATCTATTTGCATCACTGGGACACGCTCTCGCTTAACAACGCTTCAACTCTTACGAAAATGTACGACAATGGCACGATAACTGGTTCGCTTCGAAAGAAGAATTCTTTTTGGCGAAGCATTAATAGTTTGTCGGAGAGGTGGGAGAAATGTCTAAATAGCAATGGAGATTATTCTGAATAAAATATTGTTTATCAGTTTCAAACAATGGACGTGTAATTATTGCAAGCAAATTCCGGTTTCATACTTCTGCACCTGGTGTATACATAGTGTGAACGCTAACAATTCACACCGCGCCAAAGTGGTGTAGGTGAAGTTACTATCCGATACTTGTTGTCTGTGAAGCCGGGAAACAGCCTCATGATGGCTTAAAAAGGCGACTGAGTTACTGTGCATGGCCAAAATAGTCCACGAATATTAGAAGCCCCTTGTTCTTGCACTTACAAAATGTGAAACTGAAGTTTGGTGTAAATTTTACCTGGAAGAAGATCGTGAATTTTAACAGCGTACAATCAACAATAACATAGTTTTGTTTGTTTGGCCTTTTTAATACGAAACTAGTTTGCTTGTTAAGCCTAGTTCGCATGACGACAATGGGTCGCGGCATGCGTTGTGTGAACCGAGCTGCACGCGAAAAGCTTCGTATGCGTCTGCACAGGAGGCGGCGTCTGTGTACACTCCAGCTCCGCCGTTTGTGAGTCCCGCGTAAAACGTGTAGAATGAAAATTCCAGCAAGTGTACAGGTTGTGGCGGAGTTAATGTTTCTTTGCGTGAAACCTCTGCGCAAAACAAAAGATAAAAAAGTTGAGAAACGTATATGGGTTCGTACCTGGCTCAAGAAAAGACGTCAGCTCAGTTGCTCATCGACGTAAAAGTTTTTCTTTTAATCATCTTAGAATGTCACCAGACCAGTTCACTTCCTTTTCAATGCAGCTGGCCAGAGGAGAAAAGACACTGTAATGCGTGAAGAGAATGTGGATAGTGGAGTGTATCAGCCAAGGACATGTAGAAGCATAAATCCTTGGTGGGGGGGGGGGGGGGGAGGAGGCAAAGGCAAGCCGGCAGCAATAATTATTCGAAACGAGCCGCAACAAGATGAGAATGGTTTTTCCAACTCCTTTCCTACGGATGGAGCTGTACTTTGGCAAAATTTAAGAGTTTAAAAATACACTGGAGCCAGAGAAACTCGTACACCTGCGCAATATCGTGTAGGGCCCCGGCGAGCACGCAGAAGTGCAGCAATACTATGTGGCGTGGACTCCATTAATGTCTGAAGTAATGCTGGAGGGAACTGACACCGAGAGTCCTGCAGGGATGTCCATAAATCCATAAGAATACGAGGCCGTGGACATCTCTTTTGAACAGCATGTTGCAAGGCATCCCAGATATGCTCAGTAATGTTCATGTCTGGGGGGTTTGGTGGCCAGAGGAAGAGAGTTCTTCGAGCCACTTTGTAACAATTCTGGACGTGTGGGGTGTCGCATTGTCTTGCTAGAATTCCCCAAGTCCGTCAGAATGCACAATGAACTCATGAACGGATGCTGGTGATCAGACAGGATGCTTACGTACGTGTCACCTGCCAGAGTCGTATCTAGATGTATCAGGGGTCCCGTATCACTCCAATAGCACACGCCCCACACCATTATAGAGCCTCCACCAGCTTGATCAGTTCCCTGCTGACATGCAGGGTCCATGGATTCATGAGGCTGTGTGCATACCCGTACACGTCCGTCCGCTCGATACTATTTGAAACGAGACTCGTCCGACCGGGCAACGTCTTTCCAGTCATCAACAGTCCAATATCGGTGTTGATGGGCGCAGGAGAGGGGCAGAGCTTCGTGCCGTGCAGTCATGAAGGGTACATGAGTGGGGATTCGGCTCCGAAGCCCACATTGATGATGTTGCGTTGAATGGGTCGCACACTGAAATTTTTTGATCCCCAGCACTGATATCTGCAGCAATTTGCACTTCTATCACGTTGAACGATTCTCTTCAGTCGTCGTCTTGCAGGATCTCTTTCTGGCCGCAGTGATATAGGAGAATCGATGTTTTACCGGGTTCCTGATACTCACGGTACACCCGTGTTTTGTCGTACGGGAAAATCCCCACTTCATGGCTACCTCGTAGACGCTGTGTCCCATCGCTCGTTCGCCGTCTGTGACACAACGTTCAAACACACTTCAGTCTTGATGACCTGCCATTGTAGCAGCAGTAAACGATATAACATCTGCGCCAGACACTTGTTATCTGATATAAGCCGTGTCGACCGCAGATCCGTATTCTCCCTGTTTACATATGTCTGTATTTGAATACGCATACCTATACCAGATTCTTTGGCACTTGAATGAATGTACCAGTACCACAAATTGTGAATGTGAAGTACTTCAACAGATGAATGCTGAGAAAAGAATAGATCTTAGCAGATGTTTATATCCTTTTATGCTGTACACAATTTCCTTCTAAAAACGAACCAGCCAACTCGTACCACAGACGTCGGCTGTTCCGCCGCCAGATGTTCCACTCCCCAGCATTCTTCTTAGTTTCGTTTGTGCAACGCTCCTCACCGGATGTGTTGTGTCCTGTAGCTCAGAGATCGACAGTCCTCCAAAGTTAAGATCGCGCAGGACAGCAATGCGTCGCGGCCTGTTTTTGTAGTCAGCGTCATAGAAATTCCCCAACACCTATGCTTAGCATAAATGTCCAGAACGCGAAGAATTTCTTCCGTTTCCCACTTCATACTTCAGTGTCTTTACACTATACTATTTTTGCCAAACGAAATAATGATAAAAAAAACACTATACTGACGCACCTAACCTCAAATCTCGTGGAAATAGCGTCGCCAAAACTGGAATGAACCGAAACTGGTTAGTTTCACCAGCGAGTTGCGCGATAGCGCGCCATGCATGCGCAGTGATTGGGTAGCGCAGTTGCATGCAACCTACTGTCGTCGTGTAAACTAGGGTTAAGGGTTAAGTTCAGATACAATTGTAAACGTAATTAGTTCTTTCACACTGTTTGTAAAAGTTTTGTTTCTGTTATTCCTCTCACGAGAAATTTTTACTTGATGATGTCAATGAAACAGCCGACTAAGCCAGTGGCGCGAGACAGTGATTGGACACTGAAACTCCTGCACAGTGCGCATGCGCTATGGCTCAGGCGGCCTCTAGGCAGCCTTCGTCTGCTGATGTGAGGCTGGGTTATATGGACACATACAGAATATGAAACATAAATTACAAGGGTTGCCCAAAAAGTAATGCGCCGAGTTTTTTTTTTCTCAGTCGAAAACAGTGCTACGAATGTGAAACGTTAGGTATGTATTATTTGAAGTCTGGCCCTGGTAGCTGAGTGGCCAGCGCGACGGAATGTCATACCTAACAGCGCGGGTTCGATTCCTGGGTGGGTCGGAGGTTTTCTCCGCTCAGGGACTGCGTGTTGTGTTGTCCTTATGATCATCATTTCATCTCCATCGACACGCAAGTCGACGACGTGGCGTCAACTCGAAAGACTTGCACCAGGCGAACGGTCTACCCTACGCGAGGCCCTAGCCACAGGGCATTTACATCAGAAGGCGGTTCGGCATAGCTCCACGATTTGCAGCGGTCGGGGAGACCATCCATAGCTGACATGTTGCAGTGAGGTGATGTTGTCATTCGCCGACTTCCACTTGTTTGGCAATTAAAGGAAGCCATTTGTGGAAGATTTTGAGGACGATGAGGAGGTGATTCACACAGTGAAGCACTGGCTCCGCCACCAGGACAAGGACGGGTACCGACAGGGCATACACGCCCTTCTTTCGCTCTGGAAGGCAGGCCATAGAACGGAATGGAGGTTACGTGGAAAAATAGGGGGTGTAGATAAAACACCATTCTTTCGTCTGTGCGATTCTCATTATGTTCAATAAAGAATTGGTGGAGAAAAATAATGTGGTACATCACTTTCTGGGCAACCTTCGTATTAATTAAGAAATCACCCTCCTCTGGTTCTGAAACCCGACTGTGGCTATTAAATCACGCACTTTACCATTATTCTCTATTTTGAAGCACAGACGCACTGAACATCAGAGATGCGAAGAGATTTTTTAAAACCGAAGTTCGCTTTGCAAATTCAATGGAACGGCCCACATGGACACGTCCCTCCCTCTCTGGATGATATCAACCCATTCTTCCCAAGTGTGCAGCTTCCATTGCCAACCTCGGCTCCCCAATGCACTCATACCTTTATGCCGCTGGTAAAGAGGCTGAAATGAGGACTTGTGAATTTTATTATGCTGTCCTTCGTGATCTTTATGATAGTGCTCGAGCCGTCCTTTTGAGAGTTATGGAAGTTCACTGCGAAACTACACTGTCTGATCAAAGGTATCCGGACGCCTGACTTAACTTAAAAGTTCTTGGTGCCCTTCATCGGTAATGCTAGAGTTCAATATGATGTTGGCCCACTCTTAGCCTTGATGACAGCTTCCACTCTCGCAGGCATACGTTCAATCAGGTGATGGAAGGTTTCTTGAGGAATGGCAGCCCATTCTTCACGGAGTGATGCACTGAGTAGAGGTATCGATGTCGGCCGGTGAGGTCTGGCACAAAGTTGGCGTTCCAGAAAATCCCAAATGTTTTCTATAGGATTCAGGTCATGACTCTGTGCAGGCCAGTCTATTACAGGGATGTTATTGTCGTGTAACCACTCCGCCACAGGCCGTGCTTTATGAACAATTGCACGATCGTATTGAAATACTAATCGCCATCCCCGAATTGCTCATCAACAGTGGCAAGCAAGAAGGTCTTTAGAACATCAATGTCGGCCTGTGCTGTGATAGTGCCACGCAAAACAACAAGGGGTGCAAGCCCCCTCCATGAAAAACACCACCACACCGTAATACCATCGCTTCCGAATTTTAGTGTTGGCACTACACACGCTGGCACATGACGTTAAAAGCGGTGGCTCGTTTTTCTTATTTTTACAGGTTACTATTCCTTGCTGTAGTGGCTGTGATTTTTGATATTTTTTGTCTAAACCAGCAAGGCAAAACAGAGGCCACTACTTCCGTCACATCAAGTGGATTTAGTGCTCACGTACTCACAGCGAGCCGTGAACACTTCCCAGTTTATCAATGGGGAATAGTTGAACATGGTTACTACTGTTATCGGTGCCATGCGTGCAATGGTCGTGCCAGGCGCGCGATATGGAATCTTTATACTGTTGTTAGTGGCGCGAGACTTGCACGACCTTATAGCAACTGTTATAGTTCCGCATTATTCTGTTACACTAGGGATCAGTTCACGTAAGGAAAGAGAGAGAATGTAAGATTAAGGGACACATCTATTAAACAGTTGAGAATCGAACGATAATACAACCAAATGGGGGTGGGGGGAAGAAAGATTCGAGTTCTGCAGCCTGCCCTAACGTTCGTTCATAACACGCCATGATAGCAGGAGGAAAGGAATTTTAGGAACGATCGCCGTATTATCAAACAGAATCCCATTTAGTAAATGAGCGGGTTGCAGGCGTGCAACGACCGCCACCACGAATTGGCCAAGACTAAGAAGATGCTACTGTGCGTGAATCGCTCGGTAGCCTCCCGTATTAAAGCAATAAAACACGCAAGACGCGAAACTATTCACAATGACCTGTCAGGTCCCCTCTGGGCCGCAGGGCGCGAATCTAGAGTGCACGCCGGCGCTCGTGCTTACCGAACTTCATCTCCTGGAAGCGGCACCCCCGGTCTCCGGCACGGCCACACTAGAGCTGCCCCTACTGCCCCTTTGTCCACCATCCATCCGCGCAGGGCGGTTGGCGCCCGCCCGCGGAAAACGGGCGCGCACCTGAACTGGCCAATCTTAGGGCCGGAATTTCACAGGGAGGCAGGCGACCTCGCGACGTTAAAATTCAGAAGAAATATCAGTTACAAGGTTGGTAAGGCAGGTTGGGGAACTGAGAACAGGAGAAACTTTGGCCACTACAGAACTTTCAAATGCCACCACGTGCTACCCTGGCGATCGGAAAAAGGATAGGAAACGGGAAACCATCATGGGTGCTAGGAAGACTGCTGCCCTCGCCCATAAATAAAGAAAATTCCTGGCGCCAAGCTCCTCTCACAGATCAGTGTGAGACAAGCTGTAAAAATCGTCAGATAAATCAGGCAACCCATAGAAATTATTAATATTACCTGAATTATTATTTTACCGAATACCAGAATGCGTGGATTAGAAATATGAAATGCGAGCACTGAATGGTGAATGAAGTGCAAGTCTTTCAATATATATTAGGAAGTATATCGATATCTAGAGCTTTATTTTCGTAGAGAAGAACAGGTAGCCGTCACATTATCCAGGTCTATCTGATTATTTGGAGAATAGCATTTTTAGTCACTGAAATTCAGAAATACTTACTTGGATTCCCAATAATTTGGGAAACTTATTCCCAAGCTAAGTCGCGCAAATTAACATCTCTGTATTCCAGCTTTGCGTAGTCGCAGAGCACTAGACACTTTCGATCTTGATCAGTTGATGCAGACACTTTGCACAGTGAAGCACGCAGTAGCAGAGCTGTCGAAACACGGGGCACGCGGTTTGTGAGGTGCAGTGTAGTGCGCATGTGCGAGCCGACACACGCACCGACGCAGGCGTGGCTGGAGACTCGCGTGTCACGTGTCCTCACGGTCGGACGCGGCGCCAGTCTGCGGTGACCCGTCTGACTACACTGCGAGGTACGCCTGCGACGTCTTAAGAAGATATACGCTACGCCGCTGTGGAGTGAGCTTTACGGTGCATGCACGACACGCGAAATTTTGGCTAAAATAATGCACGAAAATTAAAACCCCCTGGTTCATGCACTTACAAAATATAAAACTGACCTTGGTGAAATTCTTACCTGACAAGTATTTGTGAATTGTAACATCATAAATTAAGCAGTTACGTATCTTTGTTTGTCCGGCCTTTTTTTACTAAGAGACTACTGTCCTTGTAATGGTTAAGTCTGCATAGAGTTGTAAATGTAATTAGTTTTTGCATATTATTCACAAAAGTACTCTTTCATTTATATTCCTCTCACGGCAAAGATTAAACTGATCATGTTAACGAATCAGCCGACTACGCCGGTGGCGCAAGAGAGTGAGACGGCGCATGCGCTGTAGCTCAGGCGGCTCTTGTGTGCTAATCTGAGGCTGTCCGCCGGCTTCGTAGACCGCAAGTGCCCCGTATCAGGCTGTCCGGCCCGAATTTCCCTGAAACTCTGTGGTACGTTGCGAACGGCTGTCCTTCGCACCCTGTACATGTGTCATGTTAGGCGAGAGACTGGCTAATAAAGGAAAACATGCAGTAGTCACTGAGCATATAAACATGCGACTCCAAACCAAGTAACTATTTACTACCACAATATTGTGCAACATAATGACGCTCGTAACTAGCAGACAAAAAGGAGTACAGACGTCTCAAAAATAAGATCGACAGGAAATGCAAAGTGGCTAAGCAGGGATGGCTACAGGACAAATGTAAGGATGTAGAGGCTTATCTCACTAGGGGTAGGATAGATACTGCCTACAGGAAAATTAAAGAGACCTTTGAAGAAAAGAGAACCACTTGCATGAATATCAAGAGCTCCGATGGAAACCCAGTTCCAAGCAAAGAAGGGAAAGCAGAAAGGTGGAAGGAGTATATAGAGGGTCTATACAGGGGTGATGTACTTGAGGACAATATTATGGAAATGGAAGAGGATGTATATGAAGATGAAATGGGAGATATGATACTGTGGGAAGAGTTTGACAAAGCGCTGAAAGACCTAAGTCGAAACAAGGCCCCGGGAGTAGACAACATTCCATTAGAACTACTGACGGTCTTGGGAGAGCCAGTCCTGACAAAACTCTACCATCTGGTGAGCAAGATGTATGAGACAGGCGAAATTCCCTCAGACTTCAAGAAGAAGATAATAATTCCAATCACAAAGAAAGCAGGTGTTGACAGATGTGAAATTACCGAACTATCAGTTTAATAAGTCACAGCTGCAAAATACTAACACGAATTCTTTACAGACGAATGGAAAAACTGGTGGAAGCCGAACTCGCGGAAGATCAGTTTGGAACACAGGAGGCAATACTGACCTTCCGACTTATCTTAGAAGAAAGATTAAGGAAAGGCAAACCTACGTTTCTAGCATTTGTAGACTTAGAGAAAGCTTTTGACAATGTTGAATGGAATACTCTCTTTCAAATTCTAAAGGTGGCAGGGGTAAAATACAGGGAGCGAAAGGCTATTTACAATTTATACAGAAACCAGATGGCAGTTATAAGAGTCGAGGGCATGAAAGGGAGGCAGTGGTTGGGAAGGGAGTGAGACAGGGTTGTAGCCTCTCCCCGATGTTATTCAATCTGTATATTGAGCAAGCAGTAAAGGAAACAAAAGAAAAATTCGGAGTAGGTATTAAAATCCATGGAGAAGAAATAAAAACTTTTGTTCGCCGATGACATTGCAATTCTATCAGAGACAGCAAAGGACTTGGAAGAGCAGTTGAACGGAATGGACAGTGTCTTGAAAGGACGATATAAGATGAACATCAACAAAAGCAAAACGAGGATAATGGAATGTGGTCGAATTAAGTCGGGTGATGCTGAACGAATTAGATTAGGAAATGAGACACTTAAAGTAGTAAAGCAGTTTTGCTATTTGGGGAGCAAAATAACTGACGACGGTGGAAGTAGAGAAGATATAAAATGTAGACTGGCAATGGCAAGGAAAGCGTTTCTGAAAAAGAGAAATTTGTTAACATTGAGTATAGATTTAAGTGTCAGGAAGTCGTTTCTGAAAGTATTTGTATGGAGTGTAGCCATGTATGGAAGTGAAACATGGACGATAAATAGTTTGGACAAGAAGAGAATAGAAGCTTTCGAAATGTGGTGCTACAGAAGAATGCTGAAGATTAGATGGGTAGATCACATAACTAATGATGAAGTATTGAATTGATTTGGAGAGAAGAAGAGTATGTGGCACAGTTTGACAAAAAGAAGGGGCCGGTTAGTAGAACATGTTCTGAGGCATCAAGGAATCACAAATTTAGCATTGGAGGGCAGCGAGGAGGGTAAAAATCGTAGAGGGAGACCAAGAGATGAATACACTAAGCAGATTCAGAATGATGTAGGTTGCAGTAAGTACTGGGAGATGAAGATGCTTGACAGGATAGAGTAGCATGGAGAGCTGCATCAAACCAGTCTCAGGACTGAAGACCACAACAACAACAACAACAACAACAACTTCATATATTCTGCTGTTACTGCTTATGCACCTGAAGATGGGTACGTGGTCCGAAACCGCTTCTGTGCACCAGTCTGTAGATACGTCTGCCTGTGTTGAGTACCATCAGTGAAACACGTACCAGTGATGCAGTTTTTGTTGAGTCTGCACAGTGCGTTGACACTTGAAAGCGGTCGTCTACCGACTTTTGTTTCTGCAAGTATTTTCGTCTGATGAGTCGTGCATATTGCGAAGAGTGTTTACCCCACGGTTTGCAAACGATGTTTCTCCTTCAAACAAAATCCTGTGTAGAAACCTAGCACTGCTCCTATGCAGCATTCGAAGTGTAACCGATTCTGAAAGTTATTGCCATGAAGCCGTTGATGGAGCAAAGTTCGCTGGAAAGTGGTGGTCGCACAACACTCCTTGAGCTGATGCCTGGCTCACGTTCAGGCAGCCTTTTAGGGAAGTGTGGGTTTGTGTGTTGTCACTACTATACTGTCAGCTGAGTTTCTTTCTTAGTGTGTTTTATTGTACACACTTACTGGTTCTTGAATTTTATAACAAGCTGAATACCCAGTGTTGCCCGCGTGTGTATTTACTCCAGTCTTCTACTAGTCCACCTCCCCTCCGCCCTCTGACTGTGCATTTTCTCCTGTCCTTTGCCTGTCCTCCTCCTCTCTGTCTTTGCCCATCTCTTGCTTCCCCCTCGCTCTCTGTCCATCTCCTGCTCCGCCCTCCTCTCTCCACGTTATCACGCTCACCCCAGTAAGAGGCTGTGGTTCTTAACCCCACATATTTCTTTCCGGATTGTAACTGTTTGTGCAAAATTTGGTTGAAATCGGCCAAGCGGTTTGGGGTCTACATCCATACTCCGCAAGCTACCTGACGGTGTGTGGCGGAGGGTACCTTGAGTATCGCTTCTCCCTTCTACTCCAGTCTCGTATTGTTCCTGGAAAGAAAGATTGTCGGTATGTCTCTGTGTGGGCTCTATTCTCTGATTTTATCCTCCACGATCGTCTTTTTCGAAACCCATGCTGATTCCTACAGAGTAGATTTCTAGTCTCCAGAAAGGTTATTATACTCGAACACAATACGTGTTCCAAAATTCTACAACTGAACAACGTCAGAGATATAGGTCTATAGTTCTCCACGTCTATTCGACGTCCCTTCTTGAAAACGGGGATGACCTGCGCCCTTTTCCAATATTCTGGAACGCTACGCTCTTCTAGAGACCTACGGTACACCGCTGAAAGAAGGGGGGGGGGGGGGCAAGTTCCTTCGCGTACTCTGTGTAAAATCGAACTGGTATCCCATCAGGTTCAGCGGCCTTTCCGCTTTTGAGCGATTTTAGTTGTTTTTCTATCCCTCTGTCGTCTATTTCGATATTTACCATTTTGTCGTCTGTGCGACAATCTAGAGAAGGAACTACAGTGAAGTCTTCCTCTGCAGCTTTGGAAAAAGACATTTAGTAGTTCGGCCTTTAGTCTGTCATCCTCTGTTTCAGTACCATCTTGGTCATAGAGTGCCTGGACATGTTGCTTTGATCCACCTACCGCTTTGACATAAGACCAAAATTTCTTAGAATTTTCTGCCAAATCAGTACACAGAACTTTACTTTCGAATTCATTGAACGCCTCTCACATAGCCCTCCACACACTACATTTCTCTTCGTGTAATTTTTGTTTGTCTGTAAGGCTTTGGTTATGTTTATGTTTGCTGTGAAGTTCCCTTTACTTCCGTAGCAGTTTCCTAACTCGGTTGTCGTACCACGGTGGCTCTTTTCCATCTCTTACGATCCATCTTGGCACACACTCATCTAATGAATATTGTACGATGGTTTTGGACTTTGTCCACTGATCCTCAACACTACCTGTACTTGAGATAAAAGTTTTGTGTTGAGCTGTCAAGTACTCTGAAATCTGCTTTTTGTCACTTTTGCTAAACAGAAAAATCTTCCTACCTTTTTTTTAATATTTCTATTTACGGCTGAAATCATCGATGCAATAACCGCTTTATGAACTTTTTACCCGTGGCTTTGACCTTACATGCACATGTCGAATATATTTCACATATATATAACATATTTCGCTCGTATCTGCAGCGAATTTCGTCTTGCATTTTCATTTTCACAAAGCCCAATGTTTATGATGCATCCAGTCCCGGATCTATGATATTCCCGAACTGGGAAAAAAACTTGATAGTGGCACCACCACCGCCCCCCTTTCGATTGGTGTAGCTCACATCTTTCTGAAGAGTTTTTCATATATACAGCATATACGTTGGAGGAAATGTAAGACATGTTATCTGGATTTAAGTGTGCCAAAGTGCAGTGCCACGCTTCTTCACACAGCATTCTTCTATCGCATGTCTCTCTATCTCGTTAGGTGGAATTCAGTCGCGTATATTTTGTAGTGGAAGCCATCCACTGTATATTCAGTGCAGTTGAAATCAAAATGTCCTGTGGTGCCTCAAATCACAATTAATACTGGCCGTGATTATTCGCGGCCAGCAGAATAACAACTCTTCAGAAAATCTGCACTCTTTATTGCCTATTAGCTAATAACTTCCTGTTTTGTGTGACATAAAAGTAAATACAGGTAACATAAAAGCAGTAAAGACAAAAGACAAGCAAGACGGTACACGTATCTTCAGTCCCTAGGTTCCAGCATTTTTTCTCTAAAATCCTACTACAGGTTTACACGGCGTGCTTTCCTCTCTGTGAAAGAGTATTATCTCATCAATGTTCGTCTCATAGGCAATTTTATTTTCAGTGACTAGGATCGCGAAGCCAGATAGACGTTCCTCACTCATTGTTGAACGCTGATGGCTTTTAACTGTTTTCAGTTTGCTGATGTCGGTGATATGCAGTACAGTACACCCTTACAGCTGCACTGATGTAAGGAAAAACTTCCTGCAAGTCATGCTTGCACAGATGTTGTAACAGGTCAAACGCACTTGATTATTCATTAATTTCGCTCTCTAACTTTTTGAATACGGCGAGTTCCAGGCAAAAATCAACTGCATTGAAGTCTTTCGAATATTTTCGTGCTAGATGGGTTTCATTTTTCTGCAGATCCTCAGTTATATTTAAAAATACGTGGTCATTGAGGAAGGCGAAATTTTCAAAAATGGTTCAAATGGCTCTGAGCACTATGGGACTTAACTGCTGAGGTCATCAGTCCCCTAAAACTTAGAACTACTTAAACCTAACTAACCTACGCACATCACACACATCCACGCCCGTGGCAGGATTCGAACCTGAGACCGTAGTGGTCACGCGGTTCCAGACTGTAGCGCCTAGAACCGATCGGTCACTACGGCCGGCCCGAAATTTTCATGTTGACTCTTTGCGCTCTCTGCCCTTGTTTCAGTTTACGTTAAAATTTTGTTAAATATTACTTTCATATCTTTGGGAAACAGGTTAGTGGGGTCTAGTATCCGTGATTTGTCTTCTTAGATTTCGTCGTGTTTTCTCCTCTTTCTGGAAGCTCGTTTGCTTTCTACATCTACTTGGATACTCAGCAAATCAGATTTAAGTGCCTGACTGAGGGCTCATCGAACCACCTTCACAATAATTCTCTATTATTCCAATCTCTAAAAGCGGGCGGAGAAAAACGAACACCTATATCTTTCCGTGCGAGCTCAAATTTCCCTTCTCTCTCGAAGAATGCCAGTCCAAATTGTGAAGTTGTGGATAAGTTTAAAATCCATGCAGTAGGTGACCAGCTTCATGCCTACATTCTGCGGCAAGAGACTATTGTTCAGTTTCTCCAGAGCTCTGACAAGAGGGAAATTACTTAATAGAGCTGTAACAGATAGGCATCCGCCAACCATCCTGTTTGACTACTTCCTGTTAAGTTGTTTCTTTTACACTTCTGCATTATTTTCCACTGCATGGCGGATCCCACAAAAAACCAATAAAGCTTCTGTACTTCCCCAAGTAGGCCAACTACTTGCGGTCATGATGGCGCAGAATGCACGCCCAGAAGATCTAAGGAGTGTGCTAGACGTGGGTGGTACAAACTCTGCTAGCTCGTTCCTTTCCACAATTCTGGATTGGACTCCTTTACATATGCCGGCCATATGAGAGGCGTTCAATGAATTCGAAAGTAAAGTTCTATGTACTGACTTGGCAGAAAATCCTAAGAAATTTTGGTCTTATGTCAAAGCGGTAGGTGGATCAAAACAAAATGTCCAGACACTCTGTGACCAAAATGGTACTGAAACAGAGGATGAAAGACTAAAGGCCGAAATACTAAATGTCTTTTTCCAAAGCTGTTTCACAGAGGAAGACTGCACTGTAGTTCCTTCTCTAGATTGTCGTACAAATGACAAAATGGTAGATATCGAAATAGACGACAGAGGGATAGAGAAACAATTAAAATCGCTCAAAAGAGGAAAGGCCACTGGACCTGATGGGATACCAGTTCGATTTTACACAGAGTACGCGAAGGAACTTGCCCCCCTTCTTGCAGCAGTGTACCATAGGTCTCTAGAAGAGCGTAGCGTTCCAAAGGATTGGAAAAGGGCACAGGTCATCCCCGTTTTTAAGAAGGGACGTCGAACAGATGTGCAAAACTATAGACCTATATCTCTAACGTCGATCAGTTGTAGAATTTTGGAACACGTATTATGTTCGAGTATAATGACTTTTCTGGAAACTAGAAATCTACTATGTAGGAATCAGCATGGGTTTCGAAAAAGACGGTCGTGTGAAACCCAGCTCGCGCTATTCGTCCACGAGACTCAGAGGGCCATAGACACGGGTTCACAGGTAGATGCCGTGTTTCTTGACTTCCGCAAGGCGTTCGATACAGTTCCCCACAGTCGTTTAACGAACAAAGTAAGAGCATATGGACTATCATACCAATTGTGTGATTGGATTGAGGAGTTCCTAGATAACAGAACGGAGCATGTCATTCTCAATGGAGAGAAGACTTCCGAAGTAAGAATGATTTCAGGTGTGCCGCAGGGAAGTGTCATAGGACCGTTACTATCCACAATATACATAAATGACCTTGTGGATGACATCGGAAGTTCACTGCGGCTTTTTGCAGATGATGCTGTGGTGTATCGAGAGGTTGTAACAATGGAAAATTGTACTGAAATGCAGGAGGATCTGCAACGAATTGACGCATGGTGCAGGGAATGGCAATTGAATCTCAATGTAGACAAGTGTAATGTGCTGCGAATACATAGAAAGATAGATCCCTTATCATTTAGCTACAAAATAGCAGGTCAGCAACTGGAAGCAGTTAATACCATAAATTGTCTGGGAGTACGCATTAGGAGTGATTTAAAATGGAATGATCATATAAAGTTAGGATGACACGGCGGTCGGATAGTCCCGATGGGCCACTTGTGGCCTCAAGACGGAGTGCTTTATATAAAGTTGATCGTTGGTAAAGCAGATGCCAGACTGAGATTCATTGGAAGAATCCTAAGGAAATGCAATCCGAAAACAAAGGAAGTAGGTTACAGTACGCTTGTTCGCCCACTGCCTGAGCACTGCTCAGCAGTGTGGGATCCGTACCAGATAGGGTTGATAGAAGAGACAGAGAAGATCCAACGGAGAGCAGCGCGCTTCTTTACAGGATCATTTAGTAACCGCGAAAGCGTTACGGAGATGATAGATAAACTCCAGTTGAAGACTCTGCAGGGGAGACGCTCAGTAGCTCGGTACGGGCTTTTGTTAAAGTTTCGAGAACATACCTTCACTGAAGAGTCAAGCAGTATATTGCTCCCTCCTACGTATATCTCGCGAAGAGACCATGAGGATAAAATCAGAGAGATTAGAGCCCACACAGATGCATATCCTTCTTTCCACGAGCAATACGAGACTGGAATAGAAGAGAGAACCGATAGAGGTACTCAAGGTACCCTCCGCCACACACCGTCAGGTGGCTTGCGGAGTATGGATGTAGATGTAGATCGTAAGACTGCTCACGACATTTTTACACATCCAAACGGTCGGCTTCTAGTGTTCTAGTATTCGCTGTCTGATATGTTATCCAGTCTCACCGTCAACTTCCTTTATTTCACACCCAGCTTCTGTGGTTTTTATATAACCAGTCACTTTACTCATTTGTTCTGCTTGAGATGTTTGCCATTATATGGATGATTTCATTTTGAATTGTCTTCGACAAATAGGATACTTGTCCTCTTTTAACGTGAATTAACTGGTAGTAGGATTGTATTTGGAGATCATAATTATCTAATTAAGACAAGTTCCTTGACCAGGTTGAGGAAAATTTTCAGCGAGATCACTCGGTGTTTCTTTAGAACCTCTAAAGCCAAGAGAGTTTGTAGCGAGATACACGACAGTGTCCATTGCTATGCCCAAAATATTTCTCCATTTTTCTTTCTCAGAGTGAATTAATCTCGCGATCGGTGCCCTGACACGATTTCATTTACTGCAGACGGGTTTTCCATTTTATAAAATATTCTTTATTTGTTGTGTTGCTTCGTGCTCAGATAATCTTTCTGAAGATTTTTTTCCAATTAAGCAGACCCTCCCTGCACACGGCTGATGTAGAGGAGCTGTCGTATAGCTTGCGAGCAGCACACGTAAGCTGCATTTTTTGCTTTCGAACAAACAAACCAGGATATTTCGATATTTTCCTGATTACCCATTTTCAGAACCACGTGTGATATGTCAAATGCCTACCGTTGCATTCAGTGGACCTAAACTTGGTTTTCTTGGTGTTTATCATTTAGTAATACAGCTCGTTTGCTGAAGAATGACCTCTGTTGATGTGCAATGTTTCCACAGTCCGACCATGTGCCTGGGTCCCATAGATCTATAATGTTGTCTCTGCCACGCATCTGCAGTTAGTCAGGAGGTGCTAGCTCAGCGTCATGCTCCTGCTGAGATAATACCGACGATGAAGTCTGTTTACCGTCATCTGAGACCTGAACCTTCGACTGTTCAGTCGAATTATCTTCCTGTCCAAATTACAAGAATTGTTCGAAATACCAGAAATCATAGTATCAGAAGTACCAGTTCAGCTTAATGATACGCGTGCTCTGCGAAGCGATCATCTCATCTTAGAAGCTGATTTATTTATTTCTTCAATTTTATCCTTATTTCTTTTTCTGTTATGAGCCCCAGAAAACTGGTTTCTTGGCGCACTCATCACGTGCTCTTTACTACCAAAAATATAAATTTATTTTGACACTGACACGTCGTTCTTACATACAAAATGATGATGACGTTTGTGAGTTGTTTTTACTTAAAACACCCTTTAGTAAACCAACATCTATAAGCACTCAACAGAAATCAAATACTGTGTGCCATTACACCTACACTCTGCCACTGATCTCCGGCCCCGTTGCCGAGCAACCGTCTCCAGCCTCTCGCACACCCGACTTCTACTCACGGACTCTTGACACTCCACTACCGCTCACCGACTCGCACACTACTTTAGTTTATGGTCGCTGCACGGAGCGTATGACCGATACTGTGTAAGGGTACAGCTATGTAAGGCTACTGTACCCTTACAACGCGTTCGTAAGCAGCCTGTCTCATCACCTGCATCCACTCATGTCCATTGTGCATTCCGACGGACTTGGGCAGTTCCAGCAGGACAATGCGACACCCCACACGTCTATAATTGCAACAGAGAGGCTCCAGGAGCACTCTTCTGAGTTTACATACTTCTGCTGGCCGCCAAACTCTCCAGACATGAACAATTGTTAAGCATATCTGGGATGTCTTGCAACGCGCTGTTCCTTAGAGATCACCACCCCTTTGAACTGTTACGGGTTTACGAACAGCTGTGCAGGATTGATGGTGTCAGTTCCCTCCAGCAGTACTTCAGACATGAGTCCATGCCACGTCGTGTTGCGGCACTTCTGCGTGCTCGCGGGGGCCCTACACGATATTAGGCAGGTGTACCAGTTTCTTCGGCTTCAGTGTATATTAGTATCAATTAAATTGACAGTCGGGGAAGTGGTTCTCCGTACCCGAAACTGTGGAAAGACAAGGCAATAAAGAAAGAGGAAAGTGTGCGAAATAGTGCAAAAATAGATGTGCTAAGCAATTTTGAGTTGCTAAATAATTTTTCTGGGCGAGAGAAGACTGAGTTATTGAAATGTGGTAGAAACGCATTGCAAAGCCGACTCGGTAGAATTCAGTGATGAGGTTATTCATTTTAAAGCGTACGTGAAGAGCAACGAAATTACAACCTCCGCCGTAAGTCCTCTGTACAGAGTGTGGCGTGAACACCCGGAGGACTCTTTCTCACACCTCGAAAGTATCGAGAGGTACTTGCGGTCGTTCACGTCGCAGGGTTGAGTCAACAGTGTTGCCATCCTCTCAATGAGCCCCGCCATAACACAGCAACCTCACTGTGTGAAGACGGGATCGAAGAATTTGCTATAAAGAAGGGACTCCATAAACAACTTTGCCTGACTTGAATGTGAGTAGTTCAGGAAGTATGTATTTATTATTATTATTATTGATATTATTAACAGCAGCAGTTGTAGTATTAAATTCAGCACCAACTAACGTACATCTGAACGTAACTTATGTCGAAATGAGGGGCGAAAATATTTTTCTCTGCTTTTTGCGACGCGCTGCAGCGCAGTATGGTTCAAATGGCTCTGAGCACTATGGGACTTAACATCTATGGTCATCAGTCCCCTAGAACTTAGAACTACTTAAACCTAACTAACCTAAGGACAGCACACAACACCCAGTCATCACGAGGCAGAGAAAATACCTGACCCCGCCGGGAGTCGAACCCGGGAACCCGGGCGGCAGCGCAGTATTCATTTTTAGGTTTCATTATTTTGTACTCAAGGTACATGATCAGCGAGACTTCGATTCATGCAATAGAATTATGATTTTGTAGGTCATAATTTGAAAGCATACGCATAACAGGGGATTTCATATGTTTCGTATCGTTAGAGAATAATTTTTCACAATAATAAGAAAAATATTGTGGCATAAATAACAAGGGTGTACGCTACCCAAACTCGTCAGCTTGAGTAATGTTTTCTTTATCTTTCACAAATAGTGGCCTAGATTTTGAGATAGTTTGACATTACGAGTTTGGTGAATTGTTGTTCGGGTATATTTCCATTAAAAGTAGTTCGTCGCCTGGTGAGGTGCGTTGCTTTCCCGTCCTGCGCCTCCTTACTGCGTCTCCCTCGCTCTGAAGATCGCGACACGTCCGCAAACGTCCCCCTGCTGTCTGGCCACCGCATGCACGTGTGCAGCCAGCACTGAGCGGGAGAGAATCTCAGCAGGTGGCAGTGCGCCGCTACGACAGGGCTAACTTACAGGTCACACGTCACTGTGCAAGCGTGACGTCGTTTTGACGTCACAGGGAACTAGAGAAGACCGCAGGAACTTAGACTTCTCAGCGACCGTACTGTACTACCTATCCAAAATTGCGTATTATGAAAGTATGCCACTTCAGGGCAACGGCACATGGAAGATTTGTAAAAACACTTCATATTTGGTACGGTTTGTTATAACTGAACGTTATATAAAGACTTATCGCCTTCTAAAGCCTTCATTAAATGAAAATTTCGCTACGAAGGCTGAACTTCCATCAGTTCATTGTCAGGTAATGGTTATAAGCGTTGAGTTACTGATGAGAGGGTACCCAGGGAAGTGATTCGTATCCTACCATACCTAAAAATTTTTTTTTGTCACCTTCAGGTTTGTGGGACTTCTTTATTAAGCCAGTAGAAGTATGTTTTGTAATATTTTATTTTGTGTACGTATAGTAGTTCTCTCTCTCTCTCTCTCTTTCTCTCTCTCTCTCTCTCTCTCTCAGGTGTGAGTTGTTACTGTCAATAATTTACAAATTAAGCATGAAACTTGCAAATACGAATACATATTCACACGTTGATCATCCCGCAAAACAAATCACCATTCAAAATGAAAATCATAGAATTAGTTGGACAAAGCGGTTTCTACCCCACTCTCAGTTGTTGCCAGATGTATCCAAGATGGCGGTGATGACGTCATCTAAGATGGCGGGATGTAGACTTGAATTTTGGTGGGAAGATAGGTCCATTGGGCTACCTCCACTAACCTAAACCCCCCCCCCTCTCCCAAAAAAATGACCGGAAGTTCAAATTCCATCAGAATAATCCAACACACCACGGTTAGCTCTGCTAACCTAAGAAACTGGCAGGAAAATAGTTCAATTGGTCTACGTCCATTAACCTAAGTCATCCGAACGCCACCTCATCCTAGGGATTGGCAGGAAGTTTTAATTTTGGAGGGAAGATAGATCAGTTGGGGTATCTCTACTAACCTAAGAAAATGGCGGGAAAATAGCTCAATTTGGCCACCTCCACTAACCTAACTTACATCCTCCTCCTAGGGATAGGCGGGAAGGGGACTCAGCCTGTGCTGCAACTGAGTCTTTATTTAGACAATTTTATGCAGTACAGCCATCCAGTTTGTTCACCACGAGGTCTGGACTCCTAGCGACCTAGTGCACATTAACACAAGCAGAGGGCACTGTCATCTAAGATGGCTGTGCTGATGTCAGCTGATCACACGAGTACGAAGATGGTGGCATACAGTGTGTTCACAACGTGGTCTGGCGTAGAACTGGTCTAGTACACACTACTGTCACCAGAAGGCACTGTCGTCCGAGATGGCTGCCTTGACATCAGGTGACCACGCAAGTACCATTATCCAATATGGCGGCATACAGTGTGTTCACCATGTGGTCTGGAGTTCAACTGATCTAGTACACGGTGCTGTCACCAGAGGCTGCTGTCCTCCATTCCGTGATGTATCCTAACATGGCTGTTTGGAGGAGAGAACGACTCAGCCTGCGCTGGGTTGCAGGAGAGAGTAAGGAAGGAGTGTACTTTGTTTATTCTGGAACAATTTATTTAGGAAGGGATTTTGAGAGGTACTATGTTTATCACACTGATACAAAACACACGCTCTGACACGCTGGCGGTCACGCCACACACCGACAGATCTGTAAACTACTCCTAAATAACGCACTACAAGCAACTCCTAAACTACCGAAATAATTGCAGTACAGACGTAGAAACTGCTAAATAATGCAGTACACTGATGCGCAGACTCGAAATGAACTCGTAAACTGTCTAAATAACGCATAGCACAGACTATAGACCTGCTAGCAAAATAATGCAGCAAAACACACTCGAACAACGCGCGCCAGCACCGCCCACCGTCATGTCCACTGGACCGCACAGGAGGCCGCCTGCACCCCCACCCCCTCGCGATGTGACGTGGCTGTCAGCTGCCAAGCCATGCACAGCTGCACTCAAGCATGCGGCAGCGACGTCCCGTTCATAATTGGTCCCTGAGAAATCCCTCCCAAAATACGTGTTTATCTGGACACCATTGCTGACGCGACCGGACGAGAGTGAAGACCTATTTGCAGAGCGCGCTCGCACTGGCCCCATATGCGAGACGCCTCCGGACCACGCGCACGTGTGTTTAACGTTGCTGGCGCAATGGCGCATAGCTGCGGCAGGGGGCCAGTGGCCAGTGGGAGCACCGTCCGCCACTGCTTCACGCAGACGATACTTTCAGTGGTAAAACTATTTTGCACAGGTCGCTAAATTGCACTGACAGTTAAACCTGCAAAAGTTGTCTACAGGTCATTAAATACATACGAGACTCACAAGAACATTGGAAGCCAGGTATATATTTACAAGTGTAACTACATTTAACTATTATGAGATTGAGACTACAGTCTGACACCAGTCGATGTACAGGTAATGTCTCCTTTCAACGGTTGTGGTTAGGGAACGAATATCAGTATCTATAGTGCACATAATTTTCCATGTAAAAAGTCTCTCTCATACGCTCGCTGTTATCAATGTGCTGAATCTATACGTCACGCATGATCGGACACGCACTCATCTTCTCTAGTCATGCCACAGTATAAGCCACAGTAACTTTACAATGCAACATATAAATATTATACACAGACAGTGCAGACACCTTTTGCATCTGTGCAGCAGCCGAAAAATTATGGTATGCCTACACTCACCCCAGCTATATGTCTCAATTCTCCTCAATCCCAGGAAATTCTCTGACAAAGTCTTACAAGCAGCGCTTCTGGAAGATGCTACATCGTGCCAAGATTCTCTCTAACAAGTGGTATGAAGGACAGGCGTCAGGCACTATGTGTGGTAATGAATACGGCATCCGCCGACTCAGTGCTTGGAAAGACATCACCGACGTGGGTTGCTGTACTATAACCATCATCACTATCGATAGAACAACAAGGAAAATGCAAATTCCTTCTTCCTCGAGGTTCGAACTTGGCAGTCAGTCCATCCTGCATTGCCCTTCATGCTTTCAAGATATGCAAACGTCCTCGCAACCGTCTAGAGACTCCTATATCCCAGCACAAAGCATGAATCGAGCATTTTGATTGACTCTTATCAAATTTTCCCTCTGAATTACTGAAGCAGCTGGTGTGGAAGCACCATCCACCATTTCTTTCTTTCTGCAGACGTGACTTTCAACGGCAAACAAATATTTTACACTGATCGCCATATTGCACCGACAACTAAACCTCGCAAAGTGCCATACGAAGGTAATTCCAAAAGTAAGATCTGCTATTTTTTTATAAGTACAGAACTCTGTGTGGCAGTTGGTCACATTGTTATGAAGAGTGCTTCACACGCTGTGTGTAATCAGGCGCAAGCCGCGCTGCGGCGCTCACTCTAGTCTTGGCAGCCGTTGAGAATGGAGCTCCCGTTGGATGTTGAAAGCAAAGAGCATTGTGCCGATTGAAATCCATCGCCAACTGACGGAAGTGTATGGTGAGTCGTGAGTGGACGTCAAAAACGTTCGTAAGTGGTGTAGAGAATTTGCAGGTGGTCGGACCGAAATTCACGACGAACAAAGGAGCGAGAGACCATCAATTTCTGAGGTGTGCGCGAGATGGGTGCCACACATGCTGACTGAGGACCACATGTAGCAACGTGTTGATACCGAGCGAGGTGGCGCAGTGGTTAGACACTGGACTCGCATTCGGGAGGACGACGGTTCAATCCCGCGTCCGGCCATCCTGATTTAGGTTTTCCGTGATTTCCCTAAATCGCTCCGGGCAAATGCCGGGATGGTTCCTTTCAAAGGGCATGGCCGACTTCCTTCCCCGTCCTTCCCTAATCCGATGAGACCGATGACCTCGCTGTTTGGTCTCCTTCCCCAAAACCAACCAACGTGTTGATGCTTTCCGCGTGTTTCTTCACCACCTTGCAGCCGAACAGGACAACATCCTCCAATCAATTGTGACAGGTGACGAAAGCTGGGCATACCACTTTACACCTGAGACCAAGCAACAATCGCGGCAGTTCATAATTTTCTTAACAGCATGGCAGGGAAGTGATATGACATGGGCATACAAAAACTGCCACAGCGTCCACAAAAATGCATCGACGAGAATGGTGATTATGTCGAAAAATAGCTGAATGTTCAAGCTGTGAACTGATGTAAACCAATGTAGAAATAAACAGGTCTATGTACTTGTAAAAAAATAGGATACCTTACTTTTGGGATTACCCTCATACATATTGTCAAATACGGAAAGACTCTTATTCAATTGCACTGCTCTCCCACTGAAGATAGGAGCTCGAATATTAGAGCATGAAACCGACCTCCAACCCAGCAATATATCACTGTGTACTATGTTGATGTATTAAATATGGAATCTGTATCCTCTGGCATACAAAATCATCCCTTTTACATCAGAAAGCCCTCAGTGGACCTAAGTCACTCTCAGAACTGTTGTGCAAAGACTGACTTGTTCCCCCCCCCTCCCCCACCCCCCACAATACAAATGCGTTACTGTTTCTGGCTTGGACCTGCCTGCTCGCTTGCGTTTCTACACCCATGTCCAGACTCTGGGATTACAAGAACACATGTATTTTCGCATAGTTTGCCGTAATATTACACAACTTTCATTGTACTTCTCGATATCAAGCACATATCAGTGTAGCTTGCAAAGCAGTATCGCTCGTGCAACATAATTCCGAAGATATACACTGGAAATTATTTCTCTACAAACCCAAAACTTTAGCACTGATTCCGCCTGCGAAGACCTTTATATGAGAACTCGAAACAAATAGACGAAAATGATATTTCCACTCACGAATACTGATGTCAGTGATGTGATTCGAAATCATCCCTATAATTTACGAAGTCAACTAAGGTGTTTCTCATGTCTAGAGAACCAGCAAACATGTCCTCCATCTGCTAGATGCACACATGACAATCAGTGTTCTCTCTCAACTAAATAAAGATGTGAGATGTGAAGAAGCAGTCAACCAGACAATTTACATGGGAGGGAATAACGGACCAGCGCAATTACACGTCCCTATTCAATCTCCTCCAATTTCCACACGATCACGAAAGATGCCCAACACATACTACACTGCTGGAAATTGAAATAAGAACACCGTGAATTCATTGTCCCAGGAAGGGGAAACTTTATTGACACATTCCTGGGGTCAGATACATCACATGATCACACTGACAGAACCACAGGCACATAGACACAGGCAACAGAGCATGCACAATGTCGGCACTAGTACAGTGTATATCCACCTTTCGCAGCAATGCAGGCTGCTATTCTCCCATGGAGACGATCGTAGAGATGCTGGATGTAGTCCTGTGGAACGGCTTGCCATGCCATTTCCACCTGGCACCTCAGTTGGACTAGCGTTCGTGCTGGACGTGCAGACCGCGTGAGACGACGCTTCATCCAGTCCCAAACATGCTCAATGGGGGACAGATCAGGAGATCTTGCTGGCCAGGGTAGTTGACGTACACCTTCTAGAGCACGTTGGGTGGCACGGGATACATGCGGACGTGCATTGTCCTGTTGGAACAGCAAGTTCCCTTGCCGGTCTAGGAATGGTAGAACGATGGGTTCGATGACGGTTTGGATGTACCGTGCACTATTCAGTGTCCCCTCGACGATCACCAGTGGTGTACGGCCAGCGTAGGAGATCGCTCCCCACGCCATGATGCAGGGTGTTGGCCCTGTGTGCCTCGGTCGTATGCAGTCCTGATTGTGGCGCTCACCTGCACGGCGCCAAACACGCATACGACCATCATTGGCACCAAGGCAGAAGCGACTCTCATCGCTGAAGACGACACGTCTCCATTCGTCCCTCCATTCACGCCTGTCGCGACACCACTGGAGGCGGGCTGCACGATGTTGGGGCGTGAGCGGAAGACGGCCTAACGGTGTGCGGGACCGTAGCCCAGCTTAATGGAGACGGTTGCGAATGGTCCTCGCCGATACCCCAGGAGCAACAGTGTCCCTAATTTGCTGGGAAGTGGCGGTGCGGTCCCCTACGGCACTGCGTAGGATCCTACGGTCTTGGCGTGCATTCCGTGCGTCGCTGCGGTCCGGTCCCAGGTCGACGGGCACGTGCACCTTCCGCCGACCACTGGCGACAACATCGATGTACTGTGGAGACCTCACGCCCCACGTGTTGAGCAATTCGGCGGTACGTCCACCCGGCCTCCCGCATGCCCACTATACGCCCTCGCTCAAAGTCCGTCAACTGCACATACGGTTCACGTCCACGCTGTCGCGGCATGCTACCAGTGTTAAAGACTGCGATGGAGCTCCGTATGCCACGGCAAACTGGCTGACACTGACGGCGGTGGTGCACAAATGCTGCGCAGCTAGCGCCATTCGACGGCCAACACCGCGGTTCCTGGTGTGTCCGCTGTGCCGTGCATGTGATCATTGCTTGTACAGCCCTCTCGCAGTGTCCGGAGCAAGTATGGTGGTTCTGACACACCGGTGTCAATGTGTTCTTTTTTCCATTTCCAGGAGTGTAGTTCGCTATTCAGGCGTCTAGAGGACGAGAAACTTAACTCAGCTACATTCCTGCATTCCAACAGGCCTTTGCATTCAGACAGCTCCTGTCGTTAACTGGAAATGTGAATCATTCCTGCACACGTCACTGGCATTGGAGGCCAAGCTCACATAGACAGAATCATACTACGAAATCGGCCTCATATATATTTGATCGCTATACTTACAACTAAATGTTATGACTGAGATCTCAGTTGAACGACATTCGACAATGAGCTAAGTATCGGAAATACACTCTGCCGACAGGTGTTGTTCTGGAAATAGAAATATCACTACCATTCTTATAAGGTGACATACTCTTCCTTTGCTATCACAGCACTCCAAGTCAAATCCATACTCTCCTATGACTGGAAATAATCATTTCCTTTCCATATGTCTGACCACAAGCACATACTTTATGAGCCTGATGCTCAATGTGTACCTATCATGCATCTTCTACTCCTACTAAGTATAATACTTCACCAATAAATGATTGCCTACGATACGAAATAATACTGAGACAAATTTAACGATGGGTGGATACGTGTCATAAGTTTTTCTTGTGAGTGATACCACTGTGTCCTAGAAAGATACTCGCAATCGTCTCATAAAATAAAAAAAAAAAGACAGATCGCTAAAACTACTCTACAGGTATGTTACTGTCACAAGCGGTCTTGGTTCTACAGGTGCACACAATTATCCATGTTAAAAGTTATATACTTGCTTTATAAATCGAGGTACAACATTACCTCTGAATCAGGTGGTTTTTTGTCCATACAAATACCGAGACGGCGATCGCTCGAATGTATACTATCAGACCAGCAGTGCATTTAAACGTTGCCCACGATGCAACCTTGTAATAAATGGCTGAATTTTGAAAGTGATTCAGCTAAGAAATGTGGTGTGACGCAGGTATTTATGACTCCCTCACGCCACACCAGCTAGATATTTCTCGACCATGTGTAACGTATTCTATCTCGATACCATTTCAGATGTTCTACAATATATCCACTGAGTTATAGGCTGCGACTGATTGAGAAGTAGTAGATGGTATGCAGATTGAGGTCGTAAGAAATGTATACTAGCTTTTCAGATATCTAACGCAACGATATGCGCTAGAGAGGATGTCTATGATTTGGAATCAAGTCCCTCCGTTCAATATCTGAGTTCGATCCTATTGATAAGCTGTTTAATGATTACAACCACTAGTCATTCACATTTCTCGCACTCTCATATCTCTGAACGAGTCACCTTTCTCGAACCTGTGTGCTACAGTAAAATTCGCACCTTTGTCTTAGTCCGTCCCTACACATCTTGCAACTGCTACCATTTCTTGCAAATTATTTCATGCGACTGACTGCCGTCTGGAATGACTGCAGTAATTCTTGTTGCGGCTTCCTCTAACTGGATAGGCTGGTCAGTCGACAATCTGTGCCAGTCGCATACGTTATGAGACGTTTTTAATGCAGCAGAGGAACAAATGTGAATAGTAGAAAAAGACTTTTAGCTTTATTCTTAGTAATCTCGAATATATTTTTATAAATCAACGAAACCATTGATCCTCAGACAAGTGTTGCTGCACTGTAATTTTTCTTCAGTCTCACGAAATTGTGAACACCCATTCGTTTTTTTATCTTGTAGCTAAAAATTGTTACTGATAGCTTCCACGGCATGTATACTAACTTGTATTGGCGTTTGAGACCCTTTACTAGATTTCGAAGGTGTGTTGTCAAAATGCCGTGGCTAGAGTTCGTGCTTCGAAGTCCACATCCTTTTGGACTAGTTACTTTGATAAACGTACGCTGTCCAGGAGAAATTAGTTATTGAAGCGCATCTCTGTATTTCACTGTCTACCGAAATTTTCGTTTCTTACCGCTTCCACAGTATTCACTGAGGTGTGATGGGGCTTTCTTACGGGTTCCATTTGCTAACCTGCAGTGGATTACTTCCGGAACTGGCTCTTCTCGGTCTGCTTCGTAGTCGCACAACTTCTGGTTCCTCACACCTCAGTGTTGTTATTGATGAAACTATTGCTGCTTCCGGTACCAGTTCGTTACTCACCTTTCCTTGGACGGAATACACTTCAGCTCTGCCCGTCTTCTCTGCCGCAACTTCTCTTCTGCTAGGACAGCAAATTTTATGGAACGTAAATGCGGGACAATCGTGTGGATGTCTTTGGAGATTGAGGATAAGCGATTGAAGGTGTCGGATCCCCTGAAAGTACGCAGGGAATGTACGTTCGAAGGTAGTAATTTGTTTTAAATACACATTTCCGACATGAGTGACATTTTATTAACTCTGGGTTTTGGCTTAGAGTTTCATTGCATTTCTCACAGCTCCCCACATTCTATTTTCCATTAGGCATTGCGTTTCGGCTTCAAGTTGCTCATTCACTAATCGACGGAACCACTCGCCACGAGTCGCGTCCGTCGCTGGCAGACAGGGAGGGCGCTGGACGTGTTGTCGGGCCGGCTGCCTCTCTGTCTCCGGTGCCTGCCGCGCGTCAAGTTTTCGGAACGCCTCTGACCACTGGTGCTCTGTGGTCGTCTACGTCTCGGCCTCCCTCTCCAGAACACCGTGGTCCACGTGATTTGTGACGTAACTTACGTCGTCGAATAAGTCGCGCTCTGTGAGGGAACTATGGCGGGTACGTCTTACGTCGATATATAGCAGTTGCGGTTGTTTGCGCAACTGATTCCGGATTCCAGGAATTTCATCTCCCAACAAGACACCCGTCCCTTATGGGATCATCGATGTCTGTCGCTACCCAAATGACGAACTTTTGCATCGCTGGATTGGCTTTAGAGGTGGAAGATGATGTCGCTCTGTTCCTTTGGACCTCCAGGTCGCCTTGTGACTTTTGTCCTTAGAGGGTTCATTAGTGGACCGTGTTAACGTGTCCCCACTGCCAAGAACACTGGAACAGCTCAGAGAACCCGTCAATGTTTCTGTGCTGACCACTGGGAGAATGTCGCTGCATCAGTTACGGAACGATCTTGACCACCGCTTGGGCGTGTTTCGTGTCACCAGAGGGGCACTCATAGAACGTTCGTGGAGTGAAAAATGCCATCTTGGTGAGTTCACCACTGTGTACACGCGATACTTCGCAAAATGTGGATATCTGAAAACAAATTAATATTTTACAGTATTTTCAGAAGTTATCTTACAGTGGAAGATCATAATACGGCTCCTCGTTTCAGTCTTCGCACTAACGCCGAAATGACAGATGTAAAGTGGTTGCGGAATATAGGTTCTTCTAAAAATCCACAACGGTTAGAAGGCGTCGGGACCAGATGATGTACCTGCAATGTTCTACAGGGATTGTCCCCAGTAGCATTTCACCGCAGGCCGCTGGAACAACGAGTGGTACCAAGCGACTGAAAAATTCTGATCACTGGCGTTTTCAAGAGAGGTCAACGGACAAATTAAAACGACAAGCCTGAGAGGAAACGCCGCCGCCGACGTGACATGACACGGCCCTCAGTGCTGAAGTCCAGACGAAATTCGACGTTCACTGGCGTCTGTCCGCAGCCGCTTTATGCCCTTTATCGGCGCTCCATGTCGACATTCTGAACACTACGTGACAGCCGAAGGGGCAAACACACGGGCCGCACCCGCGTCTCGTGGCTGCCTACACACAGAGTGCAGCAGGGCAGGCGTGTGTGGGCGTTGCTCTGCTGACTGAGGGAAAGAGGTCTGCGGAGCGGCTACCCTGTCACTGTTTGGTCGCCGTATGTCGTTAGTCCTCTGGAGGAAAGCTCTTTACAATGGTACAGGAAAGCTATGAAGTTCCAGTGAAAAGTTAGTCTGTGTCATACTTCGGCAGCTGTAACTATTAAATAAATTTCATCATGCAAGTATGACACATCGTCCACTGCGATTTAAAGAAAACCGCTGTTCGATTGTTTTTAGTCCTTGTGGACGTCTTTCTGGTGACGTTTCTGTCATGAACGAAACGTGTAGGAAATTTAAAGTGTAAGTTTATCGAGTAGTTCCAAAGACGATAAACATCAAAGGCACACCTATCATTTACATATGCTTCTCGTCTTTTGGCCATTCAGGGTGTAGTATCAAGGAAGGCACCTTGGATCCCACAATATGCTGCGGCATAAATACGGGTATTTTGCACCAAAAACATTCATTTCATTGTGTAATATGCAGGTAAGTTTTTAGGTGAAAAGTTCATAAAATCTATACCACACAACAGTCAGGGAAGGAAATAGGAATAATGTGATGAATTACAGCTCCATACCACTGCAGTCTATTTGCGGTAGAATTTTGGAACATATACTCTATTCTAACGGAATGGCTGACTGAAATGACGAACCGCATTACTATCTCCAACTGCGAAATAATTTCGGAAGATGGAAGAAATTGCAGGGCTACTGTTAACGACTATTTCGTTTTCACAGACCCACGTTTTGCGAAGAATTCTGTGTACAAATTTGATCGATGCGTGAATAGAACTGTAAACTCACCTAGTTTACATTTTGCACTGCACAAATGTTTTATCAGTGTCTCTGGCGACGCGAAACACAGCCAAGCGGTAGTCAAGATCGTTTGGTATCTTATGTATCAATAGCCCGTCAGTGGTCAGCACAGAGTCATTGACAGGTTCTCTGAGGTGTTCCAGTGTTCTTGGCAGTGGGGACACGTGAACACGGCCCCTAATGACCCCCCTAAGGGGAAGGTCACAACGCGTTAGATCAGGAGACCTGGATGTCCAAAGGAACAGAGCCACATTATCTTCCAGACCCATGGCCAATAAAGCGATGCGGAAGTTCGTCATTTAGGTTCAAATGCTTCAAATGGCTCTGAGCACTATGGGACTTAACTCCTGAGGTCATCAGTCCACACCGGCCGGCCGTCATTTAGGTACCGACAGACATCGATGCTCCCTGAAGAGGAGAGGAGGGGGGGGGGGGTGTCTTGTTGGAACATGAAATTCGGGGAATCGGGTATCAGTTGTGGAAAACAAGCACAACTGAAACACAGCGAGGTAAGAGGTACCCGCCATATTTCCTTCACAGAATAAAAACGGCCCATTCAGCTTCGTCTGTGACACTGCACAGAAAACATTAACCCTCCGCGGATGTCGTTCATGAGAGGCAATTTCATGAGGATTTTCAGTACACCACACTCACATTGGGGAGATAAACTTTTTCAGATAAGTGTTAGCGGCTTCGTCGCTGCATATCAGCATGGAGGCGGAATGTTCGTCCTACACTGGTGCCTGCTGAGCTGTGGCGTAAAGCGGAAGGCGCCGTCACTAACTTTCCCCCTTTAATTTTTGTACGGCCTGCATACGGTGTGCTTTGAAGAGTGAATGCCCGCGCATGGTCTTCCACACACTTTGCTGCAGTGTTGACAGTTCGCAACTTGTGCATGCTGTTGACTTTGTTGTACTGCGTACAAAAATTTCGCCCTCCCCCCTCCCCCGCCCACCACGGCTGAACTGCCACATTTGGTCAAATGTCTGGCATATTCCATCACCAAGACTCCTATTGCTCTTGCTTTGCTGGCATTTAGGTAACGAGTTCGAATTCGTAATGTGAGGTGGTTGGCACAGCTTAAACTCGCTGAGTTTGCGGTTATATTCATGTTCCTGTGATACTGTGCATGTGATATTCAGGACAATTTATAATTCAGAAAGCGAGTGAATCACTTATGGTAGCCCTGTATTTCGCCTTCTGTTTGTCGTCTTCCGTTTCTGCGGGAATGTGGTCGCTCAGCGACTCAACTTGTGATACCGATCCGCTTGCGATTTTATATAATGCCAAAAATTCTTCAAATTCTTAGTAAGATCGATTTGCAATATTGTATTTACGAATTCTTTGAATAACGCACATAATATTTTTACTCGTAATCTTCCTCCAAGAATACCCCCTGACGCTGTTTGCCATCCAGGTACTTCTGCGCCCTTACAATTAACCACTGCAGCGCCTGATATTTAATTCACAGAATGTACTAGCACTTGGCTACTTTCTGACCACACTGTGCTTACACTTAATGTACTGACTGTAATGTCAGTACATATAATGTGTACCTTACTGTTGGGAATCTTTCCGTAGGCAATCAACAAATACGTACGTATAGAGTGAGTATATGATTGCATTTATAGGACCCATATTACTCCTTCGTGGTACACAATTTAATTATGTACGTACATGCAACCAACGCAATTTCGCGTGTGACTGATGTATACATTGACAATGACCCAGGTAACGTTAACAGGCTGCGTGTAAGTGTTCGAATTCTAAAATTAGATCTCGAAGTACATTCTGTGCAGACTCAAGTACGAAAAACCACTGCACTAATGCTTCATTCTTCTTGCAAAATAATGCTAAGAAATTTATATATCAGTGTTCTGTAACACGTCAATACCTAGCGTATGGTGAGCTATCAGTGTTTTTATTAATTAACTTGTGATTCACGTCTAATCGACCCTTAGTTCACTTATAGCATCAATGAAGCGTGGTTCCTTTCCTTATGTAAAATTCTTATTACAACTTCGAAATGCCACAGCAAGCGATCTAATGTTCTTTAAAGCACAGTTGGTCCTCTACTTATCTCTGACTTGCACAGATAACATAATTAATTTTCGTTACCACTCACGAATGAATCCGTGTCTCGTTTATTTTCGGTTAAAATGCTGAATACTTAGGCAAATCTAGTTACAGCAAGTACTGTTCTACTTACAGTTTATCAAAATATGCCCTCGACCTTCATGCCTTCTTTCTTTTGTCGTGTAAATTTTGCTAAATCCAGGCAAACAAGTAAACTGCCAAGTCAGAGACGTAATTTTAGTCTCCTTATTTATCAGTTTCTAATGGCAGTTTTTCTTTCTCTTTTCCTATTATGAAAATTAGTACTAAATATTTTTATACATATCACCTGCGCAAATTAATTATTTCCTCTTTTTACTTTGTTACATCATTAAAATATGCAAATGATCATTACCAACTAGATAAACGTAAAACATGCCAACTGTATACGTGGACGGTTACTCTCTAATGCGGCTAAAAGAGAATTAGTATCACCTTTGTAATCTCTATTTTCGTAGGTGTCTTTAAAAAAAATTTAAAATTTTTTTCTATTGGACTCGAGATTAATTATGAAAAATTGGTTTACTTGAAATGAGAATAAGAGACGTGATTTTTAATTTTTTATTGATCAAATCTTCATTTGAGGTTTATTATCTTTATAGCAGTTTATCGTCGGCTGAGTACCAACAAAGCTAAATACTCAAACCAACAACGGTAGTGAATAACAATGAAAAATGCAAAGAAATATCCTAGGCGCGTCCTGTTTGGCCACGGCCTAACAGATACCGCCATATCCTCACACACCGCGGCGAGGCCCGGATTTCTGAGTGGAAGAGGACCTGCTGGGAGAGAACCCACGATCCCTTCCGTGGGTCCAGTAGTCAGGACTCGGCAGCCGACTCGTCGGTCAAACACTGCGCCAACATGTGCAGACACCACCCAGGAGGTCTTGAAACAGGTGTGGCAGTGTCTGTTCTCACAGTACGAGATGCAATAGCCAGTCTTTACATGACGAATGGCGCAGTTTTCATAAGTTGATGCAAAACTTTATCAACAAAGTATTTCTCGAACTAAACTTTACAGACAGGGCTGAACAAAAGGATTCGACGTCAACAGTTTCGTGTGGTGATCAACAGCGTTAATCTTACTGTAATTAGTTTGTCGCGGCAGAAATTAAACTTGATTTTGGATTGGATTGTTTTGGGAGAAGAGACCAAACAGCGAGGTCATCGGTCTCATCGGATTAGGGAAGGAAGCCGGCCGTGCCCTTTCAAAGGAACCATCCCAGCATTTGCCTGGAGCGATTTAGGGAAATCACGGGAAACCTAAATCAGGATGGCCAGACGCGGGATTGAACCGTCGTCCTCCCGAATGCGAGTCCAGTGTGCTAGCCACTGCGCCACCTCGCTCGTTAAACTTGATATTCGACCCTAAAATAACTGCAGCTTGCACGGATGACATTATGGTATACCGATATTGTTGCGTTGTTGCGTTGTAAGTAATCGCACAGGTAACTCGAGTGTGGATTTTTTCCTTGGACCTAAGTTTCAATACAAAGTCAGCAAATGTGGCATGAAAGCGCCGGTAATATAAAACCGAATACGGCGACTGCTCGGTGTATTCTGCCTCAGCCAATCACAGCACAGATAACGCCCTCTTATTACAAAGTTTTATAAGTAACCAGTGCCAAAATGACGCTTACTGCAGATACTGCTGCCACAAAATAACCGTTCTGGCCATCTTTCTTGGCGCAGCACAAGGGAGCAGACAGAAAAATTTAACCTCTACTAATTAATTACTTTATGTACTTGTGACCTATCAGATTCTCTGCAAGACTGAAATCAAAACAACTATGGAAAATAGAAGCGGTGACCGTTTCGAGTTAAAAGGACTTGTAATGCTGGAAGTGCAGCTAAAGTGTTTAAGAATACGTTCTCAACCTATGATTCGTTGGAGGCTTGCGATCGTATGCGGTTTACACACGTGGCTCTGTGTAGATAATTTCTGTATTGATCGAAAAGAGAGGTGGACTGTGCAAAGCATCGTTTGCGTTAAAGTGCAAAGCAGGGCCTCAGGCGCTTACGATCCGTCGTGTTGTTACTGAAGAATGCTGAGCGGACGTAGAGGCAAGCGGAGGACGGAATTATGTATTCGGATAGCAGCGTTCTGTCCCAGGAAGCGCTGCGTGTGTTTGCTTCTTGGAAAATAAATAACTACACGAAGCGAGGTCAGGGCTTGCAGCGTTCGTTGCGTGCGGTAGGGGTGGGGAGAGGGCAGGGGTCACGTGATGTCAGAGCCGGCGGAGAGGGGAGGTGTGACGTGATGTCAGAGCCCGCTGCCCCACCACAGTGGCTGGCGAGGCGGCGCTCATTTACTTCCCCCGCATGACAGCAGGGCACCGGCGCAGTTCTGACGGAGCAGCCAGTCGGGTGACAGCGTGCGAAGCAGTCCCGCACCTCGGCGAGGATACCAGAGAGAGGTAAGGCGGGCAGCTGGCCTCTGCTGGATTACTTGTGAGCTGCGGATCCTGTTCTGCACGCTTTACTATGGTTTGCCGCGTAACTCGCGACATAGCAACGTCAACGAATTAGTCTTGTCTAATACATTGTCTTACTTCAAAAAATTAGGATCAGTTCGAACAAAGGGATGGCGAATAGTGTGATAAATCAGCGTGTCGACTTTTTAATAATTTATTAATCGTTACTTATCACCTTGTTACAGTCGTTTAACCACTGATAACTTGAGCGAGATTAACGTGGAACGAACGGAAGATAGCGCCACGTTCAGTCAGGCAGTGTTTCGATGTGCCAGTATCGATTCCAACAGAATTCTCGTAGCACAGTTGCTCAAAGCGAAAGCCACGCGTTTCTGATCACGTAACTGCAACGAAATAATCAAATGTCCGTATCACGTAAGTATAGGAAAACCATCAGAGTCAGCGCTTGGGACTGTGTGAGTTTTAGTGCGACGCGGCGTCTTCCAGCACTGATTCCAGCAGCCGTGGCTGTCTGTAATGCTGGACCGCCAGCCCGCAAGCCGAGGGCGATTGCAGTTTGCCCATCTAGCGGCTTGCATGGCTGACAGAAATTTACTTTTCAATATTTCGCCTACTTTGGCCGACTTTAAACTTCTAAAATGTTGTCATAATGTACTCATACAGAGGTGTAATCTGACTTGAAGGGCTTCGCACAGTAAGAAAAGTATCACAGTTGGAAACTCGGCTTGTCGCGAGGTAACGTAAGCACTGCGCTGAAATACGCGGACGTCATTCAGCCAGTATTTCAGAACAAGGGCAGTTAGCGACTCGCAACAAACTCCAGACGACATTTCAAATACGTGAGATAATTTTCCCTAATCTCCCCCCGTCACACACACACACACACACACACACACACACACACACACACACACACACGTGAACTAGCAAATTTTCATGCAGTCAGCTTAGGCATCATACATAACGTTTTAATGTATTAGTACAAACTGTATTCGCAACACCGTTTTCAGACGGTATCCGCACACCTTATAGAAAGTATTTGCAAAATTATATGATCGTACGACACACACACGCCAGGAGATATTACGTCTCCAACATTTAGCCGCGAGAAATACTTGCTTTTGTTTAAAAATGAGTGCAAACTGGTCAGACTATTGAAACCCGTGTTTCAGAATGAGAGCACTTGGCGACTTAGAACACACGCTAAGGATAATTCCAAGCCCCTCCCTAACTTATCGCTTACATGCTCAACGTCGGATATTACACACGTTAACTCATCTGCGAAGTAACCAGTCGTCGGAAGCTGTTTTGTGCGTGGGCGCTCCGAATCCAGTAGTCCACTCGCGAATCAGAACTCGTGGCGCCATGCCGACATGCTTCTGGGGATGAAACGCAGCTCTCGCGTTCATTTCAGTATTTTACAATTTTATGGAATTACCGTTGTGATTCACGGGCGCTTTCCCCAATATCCTGGTTAGACCGAGGCGAAGATTTGGTTAGTAGGTGGCGAATTCTTGAGAAGTTATCGTAATCATTGCCCTTCGTTAATAAAGCGAATACGAAAGGTTTTATTTCATGTTCTGTGACGTCACGTCCCGTCTTTTGAGATTTGCTGGTGAAAGGGAAGCTATCACACACAACACTTTTTTTGCACTATACAAGACTTCAGCGCTTTGTTTGGCTGTTCTCGTGTTAATATTCGTCTGATAAGAGAGCCTGGTGTGTGGACAAGAGATCTTTGAGACGCGTCGTGTTCTGTGCGGCTTGTGCAGAAAAGTTGTCGGAATCGTGCTTGCACAGTAGTCGTATCTTATGTGACCAAAGAATGAATGTTGGTGTTTATGACACTTCTTTGACGTCAATAATTGGGAGAATCGAGGTAGATTTGTTATTGGTTCCCGACAGAGGACTGAATCACGCTAGAATTACATTTGTGGAGGGATTTGCAAATTATATTTAACTGAAACTTCGTTTAGCCACGTACTGTTACAGAAGCCTTACCCGTAATTTATGGTAAGTCACTGACGTTACATTTACCGACACTTTAGTATGACAAAGTACTGAAAATGTGTATGTTACATTGCCCATCATCATAAAACGCAAACTTGAGTTCAAAACTATAAAATTTTCAATTTCAATTTCGCACATGGGTACATCAACACAGCTACTGCCCATTTCGCTCCCCTCATCCAGTCTCAACACAGGACACTCGACGTCACGGAAAACTGACTGCCCTCACACGTGAGGGACAGGATGATTTGATAAGTTGCACGAATTTTACTAATAATAAACCCGAAATCGGTGCTCTAAATGTTTTTCACTTCTGTGGCATTGAACTGTGTGCGTTGGTTTCAGTATTCATACTCGCCTGTCGCGACATATGCAATGCAATTGATGTACCGTATTAAAACCCTGTCCAAAACGTCTCGTGTGTGGCCAGATTAGTTGTGCAGAATTGTTGGATGAACAGTAGCTGCAGTCAAAAGTTTCATAAAGATATTTAATCGCGAGTGTGTGGAATCCGCGCTTTGAGACACACATCGAATGCCCATGATAATGGAGTAAGATCACTAGTGTGGCTTAGAAATGTGTACATTGTTTCTGGGTGCTTTTCATTCTTGCGGTGTTTTGTCCATCACCAAAATATTCCATAGTGTGATGTCTCACATGGCACTTGGGCTGGCTGTAAACGTGACTCACGTGGAGGCGGTGGCGGTGTATCGCCATGACGCGTTGCTGACGCCACCCCGCGTGGGAAGTAACGCTACTGTACCACGGGGTGATCACAGTGTGAGGTTCAGATACTCGCAGAGGTCCAGTGTGGACTGCACCTTATGTATGGCAGCGAAACACGGTGTACTAGGGCGCCTATGCGGAACCGAGTTACACTGGAAATAAACTGTTTCCAGTGTTGCGACCAAATAGTGCTATGAATGGAAGAGACATACAGAAATTTTTCCATATGTAATGGATTGGGAACGAAACGTAGGCAGGAAGGGTCAAATAAGTGAGAAGCAGAATGTTGAACTTGTTATTAACCGCCACTTGCTCAATTTGTACAGTTTGAGAACCAGAGACTTCGGCGAGATGTTGCACAACGACAGATTCGCACCTGGTACCCAAAATTGGAACTAATTTTTTTTTCGGTGCAAACTAGTTTCACATTACCGCATTAGCGTATCTGCCAAGTTTCGTTGCCATGCGAAAACTACAGACCACACTGGACCTCAGTGAGTGGCTGCATTTTACTTACGACCACACGATACTGCCATGTCTTCGTTGAAGATAAAAGCGATTCGTGAAAATTTCACTGTCACCTTTGTGGTCCATTTTGTCACAAACCATTTAGTAGTAGTAGTTGTTGTTGTCTTCAGTCCTGAGAATGGTTTGATGCAGCTCTCCATGCTACTCTATCCTGTGCAAGCTTCATCTCCCAGTACCTACTGCAACCTACATCCTTCTAAATCTGCTTAGTGTATTCATCTCTTGGTCTCCCTCTACGATTTTTACCCTCCACGCTGCCCTCCAATGCTAAATTTGTGATCCCGTCCCTTCTTCTTGTCAAGTTGTGCCACAAACTCCTCTTCTCCCCAATTCTATTCAATACCTCCTCATTAGTTATGTGATCTACCTATCTAATCTTCAGCATTCTTCTGTAGCACCACATTTCGAAAGCTTCTATTCTCTTCTTGTCCAAACTATTTATCGTCCATGTTTCACTTCCATACATGACTACACTCCATACAAATACTTTCAGAAACGACTTCCTGACACTTAAATCTATACTCGATGTTAACAAATTTCTCTTGTTCAGAAACGCTTTCCTTGCCATTGCCAGTCTACATTTGACATCCTCTCTACTTCGACCATCATCAGTTACTTTGCTCCCCGAATAGCAAAACTCCTTTACTACTTTGTCTCATTTCCTAATCTAATTCCCTCAGCATCACCCGACTTAATTCGACTACATTCCATTACCCTCGTTTTGCTTTCGTTGATGTTCATCTTATATCCTCCCTTCAAAACACCATCCATTCCGTTCAACTGCTCTTCCAAGCCCTTTGCTGTCTCTGACAGAATTACAATTAGTAGTTAGTCGGTTACAAATCTGAAGTTGACTCAGACTTCCGTCGTATGTTTCATTTTTCTTAAAGTATCAACATTCGTTAGATTCTGCAAATACCTGTATTTCGAGTACAGGCGACTGTCCAAACTGGAGCAGATCGAAGGTACCTATACCGGGCTTCGACGTTGCCCCGTGGCGTAATGATGTGCTGTGTGACGTCATATATGAACACACGGATACAGGAGAAGACAATGACGTTTACATGGCTGCTATATTATTTTTTGTGATGTAGGTTGTAGTGGAAAAGTGATCTGTTGCATATTCCGAGGTCTAGGCTAGGTTGACAGGTTACAGTAAGGTTTTCAGTTAGCGGAGCCAAAGAAATGGAATGTTATAGTAACAGTAATCCTTGCTGTGGAACATATTTTACGCATGTTGGATTTCGAAGAGTGTTTTATGGCCGTTTTGATGTCATGGATTGAAATATAGTAGCAATCGGCATGTTCAGCATTGGGCACCGTTCGTCCCTAGTGCAGAGGTACGTTTACACCTGTGTAACTCTTGGTGTGAGTGAGACGCACGCAGCCTTTGCACGGAGAGGCATCGGTGCAGCCAGCCTCGCACGCCTCTGACACGTGGGCACGGGCCACCGCGGGAGTCTCCACACGTCCCACACAAATACAGGCCGGGCTGCTCCGTCCACGGTTTTATTTCGTTTGCTGTTTTACTGCGTCTTACTATTAAGTTCCCGTTTTTCGTGTGCTTTCAAATTTTCGTTAACCCATTGCCCGAGTGGGCTAAAAAGTAACAAATAGATCTGAAGAATATTGTCGTGCATACTTACGACGCTAGTAGCTATTGGTAACATCCAGTATGGCTTCTGAATATCATGAATAATCGAGTTGAACTTTTTACTGCTAATGTTACAACGAAACGTGCTTTTCAGTGCAGTGGCAACACACATCGATTACTAATGGCTATCTGAATAATATTGATGTTGATTCGACGCACACTATAGTGGAAATAATAGTGCACTGAAGCCCGCTATCTCTTGCTACATTCTAGAAAACAAACATCATGAGAAACTAGGCTGTAGTAGAATTATAAACATTATAACTTAAGTACAGCAGTCATCCACGAGAATGATATGCAGAGTTTATTTACACAAAACCATTACCGGTTTCAGATTTTCAAAAATCCGTTGTCAGATGGCTTTCAAAAGCTCATCAGTACTTGCGTTAACCGCCATGTAAAAGAATATTCGTTTCTGTACAAAATATCAAATCTTCACGATCGGTTTTTCTCTGGACATGTGAAATTATAGAGTAAATTTTCCGATGCAAATTACTACATCGGAGCTTTGTGTTCGGACACCACTACTAAATGAAAGGCAACAGTGAAAGCAACTAGAGATTCAGTAAGCCTTCAATGAAAAATAAACGAGAAGCAGAATCATTCGTGAGTGGTAACGAAAATTATGTACATTATGTGTACAATCAGCGATATGGTCGAGGTCTATTTGCCCTTTAAAGAAGTGTATATCAGTTACTGTGGCACTTCGTATGTTGTAATCGGAATTGCAAATAAGGGATACTATAAGTAAACTGTCTGTAAGACGTGAATTAAAAGTTAGTGAATGGCAACACTGAGAACAAGTTAATGAATAGCAACACCATACGTGTTACAAAACACTATGATATATAAACTACTCAGCATTATTTTGCAGGAAGAATAAAGCCATTGGTGTATTTATTTTTCGTACTTGATTCTGCACAAAATGAAGTTGTAGATTTAATTGTAGAATTCGAACACACGCTACCTGTTAACGATACGTGGGTCTTTGTCGTTGAGAACGTCAGCCAGGTGCGAAATTGCGTTGGGTTGCACGTACGTACTTAATGAATAGTGTACTGGAAAGGAGTAACATAGGTCCGATACTCACCATTTACGTACGTAATCGTTGATTGCTTTCAGCAAGATTGTAGATGGTAATGTAGGCAATGTAGGTACTAGCACTGAAGTTAGACATAGTTTCGGCACTGTGTGATCAGTTAGTGCAGAAGTGCTGGTACATTCTGTGAATGAAATATTAAGCGCTCCAGTGATTAACTGGAGAAGCACAGGACTACTTTGATTGTTAACATTGTCAGGAGTATCCTTGGAGGCATGTTGTGTGCGTAGATATTATCTATATAATTTGAAGAATTTCTAAATACAGTACTGTCAACCTGTCTGGCTAGTAATTAAAAGAACTTTTGACCTTACATAAAATCGCCAAGCAGAATACTTAGGCAAATCTAGTGATAGCAAATACTGCACTACTCACACTTTAATCAGAATACGCCCTGGACCTTCACGCCCTCGACCGCTGTGACCGAGCGGTTCTAGGCGCTTCAGTCGGGAACCACGCGACTGCCTCGGGAAAGGATGTGTGTGATGTCCTTAGGTTAGTTAGATTTAGGTAGTTCTAAAGTCTAGGGGACTCATGGCCTCAGATGTTAAGTCCCATACTACTTAGAGCCATTTGAACCATTTTCTTTCGTCGAGTAAATTTTTCCAACTCCTAGCATTAAAGTTAACTACCGAGTCAGAGTTATACTTTTAGTCTCCTAATTTATCAGTTTCAAACAGCTATTTCTGTATCTTTTCCTAGTATGTAAATTAGTACTGAATATTTCTTTATACCTATCGCCTGTACAAATTATTTCCTGTTTTTACTTGTTCACATCAGAAAATATGCAGATCATTAGCACGTAGATAGACGTAAAACATGCAAATTGTATCTGTGGTCGGTTACTCTAATGCTGCTGCAAGAGAATTACTTTAATCTTTGTACTCTCTTTCGCGTATGGATCTTTCGAAATATTAATTAGGAGAAATTCTTATTTGAAACGATAATGAGGGAGTCGATTTTCATCTTTTTGCTGATGAAGTCTTTGTGTTTATTATCTTTTCAGCAGTTTATCGTCTGCTGTGAACGAGTGGCGGCAAACCTAAAGCAACGATAGTGAATAATAATTAAAAATGCGAAGAGAAATCCTGGCGCGTTCTGTGTGGCCGTGGCTGTGACAGATACCTCTCCACGTTCTCACACACCGCGGCGAGGCGCGGATTTCTGAACAGGAGGGGAACTGCTGAGAGAGAACCCACGACCCCTTACGTCGGTCCATTACAGTCAGGATAGAGGAGCCGACACGGCGGTCAAATACTGTCCCAACATCTGCAGGCACCACCTAGGACGTCTTGAAAAAAGTGTAATAACAGGTGTAGCAGTATCCATTCTCACAGTACGAAATGTAATACCCAGCCTTCACATGATGAATGGCGCAGTTTTACTGCGTCCATGCGAAACTTTACTAACGTGACTTTTCTGCAACGAAATATTTTCGACAGGACTGAAGAAAGCTACCAGGGCGTCAACTCTTGACAGTTTTGTGTGGTGATCCACAGTGCTGACCTTGCTGTAGTTAGTTTCTTATTGTAGTTAGTTTTTTACTGTAGTTCGATTGGCTTCTTACTGTAGTTCGATTGGCTTCTTACTGTCGTTCGGTTTGCTTCTTACTGTCGTTCGGTTTGCTTCTTACTGTAGTTGGTTTGAAGCAGCAGAAATTAAACTAAGTATTTGACCTTAAAGTAAGTGCAGTTTGCGGGCATGGCGTTGTCATATAGCGATATTTTGCGCTGTTATATTGTAAGATTTCGTACGTATAACTAAGAGTTTTCGAGGGATTTTTTTCCCTTGCACTTATGTTCAGTACAAAGCCACTAAATGTGGCACCAGTGCTCCGGTAGTATAAAACTGAATACGGGGACTGGTCAGTCTCTTCTGCATCGACGAATCACAGCACAGATAACAGCCGCTTACTGGGAGCTGTTAAAAATGATTGGCTCAGAAACGACGTTTACTGCAGATACTGCGGCCACAAAATAACAATTCCGGCCGTCGTACTCGGTGCAACACAAGGGAACAGACGGTAAAACGTAAGTTCCTGGATGGATACAATTCAGCCAACAGAAACTGAATCGGTAAAATGTTCTGAATGGCCAGCTGATACGAATTAATTATGTTGTGTACTTACAACCTATCAGCTTCTCTGTAGTACTGAAATAAAAAAAAACTATGGAAACTTCAAGCGGCGACCATTTCGAGTTAAAGGTACTATAAGCGAAAATAGTCGTTAGGGATACGTTCTGAACGTAAGATTTGCTTGAGACTAGGGTGACCGTATTTTCTTCGGGCAACAGTGGGACTTTCATACATTTTCTTGGCCAAAAAGTGGGACAATTTTTATTTCTCGTTAAATCACTTTTAATGCTACCATTTCTTCTTCCTCTGCAAATATAGCCTTCACTGATATTTGTGTGTGTGTGTGTGTGTGTGTGTGTGTGTGTGTGTGTGTGTAGTTTTCAGAAATTTACTTACTAAGAAATGTAACATTTATAACACAGTGTAGAAAGACATACAGTAACAATCACTACAAAACAAAAGGTGCTTAGTGAACACAAGGAATTTATGGTTTTGTGGATTCCACACTGCAATCATGTTTTTTCGAAGATGAAATTTCATTCAGCAACTCAGGTTTGCCTAATAGGTATGAACAGAAGTCAGTGCAACTGTATTTACTGAAGTTTAAACAGGTCAGTAAAATACACTTAACGCTTCTCAACGTAAATCTATTCCTCTGATCTGTCCACTGTGATGATAGCTGAAAACTCTTCCAACATTTGCATTGTGGGCAGGGAGTGAAAAGAAGTACTGCGCTATATTAAGCGATTCTCTGAACTGTTCATTACACTGGCAAGATCTGAAAAACCTACACCATTTTTCATGTGCCATCAACTGATTCCATTGTTCACTGTCTGTTTCCAATTGTTGTTTTACAAATGACCGTATATGAACTATTTCATCAAATAAGAGGCTGTCATTTACTAGAATGCCCTTTTCGTTTAGCCACATTAAAGTATTTTCAACTACTGACCATTCTGGTGGTTCTGTGAGCATCATCCATGAGAATACAGAAAACTCAGCTATTCCCTGTAACCATGAGGATAAATAGTCTGCTGAAGCATCATAAAACGTTGATACTGCTATGTCAAATTTCTTAACAGACTGGTCATCCCAATCATTCAGCAGTTTCTTTACACTTAGTGGTACAAAATGTTCATGTTTCCTTGAATTTAGACTTGTCAAAGCTTTATTTAAGACTGCTAATACGTCGCATATGGAATTATTCTGTTTCTCAATGCTCAGAATGGATTGTTGGAAAACACTCATTTGTGAATGTACAAAAAGTAAATAATTCATTTATAGGATTTATAGGGTACTTTGAGTTAGACTGTGACAAAAAGTAAGATTTCAAAGGTTCATACATTTTCAAGATCCTTTCTATGGCTGGCAACAATGAAAGCCACCTTGTTTTGGAAAAGGAAAGTAAATTTTTGCAAGTGACACCAACAAACTCACAGAATTCACTGAGTTCTGCAACATGAATAGAAAAAATATGAAAATAGTTGTACAACGTCATGACAATGCAGTCAATGTCAACAGGTAAAACATCACAAGCACTTTGAAGTGTATTATGAACAACATGTGCTGGACAACCTATGCCAACAATGTTAGTTTTTTTAATTTTTCTTTGAGATGTGTGAAAACATTATTTCCCACTTTCTTCATTAACCCCCCAAAATTACAGTTAGTATTGTCTGCACCAAATGCAAACACTTTGAGATGATACTGAATGACTGTATAACATGAGAAAGATAATTGGAAATTGTTTCGGACATTTCGTTCTGCACTTCAAGGTCAAGCAATTTCGTCTGCAGTCAACCCTCACTTACAGAAAAATACTGAACTATCACAGGAAAAATTTTCTGATGCCCATGGTTGCTAGCATCAGTAGATATTGAAAAGTATTTTGCACTGTTTACGGCAGCTATTACCTGTTTCTGGGAATGCGGAGCTATAACATTGTTGATAATTGCCTCACACTTTGTTCTTCCACACGAAACATTTTCTGCAATCTTAGAATCAGGAAAATTTTTCTTGTTTAGTTGAACACTGCAGTCATTAGAACGATAGCTTTGGCGGTGTTTAACAACATGGAATGACAGGGTTCCTTCTGCTGCAGCTACGTTTTTCTGTTCCTGTGTATTTGAAGTTACAAAATATCTCGTCATTTTTTGCGAGGAACCTGCCGATCGAAGATTCTTCAAAAATGGTTCAAAGGGCTCTGAGCACTGTGGGACTTAACTTCTGAGGTCATCAGTTCCCTAGAACTTAGAACTACTTCAGCCTAACTAACCTAAGGACTTCACACACATCCATGCCCGACGCAGGATTCGAACCTGCGACCGCAGCGGTCGCGCGGTTCCAGACTGTAGCGCCTAGAACCGCTCGGCGACTCAGACAGGCCGAAGATTCTTCCTGTGTTTCTCTGATTCCATATGATGCTTGAGATCTGCAGCACCACCATGAGACACGGATAACAGCACAGTTACATACGTTACATTTTGCTGAACAGTCATTGTCTGTAGCAGTGAAGCAAGGAAATTTCCTCTGAAGCTCTTCCGAAAACTTTGATTTTCGCTTCTGCATCGCCACGATGTGCTAGCACTTCACGAAACTGATACTGAGTGCTGACAACAATGGCAAGTAAAAGCAAAGAAAACAAGAGTACGCAACAACTATAGTGCTTAAGCTGTACATTATCAGGGGGTACCAACGTACGGAATGTCAGTTTCAATTGATAGTTTATAAAATCGACACTCAGAAAATATTTTAATCACTTTGTAAATGTCTGACAATAATCCTTGAAAATCGGGACAAATTACTTGTTTAAAAAAAAAGTCGGGACAAATTTTTGAGCCTCTAAAAACGGGACAGTACTTGAGACTGTACGATCGTATCCGATTTGCACATACGGCATTGTGTAGGTAATTTCCGTATTTGTCGAAAGTGGAGGTCTGCTGTGCCAGGCATCGTTAGCGTTGCACTGCAAAGCAGGGATTCGTGTCAAAACGTTGCACTAGGGTCTTCCCTGTCGCTGGTGAAAGAGACTGAGTGGACTTACTAGTTAGAGGCAAGTGGAGGACGGAAGGGCTTATTCGGGATGTCAAAGGAGGCGTTGACTGTGCTAGTGTGCTCGCTTCTTGGAGGAGAGAGAGAGAGAGAGAGAGAGAGAGAGAGAGAAAAGCAGGCCGAAGCGCGAAGCTCACGGCTTGCAGCGTTCGTTGCTGGCGGCTTGGAATGGGGTAGGGGGCAGGGGGGGGGGGGGGGGGCATCAGCGATCACATGAGGTCAGAGCCGCTGCCCCGCCACTCCTGTATGTGTGTGTGTGTGTGTGTGTGTGTGTGTGTGTGTGTGTGCAGAGGCACAATCTCTTAAGTGATAAAAAATATTATGCAGTGTGTCACAGTCCCGCTTTGCTATTTGACAATGACAGTTATCTTCCACTTATTTTTCTTAGTTGTTATGCTTGGAATTTACGTAATACATGCAATCTAATTCGTAGCATTTGGGTCGAAGGATGTAGACTGTCTGGTTTGCGACTCGAGGCCATAAAATGCTGTGTAATGTGTGGCTGAGCTGTCTAAATCCTTTCTAAAGCTGGAGACAGCGTCGTGTTGTACTTCCAGTCTCGTCTGAACGCTCACGTGGCTGCAGACACGGAACATCGCACATCCAGTGACGTACTTACTTACGTGTATGACACGTATCACGTCCTGCTCTCTCAAGTGTGGAACCTTTGCATCCAAAAAATGTTGCAACTATTGCCGGTAGTACTATCTTGAATTCAGTGTAATGAGCGGCAGAATACAGACTGCTATTGTAGCTGAATAGCCTCGCAAAACAAGGTTGTAACAGACGAAAGTAATTTTTTTCCAAGAAAAAGGAAAACATTATATTGCATAAATGTTTATATTTCTAAAGCCAAAATTGTAATGAAACAGTTGTACTGACTTCGTCATTTGACTGACAAGCACTTGTTAAGGCCACATGTAAATTAAAAAAGAAATAACGGAAAAAATAACATCTTCACAAAGAACAAGTTTTTAACCTTACGCATAAGGACAAGGTTGTAAACAACTATATATAAAGGATTGTATTTAACCACAGTATTCAACAAAATCTTCATATGAAATATTGTGAATACTGAATTACTATAGATCTGGCAATATTTTATGTGCAGCGCAGAGCAAATTGTCATGAAAGTTATTTCTTCTAGTATGCATAATCCTTAGTTCATTTACAAAGAAATCTGTATACGAAAATGTTACTCAACCTTCACTTCTTCGTAACATTGTTTCAGTTCGACTGGAATATAGTTATACATATCCATTGCGTCATTCAACTTTCCTGCTTATATTGGCAACCGCTGAGACTAGAGAAAAGGAATTTCAGCTAGTGGCACACTATAGGGCTTACACAGAATGTATTGCGAACGCCTCGTGATTTATTTAAGGTGGAATAGCCATGCAACGGTTGTAGTACATTGTGGCTGATTCTCCTGCGAACTCTTCCAGGATCATCTGCAGATATCAGCATACAATGTGATGAAGTTATTTTAAGTTCGAATACCTTCTCAGCGAATGCTCCAGATCACTCAAATCTTAAAAGCCCTCAGGCTGCATATCACATACGAGGAAAGGTTTCATCGCCTTGCTGAAGTGATAACCTATACCCAGTGTTCAGGAACATGCACAGTATGTGTCTTTTGACGCTCTATCAGGGCAAAGTCTCGGTCACACTGTAGAAAACTCTGACCTGATACCACGAACTTTTGATTGACTGTCGTAAAATATCCCAGAGCTATTACGTATTACCAAAGTGACTACATATGCCAATGATTGTTTCGCACCCCGGGCAAGGGGTTGATAGTTTGAGGCGATGTTCTTCAATATTCACGAAGAAATTTCGGCTGATCCGCGCCTGGCCACACTTTCACGCCAAAAGCACATTGTTCCGTCACTTGTTCCAGCATTTTGTGTGGCTTCATTGCAACAAGAATACTGCCGTTGATAGAATACGGAGGAGTGCGACAATACAGGACAAAAAAATACTTTCTGTACATCAACGGAAAGTTCAATGTAGATGTGATTGTTTTCGTCTTCCTTCATTGCTATATAAGACCCTTCAGCGTTGGAATGATGTAATCTTCCTTGAATTTCAATAGCTTGTCTTTCATCTGTCTCTGCTGACATAATAACCAAATAAAACCTGTCATAATATGAGTAAGAATCTGCTCTACGCAGACGAAATCGCAGATTGCAACACGAGTGCAAAATGGCTCTATTTGTGCATTCATTGCACTTATATTCAGGATGTTGTTTTCTAAACATATCAATGTCTTTTTTAAATTTACACCAGCGGACTAGCAACTCTTTCCGGATTTGTGGCGACTATGACTTTCCTGTTTTGACTGATCGTATATGATTTTGCATATCTTCCCATGATCAGGTATAGTGTAATGTCGATTTTTATGTTTACCCCTCTTGACACAGAACGACTCCCAAGTTTTTATTTTCTCTTGCAATTTCTGTATTCTACGAGGAGTTGTGTTATAAGCATGAAACAGCGTCTTTTGACAAACCCGGTGGCACCTGACGGTAGTCTTAACAAATAAAGAAAACTGCAGTGTCTACGACAAAGATGTTCAACCTCTCTTCTTTTAATGTCCTCAAGTTTAATACAGTTTCGCCCTAACAATGGCGACTGTTGATTGTAATTGGAAGTACAGAGGTCTTTAACCAGTGTGTGTTTTGTATCTAATGTAATTTGTTTACATTGCTAGGTGCGCAAAAAAACGATAATCACGTTTTGAAACAGTGTTTGAATAAATACCTACTGTACTTACATAAACTCAGGCTAACACCTTATTTATCCAGTCGAAGACAACGATTAAAGAATAATGCCTAAAGGTGTAAGTCACGTGCTCTGTTATGTTACTGTATTACGCATCGTTACATAACTTTTTCATTGCAATATGGTTTGCACTACTTGGTCATAATTCACAATAAAGGCTAGAGAAAAATTAGCTTCGCTAGTCACAAACTAGGCTAGTTATTTTAGGTTATGGTATTAAAAAATGAGTTGCAACTTCGTAGCACGTACCTCATCTGGTGGAGATTTTGCCACTATTACCTTCCCCCTCTTTGATATGTATAGTTTCCCAGCATCCCTGAGTCCCTTACGTTTCACATCACGCCGGTCACTCACAGGTTGTTTACGCTTTTCGGCTCTGCTCGTTTGTTTCTGACAGTGATCTCTGGTTTTTGAGCACTGACTGTAAGAGGTGTACATGATGTGACCGCCATCTTTCTTACAGATACAACCTTGCTCTGCGCAACGCAAACCTGTCAGTCTGTCGCCTACAACACATTGTGTAGAGCAGTTCCAGCATCGCTACCTTGTGCCAAGTACTGCTAACCTTTCTCTGTGTAAAAGCCAGCTTTTCTAAAAATGAGCGTTACAAGCTTGTTCTGGGCGACTACTCAACTGTTAGTATGTGCTCAGTTTAATCTCGAAACAAACGAGTTTTCTCATTGTTCTAGTTATCTCAAAAGGCAGCAACATGCATCTTAGGCTTTTCTTCAGGTCGTGTAGGTAGAATTGATTCAGATTGCTATTAAGTAGCAGAATATATGAATGGAAATTACGGGTTCCCTCAGAAATGCTTTCTTACGAAGCGGATGTTATTTTATGGTAAGAAGTGAAACTATGACAGAAAGTGTTCCCAAAGAATTAGGTAGTATACTTCGAAATACGTCTTGGCTGAATAAAATTCCCTCGTATTTCTGGTGCATCCGTGTCCTGGAATGCAAGCGATGTAATACAGTAAACTCCCGTTTATCCCAAATGATCCGGACGGCGACCTGTTCGGATAACGAAAATTTCATAAAAACCGAAGTTCCACTGTTTTCACGCGTGAAACACCCCGAACTGCGTCAGTACCGAGAAATATGATCCTAAAACTATGTAGGAAACGTAGAATGTTATTGATACGTTTGTGAATAAGCCTGCATTTTTGACTGAAGAAATTGTGTTGGCGTAGTAAAAAGCCGCCAAAGTATGATTAAAAACTCAGTTTTTTAATGCTCAATAACGAAGCTCGTTTATTTTGCGTTCTTACAGGAAAAACCCGCCTTGTTTGGCAGCAGGAAAAAAAACAGGAGTTTTAATTTTATTACCTACCGTTTTGAATAAAAAATAATCTACTTTACAAAATTATGAAACAAGTCTAGAGATTACTCAGAGAAACGAAAAATGAGTCTAGAGGATCTTATGGGCGTTGAAGTTGTAAGTAGGCTGTTGGGGTTTTTATGTCGGTAACGCCACGTGGCGCTCTGTATGAAAATCACTGGCTGTGCTGTGTGCAGTCTGTGGCTGGTTGGCATTGTTGTAATATTCGCTATTGTAGTGTTGGGCAGTTGTATGTGAACAGCGCGTAGCCTTGAGCAGTTGGAGGTGTGCCGCCAGCAGTGGTGGATATGGGGAGTGAGATGGAGTTTTGAGAGCGGATTATCTGGACGTGTGTCCATTAGAGAGAGAGTAAATTTGTAAGACTGGATGTCATGAACGGATGACTTCTGAACACTATTAACGTAAATACATTGTTCGTTCTCTATCAAAATCTTTTATTTGCTAACTATGCCTATCAGTAGTTAGTGCCTTCAGTAGTTTGAATCTTTCATTCAGCTGGCAGTATTGGCGTTCGCTGTATTGCAGTAGTTCGAGGAACGAAGATTTTTGTGAGGTAAATGATTCATGAAAGGTATAGGTTATTGTTAGTCAGGGCCATTCTTTTGCAGGGATTTTTGAATGTCAGATTGCGTTGCACTAAAAATATTGTGTGTCAGTTTAAGCACAGTCATTTATAATTTTCCTAAGGGGACGTTTCAAAGCTCTACGATGCTCAATTAGAATTTATTTTTTTGGTAAAAAGTCTAATGGGTTTTTGTTTTTTGCTTTGAGAAACTTTTGTTGCAGGAATATATCTCCAACGTTGGAAACAGACGACTTCGGGACAAGTCACCTCCTGTTGTTGGCTGACGTACTCCAGGGCGGTTTGGATCACTTCGAAAGCGACTGTGTGAGGAATCTTTATCTCTGCTTAGTCATCAGATACATATTCTTCTGACGCTTTCGGATTGGTCGCAATTTGGGCGATTTCTTCCTCAGTCAAATTAAAACAGTCGTTTTACATCCACTCTTCAACACGTTGGAAGTTCGCATCTTCACAACCCTGTAGCTTCTCCAGTAAATTCACAAAAATTACGTCATTTTCATCTGTTTGTGGCACGTCAGCTTGAGTTTTGGTGTTGCCACCTCCTTCCGACCACTGATGAGTAGCCTTATGGTCTAAGAGTGTTTTCCAAAACCTAACGAGAGACATTGGAGAATTAGATCCAAGCTTCAGCAATCCGACGAATTAAACATCGATTTTTTATGGAGCTTCCACAAAATATTCTTCAGCATCAATCGCACCGATTAAGTATTCCAGCAGCTTGCGTCTGTAATGTTATTTCATCGCCTCATAAACACCTTGGTCCATCGGTTGACATAGAGACTTGACGTTTGATGGGAGAAACACAACTATGATATCCCCACCTTGTAGATCATCAGGGTGAGAAGGAGCGTGGTCCACAAGAAGTAGCGCTTTTCGAAGAAGTCCATTTTCCTCCATGTATTTTTCTTCAGGTCGAACAAACCCTGCGTGGAACCACTCTTTGAAGGTGGCACCGTTCATCCATGCCTTTGATTGATTCGTGTACCACAACGGCTAAAGCTTATCAGCTGGTTTCCGTCTAAATGCTCTTGGTTTTTTGGATTTTCCCATTAATATAAGGCTCAATTTATTGTTGCCAGTGGCATTACTGCAGGCAAGGGCAGTAACTCTTTCTTTGCTTTTTTATATCCGGATTCCGTTTTTCCATGTTTAGTGGCAAGGGTTTTTGTTGGCAGCATTTTGTAATTAAGCGAGTTTCATCACAGTTGTAAAGTTGATCGCTATTATAACCTCCTTTGTCGATGATTGTGTGCAATTTATTCTTAAAATCAGCAATAGCTGCTTTATCCCCGGATGGCAATTTCACGAATAGCATGCCGCTTCTCGAACCGATCCAGCCAGCCATCACTTCCGAGGAATTCTTGTTCCTTTCCTTCAATCAGCTCCTAAAATGTCATCGCTTCTTGGCGAAGTAGAGGACCTGAAACACGATCACACCTTTGGCTCTTATCTGCTCGTGCCACAAACATAAGGCCTCTCCTGAGGATGTGCGCCTTTTCTCATTGTTTCTCGGGATTTCACTGCGCTGCCTGACGCTTGGATGTAAAAAAAAAATTTCATTTCCAGGTCGATTTGTCTTCCAATCAGTAACCGACGTTCAGATCCGCAGCAACTTTCGCGGGTGGCTCACCAGCATCAATTCTGCGCAAAGCGCGAAGCTTTTGTTCCAATGAGATCACATCCTGTTCTCGTTTCGCGACCGTACTCACGCACAGCGTTTTTTTTCTTTTTCTTTCCTTTTTTTTAACTACACTCGACTGTTGATTTTGTTTTTTGGCGCCTTTGATCTCCGGCCATTTTAAACCATGCAGTGCGAGTACGAAACGTTGAAACTCAAGCAACCGACGCACGGCTTGACACTGGAGACCCACTAGACGAAGCTTTTGACTTTTAAAACCTTGCTGTGGCAGCCATCGCATGAAAACGTTCGATACACCTATCCCGTCTCTTACCTAGGCCCACGCGGCAACACATCAGTGCGTTGTAAGTTCACCGTTAAATGGTTAGACGCTCGCAAAGTTTAATGCAGCGAAGAATCAGTAATTTTACCTGATCGGACTTCCTTCACTCTTGTGCAATAAGGTGTGCAGTATATGGTACGCCTGTCTTCAATAAGCTAGCACAAGAATTAAAAAATCTTAGCAGTAATGCACGCGCTTTTAAATCGAAATTGATGAGATTCCTCATGGCTCAGTCTTCCTGCTCTGTCGAGGAGTTCCTTGAAATATTAAACTGGTTCCTCTGTTGTGTTATTGACTGTGTTTACATAAATTTATGGCTTGTCTTTTTTGCGTTCATAAACATTTTATTTCACTCTTATTACTTCTGTGTTGTACTTTTATGTACAGACACCTTGCATGACGTTGGAGATTAGCTTCTCAGTTTGGTCCTGCAGAACTAGACGTGTAAACACTCTGTTGACGTAATTTGGAAATGTGAGTAGAGTTTGCACCGCACACAAAAACATATCATTCTGTGGTAATATTTTGTGAAGAGGCATTTAATTTATACTTTTAAACTTTGTCATTACTCTTTAACTAGTTGCTTTGAAAAGCAACAAAGTTCACTGTAGTTAAATGGCGGTTTTGAATAGCAGTCTGTTTTCTAAATTGCACGTGTTTATCTTGGTTACCGAAATTAAATAAGGAATCACTTTCAATATTTTAGTATAGTTTCACTGGTGTTGTTCTCGGGGTCAGTAATGGTGAATGGATAGGACTGTTAGGTAAATGATTGAGGTAAAGTACATTAGTCTATAACAGTTGCTGCACTGAACCCTCTTCATTCAGTTAAGAAAAACTCCTACGCTGGCAACCCTCGTACAGCCTAAAGATGAAACTGGTCGGATCTTACTTCTGTGAGTTGCTGCTGGTAGGACGTAAAGCCGTCGCCACACGGACCGTGCTGTCGAACGTGAACGTTGAGCGTGCCGAGTTCGACGTGCTGCTGAACGCTCAGGAAGGATGCGACTTGTGCACACGGTACGTGGGCCCCAACGTGGTAAACGCGATAGCAACGCACTCCAGCGGCAGTTTCAGGGATGTTTCTACTTCGTAAATCACACTGTTTACTCAACGGGCGCGCGTAAAATTCCCACGTTAGCTCTATTAAAACGCACATTTCCTCCATCGTCCACGAAAAGGAAAGTACCATGTCCAACCAATAAGGAGACAGGCTTATGAAAGTTTCATTACTAACAGTGCGGTACAAATTTGGAATACTTCTCCGCATAAGATAAACATTATTTCATCATTCCCTCATTTTAGTAAAACCCCAAAGCCAGTCTTACTTGATCACTGTTCTTACCCAGTAGCAGAATCTTTGCAACATGTGAATTACGAAGTGTAAAAGAAAAAGGAACAAAATATCTTCATACAAGTAGCGCAAGCTGTCCTGTAATTAAGCCAATCGAACAAAGTTGCCCCTCAAAAACAGGTGAACTTATATTTACGTAACATCAAATATTATAGCATATACTTATATTACACTAATAATAAAGTATCAGAACTAAATAAAAACGCGAATGTTAGGAAAAATTCTTTTTGGGAGCGTTAAGACGCGAACCATCGCCCCAAACAAAGCCCCATTACTGGACAGTGTCGCTACTCATTACGCAAAACCAAAAACTGCTTCCTCTTCTTAAAAAATATTGTGTTACGCCTTGCTAAAAACGTTAATCGTATATAATTGTTATTAATTGAAATTTAATTATAACAAATTGTACAAAGAACAATGCGTTTTGGGTGGATCTTCAGTGTGTCGCTGCCTTCAAATAGCCTACTCTCATAAGACGCTCGTTACAATAATTCTGTTGCCATGAATACGATGTTTGTCATTATTTTATTGGAACGAATCACACAACTAACAACGGGTTTTCCAGTGATTCTCAATTTGATGGTGCTCAGAAACCGCATTTATACATATAGGCTTGAAATGAATGCCAATATGGCGCCTCACATCTCTGTACTGAAGGGAGACGACGTGCGTGTGACGTAAGTGGCGTTGTGCCATCTCATTGGTCAACGCTCAGACGCACGCTCAGAATATCTGACGTGCCAGATATTGGTCTGCACGTTCGGATAGACTCCCGAACGTGCTATTCCACGCTATGACGTCAGAAACTGGTACGCTCAACGTTCGGATGCACGGTCCCCGTGGCGACGGCTTAGAGGCATTGCTCGTCGGCAGCCTGTGGCAGCTGGCTGTTCCTAAAGTCGCTCCACATAACAAGTTTGGGCCCACAGGACTGTCGTGGGATATCCGTATTCGCCAAATGTCACCGCACTGTCGCCACTCACGACCACACAGTACTGCCCTGGCCGTGTACCGCAGACCTCGCCGCGCACCGCGCCTTCCCCCCACCACCTGTCGGCCGCCGGCAGCTCTCCCCTCCCCTCCCCTCCCCCTACTTCTGCCCCCTCCTACGCGCCCACCGACAACACTTCTTACTACTGGTGGGCCAAACGGTTATTCTGGAGTAACCGTTATCACGGTTCCAGTTATTCTTTGATAACCATTATTTTTAGCGGTTATCAATAACTGTCAAGTTATTTTTCACTACCAAATACGGCGACGGGGTTAAGTTAAATAACGACATGGTTGGAATCCATCATTCTAGTTATCACTATAACTGCTAGTAGTGCGAAATGGCAGCAATGTCGTATGAATCGTGTCATAACCTTAGCAAATTAACTCTGGGTAGATTTCAGTTGATTTTAGAAGGATTATTAGTGTTTCATATAATATGTGTGTAGCTTATCTGTCGCTATTGGAAATATTATCCTCGCAGCTGTAACAGAAAGTAGGCGGAACTTCGCCACAGCACTGTTTAAAAATGGTTCAAATGGCTCTGACCACTATGGGACTTAACATCTGAGGTCATCAGTCCCCTAGAACTTAGAAATACTTAGACATAACCAACCTAAGGACATCACACACATCTGCGCCTGAGGCAGGATTCGAACCCGCGACCGTAGCGGGCGTGCGGTTCCAGACTGAAGAGCCTAGAACCGCTCGGCCACAACGGCCGGCCTGCACTGTTGAAGTAAAATGTTAACAACGTGCGTTTTTAAGTACGAAGTAACATGTAAACTGAATACTGTAGGTTAAATTCGAAGCTTAATTTCTTGTGCTGCTCACTTAATAGAATAAGTGTAAAGCCTTGTAATAGAACAAAAAACATATACGTAATGTGACAGATTCGTTTACTCCTGTCTTGTACAAGATAGGTGTATTGGGGAAAGTGTGAGTACGCTAATCCAAGGTTAATGTGAGATTTGGAAAACTGCTCGATTTCGATTAGGAAGGGCATACCACAGAATTGATGAAGCGCCCAAAGAAGTCGGTCTTTGCAGTGAGAATGATGTCGGATGTAGGAGACATTACCGAATTCATACTTAATGTCACTTTCAGGATCTACATTACCTCCACTAGTTACATTAACTGATATAGTTAAAGTAGATTCTACTCCACTGTCCGTAAATAACAAACATCGTCAAAAACCTTCTCTTGTACTTTAGTTGTCATTATAACTGCTAGTAGAGCGAAATGGCAGCAATGTCGTATGAATCGTGTCATAACCTTAGCAAATTAACTCTGGGTAGATTTCAGTTGATTTGAGAAAGATTATTAGTGTTTCATATAATATGTGTGTAGCTTATCGGTCGCTATTGTCTGTTCAAGCTTGCTGGTCTGCGAAGCACTTACACTGAATGAAAGTCCTTCCTCTTTTTTCGTATTTACAAAATCTTTCACTTTCCATGTTACTCAGTCTTTCAATACGCGCACGCGCGCGCGCGCACGCGCGCGCGCGCACGCGCACGCGCGCGCACACACACAACAAATGTAACAAACTTACCTTTCGTTGAATGATGCAGCCTCGGCGTGCTAAAACTGAGAGTCCGACCTCCTCCGTCTGCCGTACCAGTTTCAGGGTCCCCGCTCGTCGTGTAAGTTGGCACCGCGGCCCTGCCGTACCGCTGGTCGTTGATACCGCTGTGACGCCGTCTGCTGCTTCGATGTGCCTTCGTTGTTATTGTGACTGTTCAACATCTTTCTTCTAAGTATGTCTGGCAACTTGAAACGGTTTCCATTCAAACTTCTGCATGTACCAATTTACTAAATTTTTCATTATCACTCACTATCAGGTCTCTCACAAAGTTTCTCTCAACCACGGATTCAATGTACTACGGCTTTTTAACTGTTTTCCCGGCCTATGCACCATGTGCGGCAGCACGGTTCCTTCTGTCCTGCACCTGCCTGTGAACTCGTTGCAGCAGATCGCTGGTAGGAAAGCCGAGCAGAAACCTACCGTACTGCGACCCGCCCTAGGCTGCTGCATACAATGTAGCTATTCTAAGAATTCGGAAAAGGTCTTAATTTTGAGTGAAAGGTAGAAGTACTCATAAAACTTCGGTATAATCTGAAGTTAGAATTACAAGTTCGCTGCGAAGCCCGTGCTAATCCTAACACAGCCATGCACTAATCCTTTCATTCACGTTAGCAAGTCTATGGCAACGTATGTCCCGAAATCTGAACAGCTACTAAGTAAGAATTGCTCTTAAACGATAACGCTCACCACACTATTAAGTTCATCGGTATCTAATACAATCAAGGTTTCGGTCACCGATCTGCTCAATATGCCAAGCGGAATTTGTCTTTTCTCATGCACAAAATTACTTACAAAATCCGTACTTTCTAAAAAAAAAAGAACAGAATACATTTGCCATCACTTTAAAGCACTTTTGAGTCACGTACCACAGCTAAAACTGGCAAATTATAACTTCCTTTGGAGCTCATACTACACACAACCGTACCATTGAAAGGCTGGACTCCGACTCCCCTAGACTGGCGTAAGCATTCTGTATCCAAGACAAAAGACGCACGAAGAATATACCTTTCTGATTGATCAGTTTTCTTTAAGGCCAATAGAAATACATTATCCTCCCGCGTTAGCCCGGGCTTTTCATGACTGACCAATCGCCAAATTACACACTTTCGAATTGTACTTTTTTCGGAAATAAATATTTAACTTTATGATATTTTATTTATACTTTACGTGATTAACTGTTTTGATTTGCACTCGAATTAACTTCCCTTTTAGCATAAACTTACTTAACATTATTTGATACTGTCAGGTGGCATCGGTCCTGCACCTTACAGGAGTCCATTTAACGTGACTACAATCACTTTGCGAGCACTTGACGTCAATAAAAACGACTGAGAGCGGCGGCGCTGTCGCTTTGGAGATGAGTAGTTGGTAAATACTCTAAAATACGGTGTAAGAAATGTATGTGGAAACACATCGGCACGCAGGCTAGGTAATTCAGTGAGAATCACGCGTTTTTCTAATCGTAAAACTTTGCAGAAATGCAGTATGCGAGACAGAGCTCGGCTACCTCCCCGCCTAGCCGCAGAAGGCCGCAGCCTGACGGCAGAAATGGTTAACTGGGGAAGTTCTGTAATCAGTTTAGAGAGGCCACAGCTACCGCCAGCCTCTGAGGCTGCAGATGCTCAGGTGTTTACCAAAACAGAGCAGCGGGTAGCTGGACAGGCTTTCCTGCGCGTGCCCTCGCCTATGTCCCACTAATTTTACGCCTCCGAGTAACTCAAATGGTGCAGGCCAGGAGTTCAGAATAACAACTTTCAATACAGGAGTCTGCGTTCGGAACGACGGGGAATTTTGCCGGGAAAATCTCGAGTGGTTTCTTAGGAGAAAAATTCCAGTAAAACTATTCTTGCCTGCACGTGTGGCTCTAGCTTTGGAAAAAACTTTAGATTCCCAGGCCATACATTGGGCGGCACATGCAAAATGGGTATTTTGAGCCTGTCTCGCGGTGTGTTTGGCTCGGTAAAAGTTGAGGTGGGACAACAGAGGTGAAGAGCGATCTTGCTCGACTCTCTGTCGAGGTCTTCCGTTCCGGGCTTTCGTACTGAGAGGACGTTAGCCAAGTCGTCTCCCGTCTTGGTCTCTCGTTCTGAGACGACGTTAGCCGCGCCAGCTCTTTGGTGCGGGGAAGACTGTCGTAATTAGAGAAGTTTACGGACAGCGGTCTGTTGTCCGAGTATTGTAGGAGTGTACTTTCCGAGACGCCACACGCCGATCGGACGGCCGCGCCGTCGGCGTCGGAGACCGCCGCTGCAACAGGAATATTACGGTGAGATCGCTCCCGCTTCGGCCTGTGTTAGGAGTAACGTTAAATAGTTGGATCACGTGCAATTGCTGTTCCCACAGAGGCTTCACGATACTTTGGGGTGTAGAGGTTCTTCGTATTTTGCGTTTTGTGTCGATGTCAGTCGGTGAGCCAAGTTATGAGAGATCGCATTTGGACCGATTAACACAGTTCACTGCCAATGCTAGTGAGGAGGGTAATTTGTAAATTGTTCTTTGTGTTTTATTCAGCATTGATCTGAAGGTTAGAATAAAATTATTGTGATTCAGTAGAGCCTTTACTTTCAGTAGTTGATCCTGAATTCACTCTTTCGCTTTATTTTATTTTTGTGTATGTGTCTGGTGTCATTGAACACCCTAAGTGTCTGTGATCATTCATATTTGGAAGTAAAAATAGGTGTGATTTGTCGCCAATACTACCACCGCAGATTAATTAGGGGTGACAGGGCCACATTTCAATCTAGCTTTATCCATTTTTGCGTACAGTTCCACGCCCAATTTCTCTGTAAGTTGTTTGTCAGGGTCGAACACACATGCAAAATCCTGCCAGCAACGGGTGGGGTGTTACAATAGAAAATTTTCCGTCGTCTCCATTCACAGTGTCTTAAAAATTTGTCACGTTAGTTCGTATGGCGTTTTTCAGTATAACAGTGATCTATATGAAATGTCGTGGAAATCGGGTTTTCTGCCGGATATCAGCGTCTTGCAAACGCGATATTTCGACGTCATCACTTGACGTCTTCATCAGGTGTTCCCTGAGACTGGCTGCTTGCTGGACCGGGTCGCACATTTGTCTGCCCGGTGCCTGGTGTTCTGTTTGCCGTTCCCTAGTCGGTCCGCGCCCGCGAGTCGCGCTATCCTGCCGCTCTAGGTGTTCCCTATTCCGTCCGCGCCCACTCCGGCCGCCTCCAACTGCGGTCGTGCCCTCCTGGTGTTGCCTTCTCGGTCCGCGCCCGTGAGTGGCGCTCCCCTGCCACTCTGGACGTTCCCTATTCCGTCCGCGCCCGCTCTGGCCGCCTCGAACTGCGGTGGTGGCCTCCTGGTGTTCCCTTCTCGGTCCGCGCCCGCGAGTGGCGCTCCCCTGCCGCTTATGGAGCTTGTTCTCCTAATAAAATGAGCTGAAAAAAACTCTTGAAAACGGTATTATTAAAGAATTGCAGTTATTCACCAATGGCATCAGTATGACAGAAAGTGTCGCTGGAGACAGGTGTGTCTGTTTCCGGTAGAAGTATCGACAGTCACCTGTAAGCTGAAAGGACTGCTTGATGATGTCGTGTTTCAGAATCGTCAGCAATGGAAGCAGATAAGGACGTCACGGAGACGGTGGCCGTGGACCTGGGTGCCCTCCTAGACGCCGGGGACGACGCCATGGTGACGCTCGTGGCAGGCGAGACGCGGCTGGTGGCGCACAGGGCCGTCCTGGTGGACAGGAGCCCCGTGTTCGCCGCCATGTTCGCCCACGACACCCTCGAGGCGAGCACTGGTGTCGTGAGCATCGCCGACGTGGGGGGCCCCGTGCTGAGGCAGCTGGTCTCCTACCTGTACACCCTGCGGGCCCCCCAGCTGCCCGCGATGGCCAGCCAGCTGCTGGCCGCAGCGGACAAGTACGGCGTGTCGGGGCTGAAGGCGCAGTGTGAGCGGCAGGTGGCCGCTCAATTGACTGTGGAGACCGCGGCAGCTGCAGCCGCCCTCGCAGTCCGCCACTCCTGCAGCGACCTCAGGCGGGCCGCCGTCGAATTTATGAAGACACGAACCCGTGAGGTGATGGCCACTCAGGGGTGGGCGGATGCCATGTGGAAGCAGCCGCAAGACTTGATCGAAGTGAGCTCGCTGCTGTACGATCCACCACCAAAAATCAGGTTAGTGTGAGACAGCCCACTCACTTGTGTCTCTCAGTTCTGGATGTGTGTGTGCGTATTTCCAACTCTATAATTTTTGCCACTGAGTTTCTTTAGATGTGTCTATGCCATAAAATACGCCATCGTAGACAGTCGTTTCATGATAGCTTACAAAAAGGGCTTGTTCAGGTTTTGGCATCAACTGCCAGTAGAAATGGTACACTCACTGTGCGAATAGAGCATGGCCCATTCTGCTGTGGGCACAAAGCTGTATTGCCCAGCAAGGGCTCAGACACTGTGATGTGTGTAGTTTGCAGCCGGCAGCCTGTACAGGTTGCTGTAAGCCTGTTCACATAAAGTAGCGTTTAAACATCTTCAGTGCCTCTGTGGCAGATGACAATGAGACACATTTGAATAGTGCCACACTGCATAAAGATGAGACCGAGTAAGTCACTTACAACCAACACCTAGAGCAAGGTAGTGTACTGCAGAATGATTATAGAAAGGCGGCAACATATTTATAATTTTAGATTGCTGGTGTTGACCTGTGGAATTTTCTTCATGTAGTAAAGCAGACTATCAGAGTAATCACTATTCACACCTCAGTACTACAGCTTTGTCTGTTGCATAGTTGTCTGTCACTTTTTTCTATGTTCAAGCCATATATCAGTAACCAACCCAACATAATTCTTCGTTCTCTCCTAATCCAAACTCTGCATGGAAGATTCTAATTGATCTAAAGGCACGTTACATAAAAATAATAATGGTCTGCTGTCAGAGCTTGTATGGAAGATGTTCAGAAGACCAGGTGAAGTAAGCATCGGTGCTCCAGTGTATGGCTGCTCACACCTCTTGCAGCGTGAGGTCACCTCATGAGACTAGAGCCAATCCTCATGGCGGTTCTGGCTGGTCTCATAAAATTGAGTCTTCCCATCTCATTTTGTTCTCCTCTCTATTCAGCCCTTACATAAAGTTCACGTGGTACTAGGATACATTCCCTTCTGTGACACACAGAATACCATGTTTTACTGTGTCTTCCATGAACAAGTATCCCTCCCCTGTCTGCCTGTTGATTGCTCTATGGCTTTACTATAGCCACCCAGTGAACACTACAGACTTTCATTCTACTGTGACATTCACTATGACATTATATACATATATCCCATCTATTGTTGTTGCTTTCCACCTCTGATAGTTGGTGAGCATTAATGAGGCTCTGCAACCAGTTTCCTTTCTTTTTGCACTATCTTACAATAACATATGTCCATACAAGTCTAATAGCTATTAACACTGATAAATTATCATTTATTTTTCAGCTAGGTTTTAATACTTATGTAGTATTTTATGTGCAATTTGCATATTGGAAATCTTGTTTGACATGACACTACGTGCATTCCGTGAACCAGTTTTAATGAACTTGTAGCCAGTATTGTAAATAATTCAGTGTGTTTCTTTTATTCAATAAAGACTAACATGAAAATTCATGTTTGAAATAATGAACATATTAGAATTGTTATTTATGTTCTTGAAAAAACTTAAAACATCACTCCAAACTCGTTCTGCACCCTGTGGGAAATGACACAGGCTCTTAAGTTTGAGAAAGTTTTTATAAACGGTAATATTTTTACTAACAGTAATTTTTATTTATTTATTTATTTACATGTCAAGTTCCGTAGGACCAAATTGAGGAGCAAATCTCCAAGGTCATGGAACGTGTCAGTACATGAACATACAACATAAAAGTAATAATGGATAAAAATAAATGTTCATGAACCTGAAAGCAAATCAGTCCATAAGTTTAAGCAAACGCTATCAGCAATACAATGAGAATCATAATTTTTCAAGGAACTCCACGACAGAATAGGAGTGACCCATGAGGAAACTCTTCAGTTTATATTTGAAAGCGCGTGGATTACTGCTAAGATTTTTGAATTCGAGTGGCAGCTTATTGAAAATGGATGCAGCAGTATACTGCACACCTTTTTGCACAAGAGTTAAGGAAGTCCGATCCAAATGGAGGTTTGATTTCTGCCGAGTATCAACCGAGTGAAAGCTGCTTATTGTTGGAAATAAACTAATATTGGGTAACAAGACACGACAATAAGATATATACATATTGAGAGGCCAGTGTCAAAATACCCAGACTCGTGAACAGAGGTCGACAACAGGTTCGTGAAATCACACCACATATTGCCCGAACCGCCCGTTTCTGAGCCAAAAATATCCATCTAGAATGGGAAGAGTTACCCCAAAACATGATACCATACAACATAAGTGAATGAAAATAAGCAAAGTAGACTAATTTACGTGTCGAAGTATCACTCACTTTCGATACCGTTCGAATAGTGAAAATAGCAGTATTAAGTCTTTGAACGAGAACCTGAACGTGGGCTTTCCACGACAGCTTACTATCTATCTGAACACCTAGGAATTTGAACTGTTCAGTTTCACTAATCATATGCCCGTTCTGTGAGATTAAAACGTCAGGTTTTGTTGAATTGTGTGTTAGAAACTGTAAAAACTGAGTCTTACTGTGATTCAACATTAGTTTATTTTCTACGAGCCATGAACTGAGGTCATGTACTGCACTACTTGAAACTGAGTCAATGTTGCACACAACATCCTTTACTACCAAGCTAGTGTCATCAGCAAACAGAAATATTTTAGAGTTACCCATAATGGTAGAGGGCATATCATTTATATAAATAAGGAACAGGAGCGGCCCCAACACTGATCCCTGTGGCACCCCCCACTTGACAGTACCCCACTCAGATCCCACATCATGGCCATTATAAACATCGTGAGAAATGACCTTTTGCTGCCTGTTGCTTGAGTAAGAGGTGAACCAATTGTGAGCTACTCCCATTATTCCGTAATGGTCCAACTTCTGGAGCAATATTGTGAGATCAACGCAGTCAAATGCCTTTGTTAAATCAAAAAATACGCCAAGTGTTCGAAACTTTTTGTTCAGCCCATCCAGCACCCCACGGAGAAAAGAGAATATAGCATTTTCAGTTGTCAAACGACTTCTAAAGCCGAACTGTACATTTAATAGCAAATCGTGTGATATAAAATGACCAATTAACCTTACATACACAGCCTTTTCAATAACTTTTGCAAACACTGATGGCATAGAAATAGGTCTAAAATTATCTACATTATCCCTTTCTCCCATTTTATAAAGCGGCTTTCTTACTGAGTACTTTAATCACTCAGGAAACTAACCATTCCTAAAGGAAAACTTACAAATATGGCTAAATGCAGGGCTAACATGTGCAGCACAGTACTTTAATAGTCTGCTAGACACTCCATCATAACCATGAGAGTCCTTAGTCTTCAGTGATTTAATTATTGACTCAATCTGCCTCTTGTCTGTATCACAGAGGAGTATTTCAGACGTCAATCTCGGAAAGGCATTTGCTAAGGAATTTATATGATTTCCTGTACAAACTAAATTTTTACTTAATTCACCGCGAATGCTCCGAAAATGATTGTTAAATACTGTACATATATCTGATTTACCAGTAACAGAAATATTATTACTGCGAACTGACTTTATATCATCAACCTTGTGCTGCTGACCAGACACTTCCTTCACAACTGACCATATGGCTTTAATTTTATCCTGTGAATTAGATATTCTATTTGCATACCACATACTTTTTGCCTTGCTAATAATATTTTTAAGCACCTTACAATACTGTTTGAAGCGGGCTACTGTAGCTTGATTGTGACTACTTCTAACATTTTGATATAATTCCCACTTTGTTCTACATGATATCCTTATCCCACTAGTCAGCCAACCGGACTGTCCATTACTGCTAGTACCCCATTTAGAATGTTGTAATGGAAAGCAACTCTCAAAGAGCATGAGAAATGTGTTATGGAAAGCATTCTATTTATCATCTATATTATCGGCACTATAAACATCTTACCACTCTTGTTCCTTGACAAGTTTTGCAAAACTCTCTACTGCTGTTGGATTAACTTTCCTACGTAGTTTGTAATTAAATACGACATTGGTTTGAGTACAAAAACCTTTTAGTGTTAAAATTTGTGCATTATGGTCTGTGTTTCGGTTGGCAGGAGAGCCAACACCGTGTTACTAGAAGGAGTCCGAAAGGCACGCGTTTTAGCTCACGCAGGCTGGCGTGAGGTCTGGAACAGGACAAGGAAATTACAATTTAGAAAAAAGGATGTAGCTGGTGGAATACTTAACTTTAATCCGTTAATGGTGAACGTCGGTCTTGACAGTACATGATTCAATATCAATAGTAACTGATAATGGCGCCTTGCTAGGTCGTAGCAAATGACGTAGCTGAAGGCTATGCTAAACTATCGCCTCGGCAAATGAGAGCGTATTTTGTCAGTGAACCATCGCTAGCAAAGTCGGTTGTACAACTGGGGCGAGTGCTAGGAAGTTTCTCTAGACCTGCCGTGTGGCGGCGCTCGTTCTGCAATCACTAACAGTGGCGACACGCGGGTCCGACGTATACTAACGGACCGCGGCCGATTTAAAGGCTACCACCTAGCAAGTGTGGTGTCTGGCGGTGACACCACAGTCTGAAAGGCCATTCACCCTTTTACTAAACGAATTCTCACCTAGTAATGAAGAATGCATAAAAATATTGTCTATGACTGTGCTACTGTTCCCCTGCACCCTAGTTGGAAAAAACACGGTCTGCATCAGATCATATGAATTTAGGAGATCTACCAACATCCTTTTTCTTGCGCAATCATGTACAAAATTAATACTGAAGTCACCACATTTAACTACTTTCTGGTACTTCCGACAAAGTGAATCAAAAACCCTCTCTAGCTTAAGCAAAACTGCTTTGAAGTTGGAGTTAGGGGACCTATAAACAACAGCAATTAGTTTAGTTTCACTAAATTCAACTAATGCTGCACAACTTTCAAATATCTGTTCAGTGCAGTCTCGTGATACGTCTATGGACTCAAATGAAATACTGTTTTTTACGTACAGAGCCACTCCTCCACCCCGCAAGAAACTCCTTGAGAAACAGCCAGCTAATCTGTAGCCTGGTAAAGGAAGCCTCTGAATTATCAAATTATTTAAGTGGTGCTCTGATATACCAATAATTACAGAGTTAACATCTATTAGCAGTTCACAAACTTTATCTCTAATACCTCTTATATTTTGATGAAATATGCTAATTCCTTCTCTACTTGGAAACATTACATCCTCTGGAGGTGAGCCCTTAGTTACAGGCACTTCCTTTAAGCAGGTATACCTATCAGCTGACTTCAGTCTAAAAAAGGTGCAGCTCTAACACCAACTACTACAGGAACTTTTCCATGAGTGATACCACAACCACCACCACCACCCACTACACTGTCACCTATAAGATTAGCCAGCCTCCCCTTCCCACACCTGTTGAGGTGCAGGCCATGCCTAGTGAAACCCCATCTACTGATAGACCCAACTGGCACCACTGAGATGTGATCCATGCCCTCCACCATCAGTGCCCTCCCCAGCCCCACATTAACGCACCTAACAGCTGCATTAAGGTGAGGCCGAGCATGACGCTGAAACAGTTGCACGAAATGCACATTAGTGCCACCAGATTGAGTAGCTGTCTTAACCAAGTCACCACTGACATCATATTCCCCGTCCCTATCGAGACTGTTCCCTGCTCCACCCACTATCACTACCTGATCCTCTTTCGTAAAATTCTTACATAACTCCCCTATGCTTTCAGTCACCTGAGCCAACCCTGCACTACTGCACTAGGCTTCACAATGCTGGTGACCTGGTACTCACTCCCCAACACTTCCTGCAACTGCTGGCCCACACCTTTACCGTGGGAACTACCTAGCAGCAGAACCTTCTTTCTGCTAGACTTTGCAACTAACCTAGGCCTCCTAATTGCTGAGGACTGCTGCAAGTTACCTACATCTACGGCTACACGAGGCTCCTCTCCTCTCCACTCAACTCTGACAGTTGGTTGTATCTATTGCATGTATGCAAAGTGAAACTGTCTGAATACCTCCTCTTCCTAGCTACCTTCTTGCCAACTGCCAGTTCCCATTCCCCACCACCCTTCACCCTCCTCAACCTATCTAGTTCCTCCTTTGCGCATTGTAACTGGACCTGAAGGGCACAGATCTTACGGTCCTGCTCCTCTATTAACTTGTTTCTACTACAGATTCTACATTCCCAGGAGAAAATCACGCTAAAATGACCACTGGCTTCCCCACTGCATTCCCCCCAATGAAAATACTTTGAACAAATCCCACACCGTAATCCACTACACACAAACCTACGACAGACCTTTCACTCATGGTAAAATTTTACAGCTACTGAAAAAAACTATACGTCTACATTACCAAAGTTCAGTTACACCAGTAGAACCATTTGTGCATATTTTACAAGTTCTCTTGTTGATGTGTATTAGATCCATGCTGTAATTAGTGATCCTAACCCAAGCCACTGCCTCATACTTCTCACACTAATGGGTGTCAGTTGCAGACACATATACAATGTTTGGTTCTGGAGCTGCCGCGGTCTTTCACTGATTTCACTCTCCCTCCCCCTCAAAAATTATACTTAGTTTCACACTAAAATTCTTAGAATTTTAATAATAATTAAAATAAGATGGATACAACGGCATGCAAGCAGAATTATTTTTTACTTCATACAGTGAAGTGATACAGTGCTTTCCTATTTTTCAGGGAGTATGTCTCATGATCCCATGTTCATCCTCCTCCCCTTGTATCCATGCCAGGCCTTCTAGACATCAGTTCTCATGGAATTTACCATTCACATCTACTGCATATGGAGGACAAACTTAATTTTATTTCAGTATCAAGTCCACAGCACAACTTAATACATCATCAGTCACAAACATTGCTCATAACCCCTCCCCTCTATACACACACACATCAGTACATCAGTGTTTGTTTTTCCGTGACTGGGCTATGACATAGCTTACTTTAACTGCCTCATGGTTTCATGTGTGCCTACAAAGGGAGGACCCTCGTTCGAAAAATACTTAAATTTCTGTCAACCATATTATTTAGATTTATGTTGTAATACTTTCATGACGAGTAACTGTTGCACTGCCACAGCCTCTTTCTGTTGTCAAGTCACTAGTTCCACCTTGCTGCACTGCCTGCTGTACTGAATTTCTCCTCCTTTGAAACACACTGTCAACCATTTCGTTATCTGTGCCTTTCAAAGGCCAGGTTTTAAAACACGCTGTGAATGCTGTCTGATGATCGAAGTATCACATTAATAACATTAAAATTTTTTTCACAACCAGATGAGTGTCGTGCCTGTACAATTTATATGCATGTGTTATCATGCTCAGAAGAAGCCAAATGACCTGAACTGTGTTCCACCTGGTTTCTATGCAGCCACATAACCTAACGGTCTTGCAGTTTGTCTGCTCTCTTTCTGATACAGTCGTTTCACTACACAATGTTATTACTACAACAGACCACTAGAGAAAACTGCCCTATACGGTTATAGTCCATATGAAAACCAATTCCACAATAACGTAAATATCAGAAAATCTGTTACCAGAGGTGACAGTCGTCAGTGCTTGTAAGCTCAAGTTCATTAAAATAAATGACATTTCCAAAGTCAAAATTCAACTTCAGACTACATGGTTTTGTATTGGACTGGGACCCAGGACTCCAATCCACTCACTACTGTCTCGGCTAACAAAGCACGAGAGATCTTAACTATCATTTTAACCACATGTAACAGCTTGAAAACTTGATATGATGGGGCATAAAGTTTTGTTTTGGGCAGAGATTGTGAATGAAGCAAAATAAAATTTGATGTATCGAAATTTTTCACCAGTAGAGGGATGATGAAACTTAAATGATTTTACAACAAAGTATTCACCTGCTGCGTTCCGAACTCAGCACATATCACGCTGTTTTCTAGCCACATATAGAAGCACAATGTCGGTTTATTTCACCACTAGCAAGATATGCTCGTATCTGAACTAGAAATTATGCGAGAAATAGTTAATCCTTCAAAGTGTTGCAAACTGCAATGCATACACCCACAACAACGTATAAAATGGTGGTCTGTGCTATTATGTGACTAAAAGCCAGACACTTAAATCATTCCCCAGTCGCCAGGAAACGTAATGTTACAACCAGGCTGGAACATAACAGGGCATGTACTGCTATTTTATAAGTGATCTAGGTTGGTATGATCACAAAACATACAAATATATGATTTAATTCTTACTTTCGAGAAGGTGAGATAGGCTCCCTCATGACTGTATTGCACTTGCTAGTTCCATCTTCTGTTGGAGACAGCAGATTCTCGAAACAGACCATGTCCATCCTCACAAAACTTCTATTGAACCACAGCTGTGCAGAGTCCCAAAAGGAAACTGCCGGGGCCCGAGGGCCTCCCGGCAGACTTATAGCAGGTTGTGGAAGCCAAAAACTGGTTGTAGGGTGTAATGAAATAATGAATTCTGACGGAAAAATTTCAAAGGAATTTTTTGAAGGAATCGTGGTGCTGGTTCCGAAACAGCCACACAGTGCACAGTAAAAAACTTAAGACCAGTTACCCTCCTGAATAGTGATTACAAAATTGTAGTGCACGTTCTTGACTGCAGAGTCAAAATGTCAATGCATGAGATAACTGGCCCATATGAATCTAGTGCAGGTAGACACAGATCAGTCATTCAAACTGTCTGTGAATATAGACACGTTCTAGCTACGACACATGTTCCCACGCATCAGTGCGCTGTACCCGGCCGGAGTGGCCGAGCGGTTCTAGGCGCTACACTCTGGAGGAACCGCGTGACCGCTACGGTCGCAGGTTCGACCCTGCCTCGGACATGGATGTGTGTGATATCCTTAGGTTCGTTAGGTTTAAGTAGTTCTAAGTTCTAGGGCACTGATGATCTCACAAGTTAAGTCCCATAGTGCTCAGAGCCATTTTTTCAGTGCGCTGTACATCGCTCGACTTTGAGAATGCTTTCGATAGGTGAGCCATCAGTGCCTTCTTGAAACAATGACTGGATTTTCCCAAGTGTTTTGCCGACATCGCTGGTAGAATTTTGAAGAACAGCAACTCGAAAAACAGCACCTCAAAAATCACGATTAATGGTCAGCTAACCAGACAACTTGGGTTCACAAGTTGGGTGCGACACGGTTGTCCTATGTCGACGGCCTTGTTTGCCATTGCCACTGGACCTCTGCTAGCCACTCTGCAGAAAGAGCTACGAGGGCTGCACATACATGGCCAGAGTATCAAAAAAATGGTTCAAATGGCTCTGAGCACTATTCGACTCAACATCTGAGGTCATCAGTCCCCTAGAACTTAGAACTACTTAAACCTAACTAACCTAAGGACACCACACACATCCATGCCCGAGGCAGGATTCGAACCTGCGACCGTAGCAGTCACGCGGTTCCCGACTTTAGCGCCTAGAATCGCACGGCTACCGCGGCCGGCGCCAGAGTATCGTTTGTGGGTCTCGTGATCACCGGCGAAAGTGACTGGGAGAAGGCATTGCAGGTAATCAGCAAACACGAACTTGCATGAGTGCGAAGCTGAGCAACACTAAATCACTCGTGGAATATCTTTGCAAAACATGGGAGACCTCAGTGTGGTCATCCAAATGCAAATCTTGGGTATCGGCTACAGGTATAACATAAATCGTACTACATCTTCGAACTAGGAAAATCCTTGCCAGCGTGCCAGCTAGCGTCAGAGAACATAGCGCGAGAAGACTTGACGATATCCAAAAGGCCAGCTTTGCAAGTATGTATGTGGTTTCTAAAGTCAACTGCGTGGCATAGGTTGTACCCATTCCACGCGAAACAGCAGCAAGATTTCTCTCAGCTTCGAGTCATTCTGTAACTCGTGGTAACATTTTCAAGGTAAAGTTTGACACGTTAACTCCACAGCTGAAAATGTGGAGGGGGGGACTAAATCTCACATACGTATGGAGAAAGTCACAAACTCTCTTCATGCGTTCAACATATGAGCTATGGAAGAAGACACCCATGAACCTCACGTCCCACTTACCAGACGAAATTACTTCCACTGTCTTGCGCCCACCGATAGAAGTAGGACACGTCCCCAATCGTTTTTATAATTTTGAACAACTTTAATTCGAACTCAGTTATACCCAAACCAGAGTTCGCCCGTCAAATATGGTAAAAGTTAGGAACATATACGTGGAATTAACGGAAAACGAAAGCAGAAATGTGACTGCACAAAAAGTAGTCGCACTACAGCTGGGAGATCATTTGGATAAACAGCAGCACTCCTCACCTACCAACAAATGTGAAAACTATTAGCTACGGGGCAGTAAACAGGAAAGTAGTAACCAAAGCGAAACTTCAGGCAATCCATCTGGGTGATTCGCCAACACGTGAGAATTGCGACCTGATAGACATCGAAGAACACAGGTTTGTGTGCACTCAGGTGAAGGATATCCAGTGAGTTATCAGACAAATGTTGGCCACGATAACACGAACACTACCCCCAATACCACGCCTGCCAATTTTTTGGATCATATAGATGTGCCATGTCCATCTACAATGAAGAAATGGTGTAAACTGGCCACAAGGACAAACAACGTGTTACCTGGTAACAGAGGGAAACAAATCGAGCAGACGTTGGGTGAGGCGCCGCACGCACGCCGGGCGCAAGCGGACGTGGCGCCGACCACGGGGTGGCGCGCCCCCCCCGCGTGTGCTTCGCTGAGGCGAAAAACTACAAGAGAAACTTCGCAATTCTTTTTAGTTAATATAGTTACGTGAAACAGTCTGCAAAGTGAATAGGAAAAGACGTAAATACAAGAACAACATAACGAATCGTCCTAAAGCTCTTTTTTTCTTAAACGGTATTTTTTTTATTTATGTTTATGGAAACAGAAATCTACTCTAAAATACGTAGCTCAGGAGTACCTTATTTTATGTTGAAGGAATCTCATAGGACAATTTTGTCCTCAAGAGAGAAGATTTCGTACATTTTAATAAATGTTATTTACCTAATTCTGTACGCCAAAACTTGTTTTAACCAGAAGAAGGGACTGTCCTGATTTCTACTATTATGCATTACATTCAGAAATCGCAGCATGGAGCTTCCAGCGAGTGGAAGATAACAGAAGACCAACTTGGCAAACATACCTCAGGAAATGACGCACTGGGCGACTTACAAGATACTGCGAAATAAATCGAAAACAACCGTGAACACGTAACTTCCAAGTCGTCGCTCACAGCTGAGATAGTTTCTTTGCAGACATGGTCTTCCGGATGAAGTATTAAAAATAAAAAAAAATAAAAAATCATCCACGAAAATATTGGATCGCCTCGGTGACAGGGACGGGGGATGCATCGTGGGCAGGCCTCGGAGTCCTCAACTGCTGGCCTCCTTGGCCCCGCCTACCTGGTGCTGACCAGTGACTCTCGGAAAAAGAATGTCGGTACATCACAGAGAGAGCGGACAGCTGAGACAGGTATAAGGGCGGCACGGCAGACAAGTCTGTGGATTCTTGGCCCCTGCCCTCTTTGTCGCCACCTTCCTAGCACTGACACCCTAAAAAAATAAAAAAGTAAAGCTTTGTAATGGAAGATATCGTGTAGAGAACAGGATGCTGTAGTGGTTAAAAAATAAAATTGAAAAAAGTTGTTAAGGCGGCCAGTTTCTAGTATGCACGTAGTGGCTTTGATTCCCATCACTTCCATGAAGGTATCAGTCAAAGAAGCTGAAGTGATTCGAGCTACCTAGGCTCAACATCTGGGTTCGTTTCTGACACCAGGCAATCATTTTCAACAAGCAGAAGCAGCATCTCTCCCACCTCTGGTAACCTGGAGGAGAGTCAGTACAGAGGCGAAAGTTATGCCAGGTCGAAACTCTATCACCAAGTGCATTTCTTAAACGATATTTTCTTTTCTTTAATCAATGAGCCAATCGACGTGCAATGTCACGGTACTTGACTCTTATTGCATTTGAGCTTGAGATGTGGAAAATATTGGTGCTGCACTCAAATCTCCCTTTTCGTCAGGTTTGATCCCTTTGAGATGATACATTTCCGCCCTTTCATTGTTTCTGCATGACTGCAAAGTCCTCAAGACCTTCACAAAAGACACGCGTCTGGGTTCGAGTCCTGGCCTGTCATTTCAAGTTCATACGCACACACAAAAGAACATGTGACAAATTACTATGGTTTTTAACAATTCTCCGGACTTTGTCAACAATAATTATGGGTACTGGTTTCGACTCGCAAGTCAAACATGGAACTTTTCGTCATATCATGTGTTTCAGCTAGCAGCTCCCGGTTAAAAGGAATTCGATAATCAACGTCTCTTTGTATGTAGCCAACAACGATGTGTGCAATGTTAGATTCATAGTCAGCACAGATAGTTTCGTCATATGCACATTTCGCTGCTGTGTAAGTAAACCGATATGTGAAGTCTGCACTTGACTAGAAGTGAACGTTGTGGGGTGCAGGGTTCGAACCCTAGTAAGGTAAAACATTTTCATCTCGTCATTTAAGTTTATCATCGCGCTACTGGTTAAAAGTGACGATTTCTAATGTTTGATTGTGCTTACCTAAGTGTCAGATTAAGTCCGGGGTTGGAATCTCCGGTCAACAGAAAACTTTGTCATGTCATTTCAAGTTTACACATGGGCAGTCTTCCTCACTTGTGACTGAAACCATATTTATCATATTTCATGTTACTGTTAACAGGAGTAATAGCTGCTGGATTGTATTCAGAGAGTGTAATTCAGAAACAAAATTTTTGTTCTACAATTTTAAGGTGAAAGTTGCTTTTTGAAACGTTGGTTATGTAATGAATTCGCGTGTACAATCGTAATGGCTGTGTAATCTCTAATACCATGTTTTCTGATATTTGCATTATCGTAGTACTAATTTGCATCTAAACTGGTAGTCACACAGAGCAGTTGTCTCTTGTGGTCCCTTGGAGTAACCATTTTGTATAGTGAAACGACTTTACTGAAAAGAGAGCAGAGGACGTGTATTATGTGGATTGCATACAAATCGGGTAAAACAAAATTCTGATGATTCAGGTAGTTTTGTGCATGATAGTACATGTTAAATACGTTTGCGTATGCTGTCAGGCGCACAAAATCTCTCTCTCTCTCTCTCTCTCTCTCTCTCTCTCTCTCTCTCCCTCTCTCTCTCTCTCTCTCTCTCTCTCTCTCTCTCTCTCTCTCTCTCTCTCTCTCTCTCTCTCTCACACAGACACAGACACACACACACACACACACACACACACACACACACACACACACACACACATTTTTATGCGTGTAGAGTTGCCAGTTTGGTGCTATTTATATCTGAGATGTGTTAAACCATTCGGTGTGTCTGTGTGTCAGAAACTTTCAGTATCTCTGAGCCTGTGTCAAGAAATGGACCGATAATTGGATTGAATTTTTTTGGCTTTGTATGACGGAAGTGCCTCGTTGAAAATCTTGAGATGGAGTGTGATACGTGGTAGTTAAGCTGCAGACAGAGTAGTAGTATTATCTGTAACAAGCCTGTTTTGCAGTTGAGGTGAGTCACTCATTAGCTACAGCGTAGTGAGATCAAAGCAGTTGACTTCCAGGAATGAGTGAGACAAAACGTGACAACTTAATTCATTCATAGGTTGTATAATTCAACTTTTAATGGACAATGAATGAAAATTTTTTTTAAGGGGGATTGAGCAAATCTGCTGTAGCTTAATATATGCAGAGTTGAACACTGTTTTGTACTGTGGGAGGGGGAATCTGTAGGTTTGTTTCAGGACAGACTTGCATTCACAACAGTTATTTCCTCGTGTGGCGGTTTACCTCGCCGGCCGGTGTGGCCATGCGGTTCTAGGCACTTCAGTCTGGAACTGCGTGACCGCTATGGTCGCAGGTTCGAATCCTGCCTCGGGCATGGATGTGTGTGATGTCGTTAGGTTAGTTAGGTTTAAGTAGTTCTAAGTTCTAGGGGACTGATGACCACAGATGTTAAGTCCCATAGTGCTCTGAGCCATTTGAACCATTTTTAACCTTTTTTTTGCAGTTTTCTTCATTGTGTGTGTGTGTGTGTGTGTGTGTGTGTGTGTGTGTGTGTGTGTGTGTTTGTAGCAAAGTGTGGCAGTTTCTGTGTTCTGTGCAGGAGGCTCTCTGCAAAGGAGAGATGCAGCAGGCTGATCCAGGTGGCCGAGCAGGGGGCAGTGGGGGAGCTGAGGGCGCTGCTCGCCGAGGGGGCCGACGTGGAGGCGAGGGGCGGTGTGTGGGGGTGGACTGCCCTGCACTGTGCAGCGCACAGGGGAGACGTCGAGGTGGCGTGGCTGCTGGTGGAGGCGGGGGCGGGGGTGGACGCCAGAGACAGCTGGTGGCAGAGGACGCCTCTGCACATGGCTGCAATGTGGGGCGGCACTGCTGTGGCGAGGCTGCTTCTGAGGGCGACTGCCGATCCCAACGCCAGGGATGGCAGAGGGTGGACGCCGCTGCACTGGGCGGCAGCCAATGGCCACGCAGAAGTTGCGGCTGTGCTGGTCGAGGCGGGAGCTGACAAGGGGGCCACAGCTAGTGATGGTCGGACAGCACTGGACATCGCCAGTGATGAAAACGAGAGGAGGCTGATGGAGTTGCTGTCATGAGGCAGCCACTCAAACGGACTCTCTGCAAAAAAGAACTGAAACAACTTCTCCAGTAATAATTAGCATTCTTCTTCAATAAAAAATTCAAAAATTCAATCCTACGGTCACTCACTAATTTTACTCCTCCTCGAGTAGCATACTGCAGACAAATAGTCTAAGCAACTCTGTGGAAAAACTGACACAGCACTAGGTAACAGTAAAGTAATTCAGGTAACAACAGACAACCTTTCTCTCAAGGAAAATTCCTCGAGTACAGTTCTACACTAAACTTTGGAAAAGTCAACAGTTCAATGTGAATAAACACTGTTACTCTATAATATCTGATCGCTGAATACTATTTCACAGCGGTCAGCAAGGTGCTATATCAGACTATTGCAATTTGCAACATATCGAAATCACTGCTATATGAGTTCTATCACCAGAATTTTCACTTCTGATATCACACTCAATTTACTTCTGCATATTCAACAAACATTGTAAAGTACTGTAATCCCCATGTCTAATTACAATGAGATATTAGTAGTGATATTCACACTATATTATGCTCCTATCATCTGGAACTATATGGTCAGTCCACATTTAACTAAACACGATCGGAGGACAACCTCCCACCTCACAGTTCCCACATAGCTGTTACGCTGCTCTTGCAAAACGCGCCACAACCTACGGACGACGTGCACCTTTATTCCCAAATTACAGGATAAAACAATAAACTTCCCCGCTCTCTTTCACATTCCCCTCCCATCAGTCTACACTACACCCTCAGCCAGACGCCGCTGCCGGCAGCTCCCCGTCTGCCCCCAGGTGGCGGTCTGCGGAATTACAGCTCTCACCAGCTCTGCAAATGGCACAGGAATGTCACACCTGTTCCACTACCAAAGCACCGAAACCAATGATGCTACTAATATTCTGTGAAACAACTATGCACACAGAGAACTTTGCAGTTTTCGAAAATAAATTAGAAAACAGTATCAGCAGTGCCAATAGTTAAACATTGAATTACAGCTCAGAACCAAACAGCACCTACATTGTACCTCACTCTCTCATATAGCGGCAATTAAATATAAACCTGCTATAAACTTGGGGAACTTTGCTGTAATATGTATGGATGGTTCATCGTAGACCACTTGGTTTATCAAGACACAAAATATCCGTTTTGATTCTAATGAAAAGCAGTCACCAGTCGCAGTAAAATAGTTGTAAAGTAACGATACCACATACAAAATGTAAAAGAAATCCTGTCCTAGTATTGTTGTCTGTAATTGATGTAAAGGATTGCAACAACCAAAGTAATTATAGTTCTATTTGATACAGAACGCTGAGGCTCAAATTTCAGCACATGCAAGCAAAACAAATTTCACAATGATACACACGAATCTCGACACTCATCAGTCACAATGGCACAGCTGAGACGGTAACACAAGTCGTGGAACTACAGGTAATAAAATTATATTTACTTTGACTCATACATCACGTTTATAAGTGTAATGAATGTCAATACCTATTATGTTACTTAATTCCCTTATTTCTGATCGCACATTTTCTCTGGCTTTAAATAGAATTGAAGTCGGAGTAATTCGTTTGTATTGTTATGAAAGAGCAGCTATTCCATATCGATACAGATATCAACAGGCAAGGCTGGTACTAGACTCTCCGGGCCCCCGCTAAATGTTTTTGGGCATCCTCCAAATTTTCCTATTTTAAACTATGTTAATTCGGATAACGCCAGATAACGATAATAACAATAATCAGTCAATGGCTTTTTTAAAGAAACTTTGATTCTAGCAGTTTGCCTAAATTCGACACTTTACTAAACTGCAGTTTAGCTTTTTTTTTTTTCCTTGGTAACTTGTCGTTGTGGTCTTCAGTCCTGAGACTGGTTTGATGCAGCTCTCCATGCTACTCTATCCTGTGCAAGCTTCTTCATCTCCCAGTGCATACTGCAGCCTACATCCTTCTGAATCTGTTTAGTGTATTCATCTCTTGGTTTCCCTCTACGATTTTTACCCTCCACCCTGCTCTCCAATACTGAATTGGTGATCCCTTGATGCCTCAGAACATGTCCTACAAACCGATCCCTTCTTCTAGTCAAGTTGTGCCACAAACTCCTCTTCTCCCCAATTCTATTCAATACCCCCTCATTAGTTATGTGATCTACCCAACTAATCTTCGGCATTCTCCTGTAGCACCACATATCGAAAGCTGCTATTCTCTTCTTGTCCGAACTATTTATCGCCCATGTTTCACTTCCATACATGGCTACACTCCATACAAATACTCTCAGAAACGACTTCCTGACACTTAAATCCATACTCGATGTTAACAAATTTCTCTTCTTCAGAAACGCTTTCCTTGCCTATGCCAGTCAATGTTTTATATCCTCTCTACTTCGACCGTCATCAGTTATTTTGCACCCCAAATAGCAAAACTCCGTTACTACTTTAAGTGTCTCATTCCCTAATCTAATTCCCTCAGCATCACCCGAGTTGACTACGTTCCATTATCCTCCCTTTGCTTTTGTTGTCATCTTATATCCTCCTTTCAAGACACTGTCCATTCCGTTCAACTGCTCTTCCAGGTCCTTTGTTGTCTCTGACAGAATTACAATGTCATTGGTGAACCTTGAAGTTTTTATTTCTTCTCCATGGATTTTAATACCTACTCCGAATTTTTCTTTTGTTTCCTTTATTGCTTGCTTAATATACAGATTGAATAGCATCGGGTAGAGGCTACAACCCTGTCTCACTGCCTTCCCAACCACTGCTTCCCTTTCATGTCCTTCGACTCTAATAACTGCCATATGGTTTCTGTACAAATTGTAAATGACCTTTCGCTCCCTGTGTTTTACCCCTACCACCTTCAGAATTTGAAAGAGAGTATTCCAGTTAACATTGTCAAAAGGTTTCTGTAAGTCTACAAATGCTAGAAACGTAGGATTGCCTTTTCTTAATCTAGCTTCTAAGATAAGTTGTAGGGCCAGTATTGCCTCACGTGTTTCAATATTTCTACGGAATCCAAACTGATCTTCTGCTTCTACCAGTTTTTCCACTTGTCTGTAAGGAATTCGCGTTAGTGTTTTGCAGCCGTGACTTATTAAACTGATAGTTCGGTAATTTTTACACCTGTCAACACCTGCTTTCTTTATGAATGGAATTATTATATTCTTCTTGAAGTCTGAGGGTATTTCGCCTGTCTCATACATCTTGCTCACCAGATGGTAGAGTTTTGTCAGGACTGGCTCTCCCAAGGCCATCAATAGTTCTAATGGAATGTTGTCTACTCCCGGGGCCTTGTTTCGACTCAGGTCTTTCAGTGCTCTGTCAAACTCTTCACGCAATATCATATACCCCATTTCATCTTCATCTACATCCTCTTCCATTTCCATAATATTGCCGTCAAGTACCTCGTCCTTGTTTAGACCCTCTATATACTCCTTCCACCTTTCTGCTTTCTCTTCTTTGTTTAGAACTGGGTTTCCATCTGAGCTCTTGATATTCATACAAGTGGTTCTCTAAGATAAGTTGTAGAGTCAGTACTTCCTCCCGTGTTCCAATATTTCTACAGAATCCAAACTGATCTTCTGCTTCTACCAGTTCCTGTAGACAGTATCTATCTTACCCCTAGTGAGATAATCCTCTACATCCTTACATTTGTCCTCTAGCCATCCCTGCTTAGCCATTTTGCACTTCCTGTCGATTTCATTTTTGAGACATTTGTATTCCTTTCTGCCTGCTTCATTTATTGCGTTTTTATGTTTTCTCCTTTCATCAATTAAATTCAAATTTTTCTCTGTCACCCAATGATTTCTACTAGCCCTCCAATTTTTACCTACTTAATCCTCTGCTGCCTTCACTATTTCATCCCTCAAAGCTGCCCATTCTTCTTCTACTGTATTTCTTTCCCCCATTCTTGTCAATTGTTCCCTTATACTCTCCCTGAAACTCTGTACAACCACTGGTTCTTTCAGTTTATCCAGGTCCCATCTCCTTAAATTCCCACCTTTTTGCAGTTTCTTCAGTTTTGATTTACAGTTCATAACCAATACATCGTGGTCAGAGTCCACATCTGCCCCTGGAAATGTCTTACAATTTAAAACCTGGTTCCTAAATCTTTGTCTTACCTTTATTTAATCTATCTGAAACCTGTCAGTATCTCCAGGCTTCTTCCATGTATACAGCCTTCTTTTATGATTCTTGAACCAGATGACACGGTTGTCTACAAGAAAGTAGCAACATCAGAAGACTCGTACGTACTCCAGGAGGACCTGCAGAGGATTAATGCACGGTGCGACAGCTGGCAGCTTTCCCTAAACGTAGATAAATGTAATATAATGCGCATACATAGGGGCAGAAATCCATTCCAGTACGATTATGCCATAGGTGGTAAATCATTGGAAGCGGTAACGACCGTAAAATACTTAGGAGTTACTATCCGGAGCGATCTGAAGTGGAATGATCACATAAAACAAATAGTGGGAAAAGCAGGCGCCAGGTTGAGATTCATATGAAGAATTCTAAGAAAATGTGACTCATCGACGAAAGAAGTAGCTTACAAAACGCTTGTTCGTCCGATTCTTGAGTATTGCTCATCAGTATGGGACCCTTACCAGGTTGGATTAATAGAAGAGATAGACATGATCCAGCGAAAAGCAGCGCGATTCGTCATGGGGACATTTAGTCAGCGCGAGAGCGTTACGGAGATGCTGAACAAGCTCCAGTGGCGGACACTTCAAGAAAGGCGTTACGCAATACGGAGAGGTTTATTATCGAAATTACGAGAGAACACATTCCGGGAAGAGATGGGCAACATATTACTACCGCCCACATATATCTCGCGTAATGATCACAACGAAAAGATCCGAGAAATTAGAGCAAATACGGAGACTTACAAGCAGTCGTTCTTCCCACGCACAATTCGTGAATGGAACAGGGAAGGGGGGGATCAGATAGTGGTACAATAAGTACCCTCCGCCACACACCGTAAGGTGACTCGCGGAGTATAGATGTAGATGTAGAAGTGTTATGTGCAAAATCCTACCAGGCGGCTTCCTCTTTCATTTCTTACCCCAATCCATATTCACCTACTACGTTTCCTTCTCTTTCTTTTCCTACTATCGAATTCCAGTCACCCATACTATTAAATTTTCGTCTCCCTTCACTATCTGAATAATTTCTTTTATCTCATCATACATTTCTTCAATTTCTTCGTCATCTGTAGAGCTAGTTGGCATTTCAACTTGTACTACTGTAGTAGGTGTGGGCTTCATGTCTATATTGGCCACAATAATGCATTCACTATGCTGTTTGTAGAAGCTTACCTGCACTTTTATTTTTTTTATTCATTATTAAACCTACACCTGCATTACCCATATTTGATTTTGTATTTATAACCCTGTAATCACCTGACCAAAAGTCTTCTTCCTCCTGCCAACGAACTTCGCTAATTTCCACTATATCTAACTTTAATCTATCCATTTCCCTTTTTAAATTTTCTAACCAACCTGGCTGATTAAGGGATCTGACATTCCACGCTCCGATCCGTAGAACGCCTCTTGAGTAGTCCCTGTCCAGAGATCTGAATGGGGGACTATTTTACCTCCAGAATATTTTACTCAAGAGGACGCCATCATCATTTAACCATACAGTAAAGCTGCATGCCCTCAGGAAAAATTATGGCTGTAGTTTCCTCTTGCATTCAGCCGTTCGCAGTACCATCACAACAAGACCGTTTTGGTTAGTGTTACAAGGCCAGGTCAGTGAATCATCCAGACTGTTGCCCCTGCAACTACTGAAAAGGCTACTGCCCCTCTCCAGGAACCACACATTTGGAAGCTTAATCTTTTATTATCCCAATATAGTGTAACGACTGGATAAACAGTGACCCTGTTGCTATCGAAGCTGATCCAGCATGTCGCTCTTGCCCCATTGCTGTTCTGTAACAGTTCGTAACTCTTGCAAGAACACTCAGTGGCCATTCTGCTTGCGCGATGCTAACAGGCAAAGTAAAGTGCAGAACAATCAATGAGGCCATCATTGTATTCTGCAGTACCTCATTAAAATTGGACATATGAAGAGCTTTGAGAAGGCACAGAAGAAGTGGCTCAGACCCAAAATTGGCTTCATGGATCTTTTTAACAGCAAAATTTCTTCTCAGGCCCTGTTTATTATCGTCGACACTGCTGAAAGATTCGAAGTTTTCCGCATGCTCTGCTACTGGAGAATCTTATTCGCTTGTGCAGTTCCACAAGAAACGGAATGTGTCCGTGTTGTCTATGGCAGCACACTTTTCACTTAAGTTTCCCACAGCTGTGTAATAACGTGGTAAACATTTAGTTAAAAACTGTCCTTCATGCTCTGTTGTAAATCGTCTTCTGATGCTTCACCAACAAAGCGTTTTCTTCTGTCTTTCTGTTTCTCTCTGTCATGAATCATTACATTCAGTTCAGGTGATATTCAAATATTTTCTGCTACTTCCCAACTTCCTGCGTAAATAGTATCCCAACATTTGTCAGTTGATTTAATTCTTTCTCGAGACTCTTAATAGTACTACTTAAAACATCTGTCATTGTTTCTGTGATTGGAAGTATAACTTTACGTATGTTCATTGCAGGTAATAATTTTTGCAACATTCGTAAGACATACTGGAATAATTTCAAATACTTCTGAAAGCCCTTCAGTTCAGTGTGTGTCCCCGCAGTCCAAGTTATTTGCAAGTTCAGCCGCCCTTTGTAATCCTGGCAGATCCTCAGCAAATGGACGCATGTCACCTACCTGCACAGACCATCTCGCTGCCGACATTTTTTTTTAACTTTCCATTTGTATCACATTCATTTTAGATGAATTTTTTAAAAACAGCAGCTGTCCTGAAAACAGAGGAGAAACGTCATCAGGAAATATCGTAGTTAACATGAGTGCTTCTTTCTTCCAGATCTTCCCCAGAGGTGGCAGATATAAACTGAGGTTTCATTGCTCTGCGGTCATATGTAACTTCCATGTCACACACAATCTTACACACCTCTGATATTAAACACTCTTTGTGGAGCTAACACAGTGCAATGTTATGCCCCTCGCCGAAAATTCGGAATGTGCCATGCACCCTTCATCTGGTGTTGTCTGCTGTTACTGCACACTGGAGCGGTACAGCGCGCTTCAGTAGAGGGGAAACAGCCCAGAACTCCATCTCCTTTCCCCGTATCGTCAAACACGCCTGTGTTCACGGCTGATATCTGCTCAGTAAGGGAACGTCATATATCTGAAACGTGTTCCTGTTTATTTAAACTCGTGTTTGTAAATGTGTGGTTGGTATCTGAGAAACTGGTAAAATGTATTTTGGTACATAAATACATAAATCTCAGTGCAGGGCAGCAGTACTTGGTTCAAATTAAATTTTGAGCGGGAGTGTGTGCAGCAGACGCTACACGATGCTGAATCCAGGCTACCCATTAAATCAAATAATACGCCTGCGAGATAGCAGTCCTTTTTTTAAAAAATGCTATTTGACTGCAAAACAAATGACTTAGGTTGAAATGATTTCCCTGAATATTGTTAATCTTTATCTTTAGAGTTGCGAACAATCACAATATCAGAACTGTTACTCTAATTATAGAGAAAATGATCATAAAATTTTACACATTTGACCTTGTGCTACAAGTGCATGAAAATGCACAAGATAACATCTTTCTGAATTCATTTACCTATTTGAAATCTGTGAAATGATATGATATTTTTCGCAGATACATTCTGACAGTCACTGTACCTTACAGTGGACATGAACTTTGCTGGCAATAGCATTTGTTGGCCTACCTGTGCGAACGGAAGGCTCATCTGTTCTGCAACCTGTTACTATTAAGATAATGATGCAACTGTCAGAAACCAAATTTCATTTACCGTACTTGCGAGCGGTATGCAATGCAAGCGGTATCTTATCAGTTTCCATAAAAATGTTTCTGCAGTACGCAAATCGCGATGTGCAGTTCGAGTATGCAAACACATTCTTAAAGGTGAAGAATGAAAAATAAGGAAATAAAGTTAACGACTGATAAATGAGAACAAAGATTCCAAGTATAGCTGTCCTTCATTAATCCTTAAGAATAAAACACCCTTTCATGGAGTTCTCACAACTAGGCAGGTTGGCAAAGTGGTTCTTAATGAATTTCCTATGTACAATCACTTCCCTTAACACATGTTTTAGTTACAAGACCAAACCATTCAATGCAAAACCGCACTCAAGATCATTTTAGAAGCCGCTTGTGCGTACAGACGCGTGATACCACACACAGAGCAAAATCACATGTGCTGCCGGCAATTCTTTCGCCCGACTCCCACCTGTTTTTCGGTTGTCAGCCACAAATAGCTACGGTAACTCCTGCACAAACGGGGAATTGGTATTCGTTTTACAAACTTACGGCAAAATGTACTAAGCAATGCAAGTACTACAATATACATCAATGGTCGAGAAACAGGTGCCGTGACAATTTGTCGGTCTGTCAGGCAAGGCTGTCCGCTTTCAGTGCTTCTGTATGTCTCAGGCTTGTGTCGTTTCCATTAGAGTGGTCCACAGATCAATAAATAGCAACAGTGAGCTTTAATATGTTACAGCTCAAAGTATCGGTTCACATTACGGCTAGGAGAAGTGCCGAGAGCGTCTTTTGAACACTGATTGCACTCTCCTTTTCCAAGGAGACTGTAGCGGACAAGATCCTTTAGCATACTGGACTTACTGCAACTGAGCCACCAATTAAGAACTGAGCTGAAATTTTGCCTCTAGTATTGACATACTTCCCAGATATCAATGATTTCGGAATGGAGGACTTTAGAAAATTTAGTAAGTAAAAGGCTTCACTGATGATGCGAGAAATATCTTTGGACTACTCGCCGATTAAGACCTCTGTTTGGTTTTCCATCCTTTGGCAACAGACTGACTTTGGGCAGCCATTGCTCCCAAAATCCGCGCAATTCGTGACGCGTTTATTACCACCGATCCAGCGCCGTCACACAGGCAGCACGCTGTAATCCAGAGAACTTGGCCTTAAACTGTTCTCTCTAAGCCCACATGGCATTAGTTAACTGCATGAGCGTCTACGGGAAGGTCGCAGGCCTAATCTCGGTTATAAACAGTAACAATTGCCACATAGCACTAGGGACAGAAACCTGGGCGAAACCCGAAAACAGTGGCAATGAGATTCTAAATTCCGGTCAGAATGTATGTTATAAAGAGAGGTTGAACGCTGGTGTTTAAAGCAGTAAAAAATAAGATCACATTAGTGAGATTAGTACACATTCCAAACATCACCATAATGATGTTATCACCATAAAGAGAGGAAACAATATTTTGTCTGGAGTGGAATTTCCATGTATTTCTTCATCAGCTCTTATTCGATTGAATTCGACTCCAGCCAATGAGCTAACAGTGGGAGGACATATTCTTAATAATCCCCCCTGCAGGTCCGGGGATTAGAATAGGCCCAAGGTATTCCTGCCTGTCGTAAGAGGCGACTAAAAGGAGTCCCTCCCCCTCAAGGGAGTAGTTAGTGGCTGCGTCCGGAGACGGGCGGTTCCACGACCTCTATTTGCGGTCATTTTGCTTTTTCACTTCTCGTTTCTTCCTTCCTTTGGTTGGTTCCTTTCTTTGCTCTTCTCCACCTCACTGTCTTCCTTACTCTTTTGTCTTCTTCTCCTTGCCTTCTCATTGCCTTCTTCTCCTTGCCTTCTCATTGCCATCTTCTCCTTGCCTTCTCTGGTCTCCGCCTCGGCGTTTGAGACAGTCTGTCCTCTCTCTCCCTCTCTCTCTTCTTTTTCCTCTTCTTCCTTCCTCCCTGTGCGCGCCTGAAGGCCGACCCACGCGTTCGCACGCGTAGCCGGTGACGGGGTAACGCGTAATTCCCCGCCCTGGGTAGACATGTAAGGCACGCACGTACCCCCTGGTAAAGGCCAGGCCCAGGGAGGGGTGATTGCCTGAGCTGATACCTTCTGACCATGCCGATTGGTCCCTCTGTCTTTCTCTGGAGGTGTGACCTGAGGTGTAAACATTCACCTAAGGCGGGAGTGCCCTCTGAGAGGGTCCCCACAAGGAAGGAGCGCGCCATCGGAGACGCTGGCAATCATGGGGGATTCCTCCACAATGGATTTCACTCCATCTCTCTCGACTTCTGCCCAAAAACGGAAACATGACCAGCCACCAGTGACAAAAGTACTACCGCCTGCCCCACAGTTCCTCGTCGTTTCTCGATCTGAGGACGGAAAGGATTTTTCCTCTGTCAACCCTTTTGTTATCCAGAAGGGCGTAGATGCCATAGCCGGATCTGTCAAATCTTGTACCAGGTTGCGTAACGGTACCTTATTACTAGAAACTGAGAGCGCCTTTCAGGCACAAAAACTGCTTCGGGCCACACTCCTGTACACGTTCCCTGTCCAGGTGGAGGCTCACCGAACTTTGAATTCGTCTCGTGGTGTGGTCTATACTAGATCCCTCGACGGATTGACTGACGAGAAGATTCAATCTTTCCTCGCTGAGCAGGGCATGACGGCTGTCCATAGGGTCATGAAAAAGGTCAACAATGACCTTGTACCGACCCGGACACTTTTCTTGACCTTTGATAGTGTTAAGCTGCCATTGCGCATCAAGGCGGGCTATGAGGTTATTTCTGTTCGCCCCTATGTCCCGACACCTACGCGCTGCTACCAGTGTCAGCGTTTCAATCACACTCGACAGTCTTTTTCCAATGCGGCTAAATGTGTCACTTGTGGCAGGGATGCCCATGAGAGTGACTGTCCACCTCCGTCTCCTCGTTGTGTGAACTGTCAGGGTGATCATGCCGCATCCTCCCACGACTGTCCTGTCTATAAGGAAGAACGCTGTATCCAAGAAATTCGGGTCAAAGAGAAAGTGTCCACCTCGGCTGCTCGCAAGCTATTGGCTAGTAGGAAGCCAACGCTGCTCCCAGCGGGGAAATACAGTACTGTCCTCGCCTCTCCTCGGACTACCAGGGAGGTGGCAACCCAGACATGCGATCTGACCTTCAGCACCACGGTCGTCCGTTCGGCCAGTGCTAAGATCACGCGGTCGACGTCTCCTCTTCCTCCCATCACCCCACAGACACCAGCCCCTTCATCAGCTTCTGCTAAGACGAAGACCCCGAAGTCAGATGCACGGGCCTTCAAGAAGGAACCGTCCCGTGCCGACTTCCTACGTACCTCGACCCCCCAGCCTTCGACCGGTACTTCCACCAAACGACCTTCCAAGAAGGCTCATAGGAAGCACAGTTCTCCTTCTCCGCCACGGCGCATTTCTTCTCCTGCACCACCCAGCGGTTGCCGCCCCAGGCCGTCATCCGTTTCGCCTGGCCGCACCGCTGGTAGCCGAAAGTCTGGCCGTTCACCGGCGGAGGAAGCTCCCCCTCCTGGCCATCTTCCCAAGATGGCCGATGAACCTATAGACCCAATGGACGATGACTGTCCACCTACTGATAGCGGCGGCAGTGCTCGCTCGAAGCCAGGCCCTCAGCGGCCTTCGAGGTGACCCCTTCTTTCATCTTCGTTTTCTTCTTACGATGGCACTTATTCACTGGAATATTCGCAGCATTCACTCCAACCGAGAGGACTTGAAGTTGCTGCTCCGCTTGCACCGTCCGCTCGTCGTAGCCCTCCAGGAAACGAAGCTACGCCCATGTGATCAAATTGCCTTGGCACACTACACCTCTGTGCGTTTTGACCTACCCCCTGTGGTAGGTATCCCGGCTCATGGAGGGGTTATGTTGCTGGTCCGGGATGATATTTACTACGATCCCATCACGTTGCACACCGGCCAGCAGGCAGTTGCCATCCGCATTACTCTCCCCACTTTTACATTTTCCATTTGTACTGTTTACACTCCATCGTCGCCTGCCGTTACCAGGGCAGACATGATGCAACTTATTGCTCAGCTACCTGCACCATTTTTGTTAACTGGAGACTTCAATGCCCATCATCCCCTTTGGGGCTCTCCAGCATCCTGCCCGAGGGGCTCCCTGTTAGCAGACCTTTTCTACCAGCTCAATCTTGTCTGCCTCAATACTGGCGCCCCTACTTTTCTTTCGGACACATCTCACACCTATTCCCATTTAGACCTCTCTATATGTACTCCTCAACTTGCACGCCGGTTTGAGTGGTATGCACTTTCTGATACATATTCGATCGACCACTTCCCGTGTGTTATCCATCTCCTGCAGCATACCCCCTCTCTTTGCTCATCTAGTTGGACCATCTCCAAAGCAGACTGGGGGCTCTTCTCTTCCAGGGCGACCTTTCAGGATCAAACCTTCACAAGCTGCGATCGTCAGGTCGCACACATCACGGAAGTCATTCTCACTGCTGCTGAATATTCCATCCCTCACCCTACTTCTTCTCCACGTCGCGTACCGGTCCCCTGGTGGACCGCAGCATGTAGCGACGCTTTACGTGCTCGTCGACGTGCTTTACGCACCTTTAAACGCCACCCTACAGTGGCGAATTGTATCAATTATAAACGATTACGTGCACAGTGTCGTCGTATTATTAAAGAAAGCAAGAAAGCCAGCTGGGCTGCTTTCACAAGCACCTTCAACAGTTTTACTCCTTATTCTGTTGTCTGGGGTAGCCTGCGCCGGCTATCTGGCACTAAGGTCCACTCACCAGTTTCTGGCTTGACGGTCGCGAATGACGTCCTTAAGGCCCCTGAGGCTGTCTCCAATGCCTTCGGCCGCTTTTTTGCAGAGGTTTCGAGCTCCGCTCATTACCACCCTGCCTTCCTCCCCCGCAAACAGGCAGAGGAGGCTAGGCCACCTAACTTCCGCTCCTCGAATCGTGAAAGTTATAATGCCCCATTCACCATGCGGGAACTCGAAAACGCAGTTGGCCGATCACGGTCCTCCGCTCCAGGGCCTGATTCTATTCATATTGAGATGCTGAAGAACCTTTCTCCTGCGGGTAAAGGTTTTCTTCTTCGTACTTACAATCGCATCTGGATTGAGGGACATGTTCCCGCATGCTGGCGCGAGTCTATTGTTGTCCCGATTCCTAAGCCGGGGAAGGACAAGCACTTGCTGTCCAGTTATCGACCCATCTCGCTTACCAGCTGTGTCTGTAAAGTGATGGAGCGAATGGTTAACTCTCGTTTGGTTTGGCTGCTCGAGTCTCGACGCCTACTTACCAATGTACAATGTGGATTTCGTAGGCGCCGCTCTGCTGTTGACCATCTGGTTACCTTGTCGACCTTCATTATGAATAACTTCTTGCGGAAGCGTCCGACCGCGGCTGTGTTCTTTGATTTGGAGAAGGCTTACGACACCTGTTGGAGGGTGGGCATTCTCCACACCATGCATACATGGGGCCTTCGCGGTAGCCTCCCTCTTTTTATTCGTTCCTTTTTAATCGATCGACAGTTCAGGGCATGTGTAGGTTCTGTCCTGTCAGACACCTTTCGCCAGGAGAATGAGGTGCCACAGGGCTCAGTTTTGAGCGTCGCTCTCTTCGCCATAGCGATCAATCCAATAATGGATTGCCTCCCAGCTGATGTATCAGGCTCCCTTTTCGTGGACGATTTTACCATCTATTGCAGCGCGCAGCGTACATGTTTCCTGGAGCGCTGTCTTCAGCGTTCTCTTGACCGTCTTTACTCCTGGAGTGTCGCCAATGGCTTCCGTTTTTCTGCCGAGAAGACGGTCTGTATTAACTTCTGGCGCTACAAAGAGTTTCTCCCACCGTCATTACGACTCGGTCCCGTTGCTCTCCCATTCGTGGAGACAAAAAAATTTTTAGATCTTACATTTGACAGGAAACTTAGTTGGTCTCCACATGTGTCATATTTGGCTGCCCGTTGTACCCGTTCTCTAAATGTCCTCCGTGTTCTCAGTGGTATGTCGTGGGGAGCGGATCGAACCGTCCTACTTCGCCTATATCGGTCGATCGTCCGCTCCAAGCTGGATTATGGGGGCTTCGTATACTCCTCTGCACGGCCTTACGCCGCCTCAACTCCATACAACATCGGGGTTTACGACTTGCGATTGGAGCGTTTTATACTAGTCCCGTCGAGAGTCTTCATGCTGACGCTGGTGAGTTGCCACTCACCTACCGGCGCGATATACTGCTTTGTCGGTATGCCTGTCGGCTACTGGCAATGCCCGACCACCCGTCTTATCGTTCCTTTTTTGATGACTCTCTCGACCGTCAATACGGGTTGTATGTCTCTGCCCTGCTACCCCCTGGAGTTCGCTTTCGTCGCCTCCTTCAACACCTTAATTTTTCACTCCCTGCAACCTTTCGAGTGGGCGAGAGCCACACGCTACCTTGGCTCCAGGCTCAGGTTCACGTCCACCTTGACCTCTGCTCGCTCCCGAAGGAGGTTACCCCCGGTTCAGTCTATCACTCCCGTTTTGTCGAACGTCGTTCGAAGTTCATTAATATGACCTTCATTTATACAAATGGCTCTAAGACCAATGACGGGGTTGGGTGTTCTTTTATTGTCGGGGCACAAAGATTCAAATACCGGCTCCATGGCCATTGTTTGGTCTTCACAGCTGAGCTCTTTGCCCTCTACCAGGCTGTTCTTTACATCTGCCGCCACCGACATTCTGCATATGTCATCTGCTCCAATTCCCTGAGCGCTATCCAGAGCCTCAGTGATTCGTACCCGGTTCACCCTTTCGTGCACTGGATCCAACGCTCTCTTCAGCAGCTGGTGGACGTCGGTTCTCCGGTTAGCTTTATGTGGGTTCCTGGCCATGTCGGTATCCCTGGGAACGAAGCTGCAGATGCCGCAGCCAAGGCTGCGGTCCTCCAGCCTCGGACAGCTTCTTGTTGTGTCCCTTCGTCAGATTGTGGCAGGGTCATTTGTCGGCGCATTTTATCGCTGTGGCATGCCAATTGGGCTGCACTTACAGACAACAAGCTTCGGGCCTTGAAACCTCTTCCCGTGGCTTGGACGTCCTCCTCATGTCCTTCTCGGCGGGAGGAGGTAGTTTTGGCCCGGTTACGAATTGGACACTGCCGGTTCGGCCATCGCCATCTGCTGACGGCTGCGCCGGCGCTGTTCTGCCCATGTGGGCAATTGCTGACGGTCCGCCACATTTTAATGTCCTGTCCGGATTTTAACACACTGCGTCTTGATCTTGGCCTGCCATGTACTCTAGAAGCCATTTTAGCGGATGACCCACGAGCAGCTGCTCGCGTTCTTCATTTTATCAATTTGACGACCCTCTCTAAGGACATTTGATTATGCTGTTTTTTTTTTTTTAATCCTATGCCTGTCAGCCTGTCTTTTATCGTGTTTTCCGTTTCGTTGCTGTTTTAAACTTGTGACTTGCGGTGCATTCCTAACGTAGTCTGGGCGCTAATGACCGTTGAAGTTGTGCGCCCTAAAACCACAAAAAAAAAATATTCTTAATAATGGAAAGGTAAAAAGTAAGAAAAATGAAGTGCCTTATCTGTTAGAATTATTTGGCAGATTTTTTAAAGATTAAAAAGAAACAGTGTGGGAAGGAGATTTAACAGTAATTTTTGCGTGGTCATGGAGTGCTGGAGGGTCCATTCTCCGTTGGGCAGATCGTACCCAAGCAGAAGTTGAAGATGTGACAACACTTCCAAAAGAGGGTAAAATTGTCGTGGAATCGATGGAAATTCGTGTTCCTGTAGTTAAATGTGGATCAGAATATTCCCTTAGATTAGAGCAAAATAGGCCTAAAAAGCCTAAAATTTCCATATATTTCTTTGAACGACAAACTGTAGAGATTGCTCGATTTGATGGAAAGAGAAATTTTGAGTTAGATATTACAAATTTCTATAACTCCGCCGAATTTGATATGCTTTATTTCATCTTCGTTGTTTTCCAGACTAAAAAGAAAAAGAATCAGTTAGTTGACGCTTCCTTATTCGGTCATGTTAAATTACATTAAAAATGGAAGAAACGAAGTTTTTCTTCGAGAAATGTGGATCTAGATCCACCAAATAACTATCTAAAGGCATATGACGCTTTCCTAGATTTTGAGAGAACTACACAATTGAATCTTGGTGTTAATATCGGTACATTCAACTTTATTGAAAATTATCCTACCTATGTCATAAATATGTCTAGGAGAACGAATGTGTTACTACACTGAAAACTACAATGAAATTAGTTGACACTTTTAATGGCAAAATTCCGAAAGACACAACTGCATATTTAGTAATGTATGGTAAGAAAAATTTTACATAGAATTCACAACACAGAATTTTGATTGGAAATTTTTAATTTTTAATTTTTACTCCTTTGTAGAAAATGTTAGGGGCATTTAAACCAATCGTTGACTGTGTCATGTTAGCATTTTCAATTTTTAGAATGGGTTAATATTTGGCTGAGTTATTAGCAAAAAATCGAATTATCACGAAGTATCGTCCCCCGCTGGCAGCTGCATGCACGAGACATTGCGTAACTCTTGCCCATATTAGATCGCTAACTCTAATGGCCTCTAGAACAAACAGCAGGCTTTTATAGAGCAGCTGACGTAGTCTTCAGATAACTAGCTACACCTCCTTATCTCTGTCTCTGTCGCCCCAGCTACACTGGTTGGAAACTCTCTGAGCCGTGTATCGGCTCGTGCTACACCTTGTGTTTAGATTGCATTGGTTTTCCTTTTCTTCCCCTGACATGTTTGTTTGATATGCTGTCTGTCATTAAGTGGCTGCTTGGTTGTCTTTTCCCTCTGAATTGCTATCGATATCTGCAGTTTTGCTTCCGGGAAACTGCTATGGAGGAAGTCAGATCTTTGACCGGTTGTAACCTCGTGTGGTGGCACGGAAGTAGGGGCGTTGCGTGGAGAGAGTGTGGTGGACACGGGGGGGGGGGGGGGGGGGGGCAGTGTGGCTCTCCAGCGCGAAGCAGGCGTGGTCAGTTGTACCGAGTCGCCACGTGATGTATGTCTGTTGTGTGTAACGAGCAGGTCGAGTTGACGGAAGAGCTCTCCGCGCGTTGGTTGTATACAAAATCGCCCCACGAGTAGTTGCTGTTCATTTCGCCTTGGTGGGCCGTTAACAAGCTTCTTTAAATCCTCCGTTTCAACACTGGAGTTTAAAAGGAGACACCTAACATGAAGGAGCGGTCACTACCCGTCAAAGTTGCAGAGCGTGTTGTCGCGTGACAACGGTGTGTTGGGTACGCTGGCGACGCGTGAGCGGTCGGATGTGTGGATCCTTGCCATCGGAGGTCGTGTACTGCCTGTTCGAGCATAATTGCAAGTTAAGTTCGTGCAAGGTAATAATTTTGTGTAACCAGCGTCTCTTCTGCCTTGTGGCCTCCGGCGACCGGATTTCCCGTCCCTAGCACCAGTGTAGTTGAAGACAGTGATCTTTCCTCCTCCTCTCGTAACTGCCCGATGGGAGGTGTAGCTTTGGCAGTTTAATTGTTTCGCTATTCTGTCGTGGGTTATGAGTAAATTCATGCTTCTTGTTGGTTGATCATGTGGTCGCCCATTCAGGACTGTGTGGTGTAATGTTTCCTTGCACGAGGTTAGCTCTAGTTCTGTCAGCCAGTTAAGCCATCTTTAACAAGTTTTCGCTGACTAAAACTCGGTGCAGTGACTAGCCTGAGAGTGGCAATTGTGTTTACGGGCGTATTTAAATTGGTCAGTATTCTGTCTAGCCTGAGTATCCCTGAGCGGGTGGTTTGTGGCCGCCTTACACGGGTCCGTCATATCTGTTATGTTCTAATGATTTTCCAGGGCACTTTTGTTTAAATTTTTTTAAAATTCCTCCAAGTTTGTAAATTTCTTTTATTGCCATTAATCGTCTGTTTGCTGAGACCTGTTTAATTTTTTTGATGGCGGTGTTGGTAGCTTCAGTACCTCACCGTAGTTTATTAACAAAGTTCTGTATTTACTTTAGTAGCCTGTTTACTAATGTTCTTTAAATTTTTTAAAATTGTTGTATTGCTATAAATTACTTTGATTGGCGTTAGCGGCGTGTTTTAAAAGGTTGTTTATTGCCGTACTGCTAGCTTCTGTGTTTTTCTTTTAAAGAAATTTTTAAATTGTTGTTATGCTATAAATTACTTGATTGCCGTTAACGGCGTGTTTAAAAGGCTGATTATTGCCGTACTGCTAGTTTCTGTAAGATACGAATAAAACATTTGTGAAAATCTCAACTCGACAGTAAACTGATAGAAATTTGGCCCCGTTTCCCAACTTGTGGTGTGGCTTGTAGTAACTGTAACCACTGTGTGTGTCACTATCAATAGATGACTCTGACTGCAGAAAATTAATATTACGATAACTCCCCTATTTCTGGCTCGATTTTGATGACTTAAACTTTTGATACGAAGCTAATTAAAGTTTCCTATAGTTTCCAAGTGATTAAAATCAATTTTGATGATCATTATATAGTTGGAGACTTTTTGCTGTCATACCAACTTTGTCACTCAAGTAACAACTACATATACAATCTTAATCGTGTACATAGACTAAAGGATTTAGGCCATTATCTCATGGAATCATGAAGCGTCAGTGGTGTGAGGGGAGCTAGCCATTTTATAGAACATTTTCTATCCTTGCTTCTGTGCAATTTATCGCAATTCCACAGGCGGGTTTAAGGCCTGTCATAAAGGGTGGATGGCGTGTTTCTGCCCAAAATAATGGAGCACTCTGGTAGCTCAGAGGTAGGTCTGTGATACGCTGATGTACAGAAGGCAGAGGGCTGAAGATCAATGTGGACTGAATGGGAATGTTTTGCACTTTTTTCTTACATTCACCTTTGTAATCAAAAGAACGAATTTCATGACCTAGAGTTCGTTGTATGATTTCCAAGCAGCCTTTTGACGGGCCTTTCAGGGCTCATCGAGAGTCTTTTTTGAATTTTCATTTTTTGGGTGCGTTAGGTTTGTCTAACGGAAGATTGTCTACGAGTGCATCCAACCTACCCATTGGAATATAAAATTCGTCAATGGCACATCACTAAATAAATCTACCAAAAGGGGATAGAAAATATCGAGGATATACGCAAAGTGGCGGCTCTTTTCAGCACGCAAAATGCGTCACTTAAGACCGGTTTTAATTGTGATTACGTGATCAACATCGATCAAACAGGATGCGAGTATCGGGTGAACATTCGACGCATGTTTCACATAAGGGAGAAAAACGAACCCTTGCAGTTGACAGTAAAAAAAATTAACACATTCGTACACGGCGCAACATGTCATCACAGCCTCTGGAAAAGTGTTGCCAAAGATCTTCCTGTGCTTAGAAGAAATGAATGTTTCATTTGATCCTCTGGTTATAGAAGAGGTCAATCGCTCAACCGACTCGTTGTTTCAGATCTGGGAAATTGACAAATGTGATTTACAGAACATTTATTGAGTATGTTAAAATCATACGTTGGTGATAACAAGTTTTGTCTGATTTGGATTTCTGGGGTGGACAAACAAATACTCTGATGTATGTCACCATGTTTATAGATGACGAGGGTCAACCGACGTGCACGTTAAATGTATTACCGCCAAACTGCACACTTGTGTGCCAGCCATGTGATGTTTATTTCTGTCGCCAGGTTAAAAATTTTATTTCGAGGCTTCAGAATTGCAGTTTGCTTCTGGAAACCCAGTGGAAATTGCACAACCGCATGGATGTAATAACTATTTTCAGCATAATTCACAACTAAGTTTCAGCAAACCCGAAGAGACTTTCAAGACTCGCCCAGTGTTTGCTCGTCCTCAGTTGGCCTGCCGGTTTCTGGTGGACGCTGAATGCGTTTACCGCCACAGAGGCGCCTGACGTTTCCTGAGTCACACCCGATTCTCCTCCACTTTCTTCTCCTGTTTCCGTATCTGTCAAACTCCCAGACCTCAGATACATACAAGAAACGTAACCGCAAACCAAAGATAATGCACAGAACGAACTGACACAGTTGAAAGACGCTGATGGCAACGCTGTTATCATCGAAGAGAACAATGAAAACGTGGAAGGGAATATGCACAACAACAAACTACACGTTCCAAAACTACTTCACAGAATATCGGGGAGGCTGTGGGAACCGGAACTAAACACACGGATTACCGGTATGTCTACTTCATATTGAAGATTTGCAACACATTCAGTATGCTATCTAGTGGTGGGCAAGAAATCGCGTATCTGTTAGAAATCACAGTGATTGAGAAGTCACAGATATCACAATAACAACTTTACAAAATCTAACTGCGATTTCAGTCACAGTTAGCAGTCGCAAGTAGCGTTTCACATTCAACGCCGCGAGCCATCCGTTGGCCGAATTCCATACTCCTTTCTGCGATTTCAGTGACAAGTCGCGGCTAGAAGTCGCAAGTAGCAACTAAAAAGCGCAGTTAACAGTGTCATCTGTAGGCCAAAGTTCGTACTACGTTCATCTCTGCGACACGCTATCGAGTGAAACTGCGATTTCCGTGACAAGTCGCAACTAAGAGTCGCAAGTAGCAACTAAAAAGGGCAGTTAGCACTGCCATCTGTTGAGCAAAGTTCATACTACGCTATTCGCTACCGAGTCAAACTGCGATTTCTGTGACAAATCGCAACTAAGAGTCGCAAGTAGCAAAATGGTTGAAATGGCTCTGAGCACTATGGGACTTAACATCTATGGTCATCAGTCCCCTAGAACTTAAAACTACTTAAACCTAAACCGGGCGCAAGAAGCAACTAAAAAGCGCAATTAACATACTTTTCCTAGTGCCATCTGTTGACCGACGTACGTACTTCGTTATGAGAGCCTTGTGCTTCACGAGATAGGTGTGATGTGCTGTGTGTGCATATGAAGGGCTTATTTCAATAGTGGTATAAGTCCATTTTTGTTCATTTTGAGATACAGAGTCGTAAAGTTAAATGAGCGCTGAAAAATCTGCAGTTGAGATACCAGAAATATTGAAGCATATGGCTTCTTGCTAGAGATGAACTTTATTTATGTTTGTTTGGATCATTAATTTCAGAAGCATTATAGACAGAAAAGTGGAGGTAATGGACTTGTACCACTATTGAAATAAGCCCTTCATATTATATGACGACATGCACATTCAGCATCAGTTATGGTTAGTTAAATACTGCTGTGACTCTGAATGTATTATATTAATAAGAAGCAACATTGCCTTTTTCTCCTGAAAATATCAAGTAACGTAACAAATGTGTTTGATTCTGCTTCCAATATGACAGTTTTGGTTAATACTCCACATGCCTACAGGACTTTGCAATGTTAACACAGCAGAACTCAGACATCTGTATAAGTGTAGTGAAATGAAAACAGTATTATTGAGTCATATGAATGCCTCACTTTTGTTCCGACACAGTTTAAGACTCGGGAGAAAAGTTTTACATCTGGTGTTCTACATGGCAACTTCACACACAAGAACTTTTTGCCGACACTACTACCACCTACATAAGTAAGCTTTTCCTGTGTTACTTTTAAGTAATGCACTTAAAGGGAAGGGAGGGGGGGCACGTCGCTATCCAACAAGTGTTTACCAGTAAGTAAGTGGCGGAAAATTACGGGTATTGGACGGCTTAACATGTGGAAAATGAGATTTTTATTATTCACTCACTGTATTTAACATTTATTATTCGTTTAAAAGCGCACAACAACTTCAATAAAACACAGTTTAATCACTCACACACTTATTTCACTTTTAAACTTCAAATCCTCTAAGAGCTGTCTTGAATCTTCACGAGTCTCTCAACAGCCTTGATGTGGACAGATACGTACCAGCAACCAGTAATCAGAGTCAGAACTGCGTCTGCAAAAACACAAGGAGTATTAAACAATTTTTGCTGTCACTAATTACTAGCAATATAATTGACAGAGTGGATTGCTAATATTTGCTATAATGAATGTCTCATTTGCAAGAACGATCTCACTGAAGTAATTAAGTCAATCGAAACGCTTAGAAACTAACCTCTCGTCTGACGAAAACGGTCTAAAGACGCAGTGGCAATTTCTTCAGATCTGTTGACAACGATATTTTGAATTATGACTTTACTGAGTGACTGAAATGTAGTTCAGGTACCTGTGAACATAACAATATGTTAGAATTCATTTTCTAAACACGAACTATTACGATACTGTACGGCTACTTACATATTAATTACACTATTAATATTTTCACAGTTGTTTCTTAAATACAAAATTAAAGCCAACGGAATAAAAAAACGTAAAACGTACTTGCCAATGACAGGTTTGTTGAGATGCAATGTTCTGTGTTGACAGATGTAACTTTTTCATACGGTGGTAAGTCGCAGAAATCGCAGGAGTCACAGAAATCGCAGAAGTCGCAGAAGTCGCGGAAGTAGCAAAAATCACAGTGGCGGAGGGATACACGACCTATGTTCCTTAACTGCGACAAATCACAGTTAAGAATAACAGATACTGAAAAGTAGCATTCACAGAAATCACTGATATCGGAAAATCGCAGTTTAGCCCATCACTAATACTATCTAAGCGCCTGATATCATAAACGAGAGGGTTAGTATATTCTAATAAAGAAATGAGAATTCTTCCTGGTTGCATCTGAAAACTTACGAGGTTCTCACATGAGCGAAATTGTGAGACTGAAACCAAATCGAAACTCCACACTGGGCGCCAAAAGGGTAGTGAATTGAGAACTTTTGTGATATCACTTAGCTAACTAACGAGATCGCTCCACGTTGGGAGCCAACAACAATAATTAAAATTAAGTCAACCACAAAAGGTTATGAGATTACTTGATTGATAATCGAATGGAATAGACTGTTTAAATAAATCAAACACGAAATGACTACATTTACTTCAGTACATTTTACACGCAAAAGTAAACAGAAAATTCACCAATCTCAGGGCGGCTTTGGATGGGCGTGGGCACGACTCAGTTATCAAGGGGAATGAGGCAGGAGTGAATCGTCTCGCCATTACTCGCGGCAGCTCGCCGTGTGGCGCTGTCGGCGGCAGGCGCTGCGTCGGGGGGCGGACGTTAGCGGTGGGTGGGGGAGCCGCCGGGTCCCCTCGCCGCCGCGCCGTCCCACCCACTGCCTCCCTCACTCCTCGTCAACGGCTCCCCGAAATTTTCCTCCTCTAGACACTGTCACTGGCGGATTTAATTCGCAGTGCCGCCCAGTGACTGATCGCCGCTTCATGGCCGCGCTCGCCTGTGCAGCGTTGACATTTTTTATCTTGCGTTAGCTGGTGTGTGGCTCGGACATTGGCGTCTTTCTCAAGATTTCACAGCCAAGGCTGTCAGCACTGGTCACGGCATTCCTGAGGTGTTGTGGAAGCAGCCACACAACAGATCTGCGGCCTTGACATCCACTAGTATGTGCAAGACCATATCTGTGACGTTCGACACGTGTATACGTGGGAACGTGTTTGACCCCACACAAAACGAAACAAAATTTTGATGTGTGACACACACATTGCCAATATGACGTAAGTAATTTAAGCAACAATTGTAATACGCAAGTGTAATGTTATCCACTGGTGTGTCTGTCCTATTTACTGTACTTTTAGGCTTCCGTACCTCAATCGGTAGAAACAGAACCCTTATGCAATCACTGTGTTGTTCGAATATCTGTCCAACTGCTAAAAATCATTTTTCTCAGAAAAAGGTAGTTGCAGCAAACCGAAAGTAATCTCACGTACTAAAGTCTTCACTGAGTAAAAACTTGAAGCTTCCAGGTCAATGCAATCAAAAGATACTGCCATTTATACCACCTAATTTCATACCTTGTACTCACACATCATAACGTTTATTGTACTTTCTATTCTCCTGGAATCATGAGATTCGGGAAGAAGCAAGGTTTCGCAGTAGAATTAAAGAAAAAATCTAAATTTCTCAGTTTGTAATTATATCACAATTCTTTTTATCACTTGTTATCCAATAGTCTGCTTATCTTTTAGTCTGTTAAGACTCCTTTTCCTCAGGACAGGATGGACGTGTCGATTTTGCATGGATCTCGAAGCCGCATGAATTTTGAAAAATCCTGAAGCTTATTATCGGTGAAAAAATCGGATATAAAAACTGAAGGTGAAGGTGCCAAAAGGGCGCAAAGATAAAGGACTGATGTGTTTGTAATCTCAGCCATAGATATTTGAAGTATGAAATACCAATAGACGTGACTAGGAGCAAAGCTTAGTGTTGTATTTAAAGAACTTACGAAAATTAAAGAATTTATTTATGCACAACATTTGATATTTTGGCCATAGCAGCCATTATAAACAAATTACCGGAGCTAGTGACACCCAATCCCGCTATGTAGAGTTGTCCATGTGAGAAACAATTCGTTCTGAGGTCGACGCCAGCACCTTGCTACTTCTTGATGGTCACGACGAAGCGTTTGCTCACGGGAAACTGCCCCTGTTCGAATTGGAAAGCGAAATTGTTGGGAATGAGGGGTGTGTCTGGTATGAAAACTATTTCTCCACCTCCAAAGCATGTGAGAATTTCAGCTTCCATAATATTATTACAGAGAGACGTCACTCTAAAGCGAGTTCCATTACACAGCTTCAGAGAGGTAAAGTATTGAAACAACATAACTTCAATACCCACATTCAGATCGACATTGAGCATGTGGAGCCCAGATGCAGAGAAGCAGATAATGAACTCTACCAGAAAATCGATAGCAGCAGTCCACTCTATTTATGGGATGATGTACCCCCTCGCCTCAAAAGTGAGATTGACAGGAAGTGAAAATGGCTAAGCAGGGATGGCTAGAGGACAAATGTAAGGATGTAGAGGCTTATCTCACTAGGGGTAAGATAGATACTGCCTACAGGAAAATTAAAGAGACCTTTGGAGAAAAGAGAACCACTTGTATGAATATCAAAAGCTCAGATGGAAACCCTGTTCTAAGCAAAGAAGGGAAAGCAGAAAGGTGGAAGGAGTATATAGAGGGTCTATACAAGTGCGATGTACTTGAGGACAATATTATGGAAATGGAAGAGGATGTAGATGAAGATGAAATGGGAGATATGATACTGTGTGAAGAGTGTGACAGAGCACTGAAAGATCTGAGTCGAAACAAGGCCCCAGGAGTAGACGACATTCCATTAGAACTACTGACGGCCTTGGGAGAGCCAGTCCTGACGAAACTCTACTATCTGGTGATCAAGATGTATGAGACAGGCGAAATACCTTCAGACTTTAAGAAGAATATAATAATTCCCATCCCAAAGAAAGCAGGTGTTGACAGATGTAAAAATTACCGAACTATCAGTTTAATAAGCCACAGCTGCAAAATACTAACGCGAATTCATTACAGACGAATGGAAATACTAGTAGAAGCCGACCTCGGGGAAGATCAGTTTGGATTCCGTAGAAATATTGGAACACGTGAGGCAATACTGACCCTACGACTTATCTTAGAAGCTAGATTAAGGAAAGGCAAACCTACGTTTCTAGCATTTGTAGACTTAGAGAAAGCGTTTGACAATGTTGACTGGAATACTCTCTTTCAAATTCTGAAGGTGGCAGGGGTAAAATACAGGGAGCGAAAGGTTATTTACAATTTGTACAGAAACCAGATGGCAGTTATAAGAGTCGAGGGGCATGAAAGGGAAGCAGTGGTTGGGAAGGGAGTGAGACAGGGTTCCAATGTTATTTAATCTTTATATTGAGCAAGCAGTGAAAGAAACTAAAGAAAAATTCGGTGTAGGTATTAAACTTTGAGGTTTGCCGATGACATTGCAATTCTGTCAGAGAAAGCAAAGGACTTGGAAGAGCAGTTGAACGGAATGGATAGTGTCTTGAAAGGAGGATATAAGATGAACATCAACAGAAGCAAAACGAGAATAATGGAATGTAGTCGAATTAAGTCGGCGATGCAGAGGGAATTAGATTAGGAAATGAGACACTTAAAGTAATAAAGGAGTTTTGCTATTTGGGGAGCAAAATAACTGACGATGGTCGAAGTAGAGAGGATATAAAATGTAGACTGGCAATGGCAAGAAAAGCGTTTCTGAAGAAGAGAAATTTGTTAACATCGAGTATAGATTTAAGTGTCAGGAAGTCATTTCTGAAAGTATTTGTATAGAGTGTAGCCATGTATGGAAGTGAAATATGGACGGTAAATAGTTTGGACAAGAAGAGAATAGAAGCTTTCGAAATGTGGTGCTACAGAAGAATGCTGAAGATTAGATGGGTAGATCACATAACTAATGAGGAGGTATTGAATAGGATTGGGGAGAAGAGAAGTTTGTGGCACAACTTGACTAGAAGAAGGGATCGGTTGATAGGACATGTCCTGAGGCAACGGATCACGAAATTAGTATTGGAGGGCGGCGTGGCGGGTAAAAATCGTAGAGGGAAACCAAGAGATGAATACACTAAGCAGATTCAAAAGGATGTAGGTTGCAGTAGGTACTGGTAGATGAAGAAGCTTGCACAGGACAGAGTAGTATGGAGAGCTGCATCAAACCAGTCTCAGGACTGATGACCACAACAACAACATACCCCCTCGTTCCCATCAATATTTCTAAAATGATCTTGTATGTAGCAAACCGCGTCATCATTTTCGAGCGTCACTATTGCTCTTTCACAATGACAAGAATTCTCCTAACAATGTTTTGGACACGTCTCAATAAAAGAAACGAGTAAGTTCCTCCACGACAGGAAAAACTAGAAAAAGGTTCCCTTCCAGAGTTGACCCATTCTGTTCGGCCAATAAATCCCCACCGACTTTTAATAAATCGTCCGAGAATTCCTGCATATGGGGATTGCCACACAGCCGAGCCCTGATGTTCCACATTACACTCACTTTCTGTACCCACGGCCAGAGCATGGATTGTTTGGGACATGTGCTCACGTCATCTGCTATAGTTTCTCGGAACGTGAACCAGTTGAGTCTGGCGGAAATCGCAAGAAATGAAACAGATACGCCTCCCATAATGCAATCGCTTTTCTGGATGTCTTTCAGTGTGCGATTGACTTCTTCCACGGCTTTTTTGTGTGCCATGATGCATTCGTCCCAAACGATTAGTCTCCATTCTGCAAAAATCTTCGCCTTGTCACTGTTTTGTGACACTGCACATACATGGGTTTCATTTATGTATAGGTCCAAAGATACCTGGACTGTAGTGTGCGCAATTTTCCCTCCAAGGAGTAAGGTAGCAGCTGTACCAGAAGACGGAACAGCTAATGCTGTCTTCCCTTGCCTTCTGACTTCTGCCAGTGATAACTGACTCAAAAAGGTTTCGCCTTTACCACCAGGGGCATCAGGGAAAAAGGATTCACCCTGCTGTTGATTAATGCCTCTTAATAATTTGTCATATGCTGACTTTTGATCATCGGGAAGGATCTCAATATTATTATTCATGATCTCAGCCGCATCATACCCCGAGTAACTTGTGTACTGTCAGCGGTTTCTTGCGGTTTTGGAAGACCATAGGACAGCTGTGGCGAAGATTGTTGCCCGAGTGCCAAGGCGCTGAGACTCGCTTCACATTTCCCCCACCACCACGTCACACTGTCTGAGCGCGAGGAGGGGGAAGAGGGGAAAACAGCGAAGAGCTGCATTTACATGCAAGTCCAGTCGCACTGCATGTGACTTGGTTTTATATGTCAAAAATTTCAACAACAGAAATCACAAATAAAACAAGTTTCCGGTATTAATTAATTATTTTTGCCACCATGAAGACATAACATAGTTTTTATCTGGTACAAAGTACTGGTGTGCGCACAGATGCAGACAGTTTCACAAAGTTTCCCATGTTAGCATGTAACTATGACTTATTTACTTTCATAATCGAAAAAGGTCCTTCACGCAAATATGTTGTACAGAACAATGAATCCCATCTGTCGATCGTTGTATATTTTTGCCCTCTCATTATCACCTAAATGTTTACATTCTCTTTGCGTGGTATTGTAATTGCATTTGATAGCAAATAAGGAATACCTGTCACTTATGCAAATTGAGAATTCCCGCCCCTCTCTTCTGACATTGTCATTTACTTTAAAGGATTGTGGCTATAGATCGCTAGACTGCCTCTTTTTGTGCAAACAGCCACTGGACCTGTGAACTTCCTTCATACCACGACCAAACATCGAAGGGTAAACAGCGCTCAAACTGCAATCCTGCCGGACTCAGAGAGCTGCGCGGAGCGAGAAATGGCGCACCGCAGTGCTGAGTGGAACGCCGCGCTGTTCCGGATACTTCTGGGAGGGGCTGAGCAAAGCCGAGTGACGGGCCGAGCCTCGGCGCACCCACGACCCACGGCCCACACAGGCTGCACGCGTCAAGTCTGGCGCGCCGTGGCCGGCCCTGCCGTAGTCACTCAGAGGACCGCTGCCAACGGAAAAACGATGTCTTCAAGCGAGAAAAGGCAACGACTGACAACACTCTCGTCAGATTCTGCTGCGCGCCAAGCCGCAAAAAGAATATCATGAAACAGTTGTCACTGGTATTTCTTTCCCAACTGGACAGGATGGGAAGGTCCGCGGAACATCACCATAACTGCAAACAAATGGCGTAGTCGACTGTGACTTTCACCGATTACGTCATCTTCGACCGATTCATCGCGTTTTTGGTCGTAATTTAGTAGGCATATCGCACTGAAAGCTGCGTGAAACGATGTATGTTCAACGCCATTTGCAGTACTCAGAAATCGAAAGATGCGGCTCTGTGGACTGTCTGCAGTAAAAGGTGCAAGTAATGGCGTTTGCTGTTACCTGGATGGAGAGTGTATACTCTACCTAATGTGTGGTTCTAGTAAATGCACAGAAACCCTTACGCTGGTTGACAGCATTGGTGTCTATTAAAAACGCCTGTGTATGTCCAAAATCTAGTAACATGGCATACTGTCGTTCTGAAGATTTCGAACAAAGCTGTATTCCTGACAGAGATTGAAATAATCTAAGAGTGTGGTACAGCCATGGGCATACCCAGCGAAGGGCACGTCTTCGGCACGTTATGTCGGCTAATCCTAGGAGATTATTACTGAATTAAAAAGTTGTATTTTTAAACAAGTGCATTCTTATATTTAAAATGTTTATTGAAAACAGTTTTTCACTAGTTTACTGTTTTATTTAATAAGAGGTGCTGTATGTCGTCTCGAGTCCTTGTTTCCTGAGACTAGATTGACCTGCTCCCCCCCCCCCCCCCCCCCTCCTAGTTCAGATCCTGGATACGCCCTTGGGTACAGCGAGGATTTTCTAAAGGCGCCTTCCCATTTCCAGGTTTTAAATAGACTCCCTCACTGTATTCAAAATGAACATGTAAGGACATAATGGTAGGATGCTCTTCACGAATAGTGAAACCCTTTATGTGCTACAGGTACTAACATAGCGACCTGACTGATGTTTGGTCACCTCATCATGATCAGCACTCCGAAAATCAAACGTCGCCTCGTTACTTCCTTATTCCTGTATCTGCAGATGTATTAGATCGACTCTACTCTAGCCCGGTATTCGACATTCAGGTGAGCTACAAATGCACGTGAGAGTACAGGGGAGTATGGTACTACCATCGATTGTCTACTGACTGCAACACACTCACCATGCATATTAACTTCAGCTGTGAAACCGCCAATTTTACGCGCCTGGCGGCGATAGATGGATACTAGTTTTCACCAGTAACATCTTCACCAGCATATTTCGTTAACGAAAATTTTCGGAAACCTCTTCATACAACGGCATTCTTTCACGCAAGATGAACTGGTAATTAATTAGCCACATTTTCCATGTATCACTTTGGTTCCCTATAGTTCTGGCTTGTTTAGATGATATTTAATCTGATAATGTAATAGATATACTATGTCTGTCTGAGCATCACATTGTGTCTGATATGGAAAAGGTAAATATCAGGGGTTATAAACCAGCTGCACATATGAGTAGAGAGAATAAGGTGAGAGAAAGAGTTGCCATATATGTCAAAACTTGTCACTGTGTAAACAGCTTAGATACCAAAAAAGGTTTGTCTAGAGCAACATATAGAAGCAAGTGCCTTTCAACTTAAACTGAAGGAGGGCTCTTTTATAATTGTGACAGTATGTAGATCCCCTTCAGGAAACTTTCATTTCTTCCAGGAAAACTTGCATGCGTGGTTGTGCTATCTGTCAGAAAGGGGAAAACAAATTATTATTTGTGCGGACTTCAATGTTGATTCACTGATAGAGTGTAATAGGAAGAATGACCTGGAAGTCTTGTTCGGTTCTTTCAGTTTGACATCTGTCATTGATTTTCCTACTGTGGTAGTAAAGGACAGCAGCATATTGACAGATAATTCTTTTATAGACCAAGATGTTTAAAAACATAAATTCTTGTCCTGTTGAGAATGGCCTTTCTGATCATGGTGCTCAGCTAGTTAAGGTATATGACATAGCTCCATTCAGTAATTCAAACTACCTTCCAAAATAGTGAGTTCGATTAATGACTCAACAATTAGAAATTTCAGAGAAAATATTCAGCGCCGCACAACTGCTACGGTCACAGGTTCGAATCCTGCCTTGGGCATGGATGTGTGTGATGTCCTTAGGTTAGTTAGGTTTAAGTAGTTCTAAGTTCTAGGGGACTGATGACCATAGATGTTAAGTCCCATAGTGCTCAGAGCCATTTGAACCATTTTTTTGAAAATATTCAGCAGCTAGACTGGCATGAAGTGTACACGGAACCCAATGCTAATTTAAAATATAACTTATTTCATGAAACACTTGTAAGAGAATTTGAAAACTGTTTCCCCAAGGAAGTAGTTAAATCTATTTATAAGAAACCATGCAAAAAAAACCTTGGCTTACTAAAGGTTAAAAATATCTTGTAACCACAAAAGGGAACTGTACCTAAAAACAAGAAAGAGTAATGACCCAGAAACAGCCAAATATAATAGAAACTGCTGTGCTACATTAAGAAAGGTTATTAAAAAGTTCAGAAGCATGTGCATCATGTTTGAGGCTATTACCTTTGATAACAAAATCAAAACAATTTGTAATATTATTACAAGGGAGACAGGGCAACTAAGAGTACAGGATGATGGCATTGCCATCAAAGCGAATGGAAACTTGACAAACAACAAGCTGGAACTCTAAAACATTTTGAATAACCATTCTTTTTAAATGTTGTAGAGAAAATAGGATCTAAATGTTCATTAGAAGAAGCAAGGCACTTAATGGAAGAGGCCTTACTCACAATTTGATACAACTGAAATTCCTCCCACATCTCCTTCTGAAATTAGGAAGATAATAAACTCTCTCAAGAATAAAAGCTCACATGCAATTGATAGCATTTCCATCAGGATAATAAAAGCTTGTTCCCAAGAGATAAGGGGGTTTCTTAGCCACATATGTAATAGCTCTCTGAAGCAGGGTATTTTCCCAGAGAGACTGAAGTATGCCATTGTTAAACCACTGCATGAAAAAGGGTATACGTCTGATGTCAACAACTATCGCCCAGTCTCTCTTCTGACTTCCTTATCCAAAATTCTTGAAAAAGTAATGTATCGTACAGTAGCTTCACGCCTTTGTAAAAATAAAGTTTTAATAATATGTCAGTTTGGTTTCCAGAAAGGTTTTTCAACGGAAAATGATATATATACTTTCACTAATGAAATATTAAATGCTCTGAGTAACTGTAAGTCACTTCTTGGGATTTTTTGTGATCTCTAAAATGCTTTTGACTGTGTAAATCATGGAATACTTATAGATAAGCTCAAGTACTGTGGTATGAATGGGACAGCGCTGAAATGGTTTAAATCATACCCAACTGGAAGAGTGCAGGAAGTTGAAACAAGCAGTTCGCATAATATGCAAAAAACTGGTAATTTCTCAAACTGGGGAATAATCGAGAATGGGATGCCGCAAGGTTCGGTCTTGAGTCCTCTGCTGTTCTCAGTATATATTAATGACTTGCCATTCTATATTCACAAAGATGCAAAGCTCGTACTTTTGCCGATCATACAAGTATAGCTATCGCACCCAACAGACAAGAATTAACTGATGAAATTGTAAACGACGTTTTTCAGAAAATCATGAGGTGTTTCTCTGCAAATAGGCTCCCATTAAACTTTGACAAAACACAGTATATACAGTTCCACACAGTAAATGAAATGACACCATTAATAAATATAGATTTCGAACAGAAGTTGCTAGCTAAGGTAGAATATTCAAAATTTCTAGGTGTATGCGTTGATGAGGGGTTGAACTGGAAAAAAACACACTGAAGATCTACTGAACGTCTGAGTTCAGCTACTTATGCTATTAGGGTCATTGCAAATTTTGGCAATATGCATCTCAGTAAATTAGCTTACCACACCTATTTTCATTCTGGGGTAACTCATCATTGAGTAAAAGAGTGTTCATTGCACAAAAGCGTGTAATCAGAATAATTTCTGGAGCTCATCCAAGATCGTCCTGCAGACACTTATTTAAAGAGCTAGGGATTTTAATTGTAGTCTCACAGTGTATATATTCACTTATGAAATCTGAACGAATTCAAAAGTAATAGCAATGTGCATGGCTACAACACTAGGAGAATGGATGATCTTCACTACTCAACGTTAAATCCAACTTTGGCTCAGAAGGGGGTAAATTATGCTGTCACAAAAGTGTTTGGTCACTTACCTAATAGCATCAAAAGTCTTACAGATAGCCATATAGCATTTGAAAGGAAATTAAAAGATTTTCTGAATGGCAACTTCTTCTACTAATTAGATGAATTTTTGGCTACAGGAATTGGGTAATTTCCCCACCCCCACCCAAAAACATTAAGTGTCATTTCTTTTCTTCTTCTTTGCGGGTGGATTGCTTAGGACCACGCGTAATCAACATTTGTTGGCCTTTCTTTTCGCCCAGTATTCCTTCATAAACAACGAATGGGCTAGCTTTCGTTGTGTAGACCATCTATGTCGGTTAGTTTTTCTCTCTTCTTCCTCAAAACCCCGTGTGTTTGTGATTTTTCTGATTTCATTTCTATCATGTAGATTTGGAGACCCTAATTCTCTTAGGTCTTTTTCCGTCTGTTAGTACCAGTTCGGTCTTGTAGTTTTGTTCTTTAAAAATATATGGATTTTGTACGTTAACCTGTTTCAGTCCATTCTTTTTAAGTGCCCCATGAATTGGATTCTCCTCATGCGCATTGTGTCTGTTATTTTGAAGATATTTTTATATATTTCTGCATTGGGTTTTGGATAATGTACCCCATCTTTAGTTCTTGGTCCTAGGATTTTCCTCATTATCTTACGTTCTTTCACTTCTAATTCCTCTTTTAGTGTTCTGTGTTGAAGGTTTAGTGTCTCAGATGCGTAGAGAGCTTCGGGTCTAATTACTGTTGTATAGTGTCGTATATTGCAGTTCCACGAGAGACTCTTTTCGTTGTAAATGTTTTTTGTTAACTGAAACGCCATCTCCATTTTCTGGACTCTTGATCTGACAGATTTCTTTTCATTACAATTTTCTGCAATCCATTCACCTAAATATTTAAATTCTTGTACTCGTGAGATGTAGTTATTACCAATTTTGAGATCAGAAGGTGCATTTTGATGTCAGTCATAAATTTTGTTTTTTTTTCAAATGAAATTTGTAATCCTATTTTAGCTGCCTCTTCTTGTAATAATTCTAGCTGTTTCTGTGCATCGGTAACGTCTTGTGCAATCAGTGCCATGTCATCAGCAAATGCTAAACAGTCTAATTCTATGCCCTTATGTCTTGGTCCCAGTCTGTGTGCTGGTGCACCTGCTTTTCTCCATTCTCTAACAACTTTCTCAAGAGCACAATTGAAGAGCACTGGGGACAGTACATCCCCTTGTCGTACTCCTGTGTCTATTTCAAATTCTGTGCTCAATTCTCCCATAAATTTTACTTTGGATTTGGTCTCCGTGAATGTTTCTTTTATGATGTTTGTTGTCTTTTGATCTAGTCCAAATTCTGCTAATACTTCAAAAAGGGATTCTCGGTTTATACTGTCATATGCTTTTTTAAAGTCGACAAACGTGATGACATAACTTTTGTTTGAAGTACTATGTAAATATTTCATTCAGTTTTTCAAGTTAAGGATTTGTTCTACGCATGATCGACCTTTTCTGAACCCACCTTGGTATTCGCCTAGTTTTGAATCCAGCTGAGGTTCTGCGCGGTTTAGTAGGGCTTTAGACAGAATTTTGTATGTTATTGACAATAAAGAGATTCCACGATAGTTGTTGGGGTCTGTTTTACTTCCTTTTTTGTACAGAGGATGTATGATTGCAGTCTTCCAATCTGTGGGGATTTTTTCAGTTTTCCAGATTTCATGTATAATTTCTTTGAGTTTTGCAATAAGATTTTCGCCTGCATTTTTCCATAATTCTGCGATGATTTGGTCTTCTCCTGATGCTTTGTTATTTTTCAGTGACTGAATTATCTCCTTAATCTCTTGTAAACTTGGTGGCTTTGAGTCTGGGTTTCGTTGTGTACGATGGAACTCAAATTTTTCTGCAGGCTTTTCACAATTCAGTAATTTAGAAAAGTATTTTGCAAGAATTTCACAGTTTTCGGTGTTGGTATGAGCAATGTCCCCATGGTCATTTTTGAACTGGAGTGATGGAGGAGAGTACTTTGTTAATTTTTGTTTGAATACTCTGTCGGAATTTTGGGAATTGTTTTTCTTGAAATCATTCTCTATGTCTTGCAATTTTTTGTTTTCGTGTTGTTTACGGACTGTTCGTATTGCTTTTGTGACTGTTTTCCTAGTATCTTTGAGATCTTCCAGGGTCTTTTGATTTTTGTTGCACAACCAATTTTGCCACGCCTGTTGTCTGAGATTTATCAGTTGGTCACACTCATCTGTCCACCATGGGTGTTTACGTGTTCTTGTTTGCGGTGCTACAGTCTCAGCTGTATTTAAAAGTCCTGCTTGCAGTTGTAGCCAATTTTGTGGTTTTAGATTTTGCGTTCCTTTTGTAAATTGTTGATTGCCATTTATCTTCTGTACATCATATTTACGGTGTGGAGATTTCTTAGTGAATTTTCTTTTTCCTGGAATGACATCTAGGGAGAATTTTGTTGGGTAATGGTCGGAATCTAGCTCTAGTCCATTAAGGACTTTAAGTTTCATGATTTCTACTGTATTTACGCGGGAGATCATTACATGATGCAACTGATATTCACCTAGTAATGGATTAGGTGAGATCCAAGTTTTCGTTTTCGAGGCTCTTTTCTTGAAAAATGTTGATTTAAAAAATAGGTCATGGTTTTTGCTGATTTCAATGAGTCGCATGCCATTTCGGTTGGTCTGTGTATGCCCTGACCATTTACCTACCCAATATCGATATTTCTTTTCTTTACCGATTTGTGCATTGAAATCGCCCATAAAGATTTTGACATGGTTATTTGGGATTTTTTGGAGAATATTATCTAATTGGTTCCAGAATTCTTCTACTTCTTCTATTTTGTTTTTGTTAGCGATGTTAGTTGGTGCATGTCCGTTGATTAGGGTGTATATCTAATTAGCTGATTTTATTCTCATCGTGGAGAGCCGACCCGAGTAAGATTTGAAAGTTGCGACTGAATCAAGTATTGATGTATCTACTATAAATCCAGTTCCAAATTGTGGACAATTTGCCATGGCTCGTTTTCCAGGTTTTCCTTTGTATATCCTGTATCCTTCCGAATCAAAAGGATTTTCATCTGTATATCGTGATTCCTGAAATGCAATAATTTTGATTTTACGTTCTCTGGATTTGTCCAGGATGTTTTTTAGTTTTCCCATTTTTAAGAGAGAATTTACATTAAACGTCATTAGCCAAATTCTATATTTTGGTTTGATTTTGTTATTACGAGGTATTGAGGTACTCCGATTTACCTCCATGCACACTTCTGTGGTCTCCCCAGAATCCGAATAGACCACTTGCGGTTTTTCAACCATGGGATTTGACCCACTGGGGTAATTTGTCTTTGAAGGTGCTGTATCCATGTTGATTTAATTGGACTGGGTTTGTGACTGAAATTGAGATTTCAGTCTGGTTAAGCTCAGAGTTCCACTTCTGAGTTTTATAGATCAGCCACCACTAACATGTGGAACAGACATGTCATTTAATATTTTGTCTAATGTAATATTTTGTATAGGCACCTTTTATTAACCTGACATGTTCCACATCATCATGAAGTGTGATATTCATGATCTACGGAACAAGTAATAATCTAATCCAATCTAATGATTTTAGCACATCATTTGTATTAGTACAGATGTGTCTGCGTATGTACTGGGAGGGTAAAAGTTTTTCAGACACATCGAAGGGGACGTCAAAGCATGAGATAATTGAATTTGGCAGTCACATACTGTCAGAATCAGAGAGCAGCTATGGTGTGTTGAAAACCATTGCAGAGGAGTGGGGATTTCGAAAATTTGAAAACTACTTACTGGGATTATTCATGGGTCACATAGCAGTGAGCTTTCTCAGAACTTGAAGGTTGCAACTAAGTATTTATACTATATTGTCCTTGTACCTGCATGGAAATTCGGTATAAAAGAGGTGTTGAGAATATCCTGGTAGATGCTTTGTCTCTGATGCCAAGGGTTAATGGAGGTTCTCAAGAGGGAGTATCACGCAAGTTCGAGATAAAAATACTATACTTTGAAGAATCGAGAGCATGATTAGGAAGATGTGTGTGACTTTTAGGTATGAGGAATGTACAGATGACAACTTGAAGTTAGTCAAGTATTACTTCATCTCAGACAGTTATCCAGACCTCAAAGCCCACTACAAACTGCAGAACGATGTCTTTTTTAAGAGGAAGGATGACTGGAGACTATATTTCCCAGACCAACATGTGGGGATATTTGTAGACTTTATATTTGAAACTTATATGCATTTAGGGTCATATTTAATGACTTATTGAGGGAAGGGGATTAGAGTTTAGCGTCCTGTCAACAACGAGGTCATTAGAGATGGAGAAAAAGCTCGGATTAGCGAAGGATGGAGAATTAAATCGGCCATGACCTTTCGAAGGAACCTTAAGTGATTAAGAGCAATCATGGAAGACCTAAATCAGGCTGACCTGTCATGGGTATGAACTGTTGTCATAATGATATGTGGAGGAGGGTAGGGAAGAGGTTAGGGGCATGTGATAAATGCCAGAAAGTGAAGGCAACATTCATTTTAATTCAAGGTTTTGGATTTATTGTACATATTTGACCTGAAGAACTAACAGCAGCTGACTTATTTGGCGCTATGCCAGTATTAAGAGGAGGCTGTACTTATATTTTTGTGATTTTAGACAGACATTTAAACTTGTTAGTCAATCTGATCTAGAGAGGAATCTTGTTGATAAATGAGAACAGGACTATGCAGAGAAAGTGGGTAAATAAGATGCTTAATTATCAAACAACATACCTCAATTTGTTTCTAAATATTCAGACAGTGCTTGGTGGGGAATAGGATAAGGTGCATTCGCTGATATTTTAATGTCTCACAGTTACAAGGGAACTGAACAGACTGTATAGGACCTACTGCCACAAAAGCATACTTCATGGGCCATCTATATACCCACATTTGAGACCATTATAAATAAATCATGCCGTGAGGCCACAGGGTTTGCTCTGTTTGAGCTCATGCAGGAAGAGAAACCCAGTAATTTGATAAAGGAAGAGACTGAGTTCATTGTTATTCAAGACCTAACTGCTGAAGACAAGGAGGAGAATGTGAAGGTCTGAATAAGGAAAAACAAAGAATGATCCAGCATGAAAATGGGCTGAAACCTACTGTGTTCGAGAAATAGGAGCCTAGTTTTGGCTAAGATAAAAAAAGAGTCAAAGAAAGTAGACCTCAAAACGAAGAACTTTTGGCATGTGTAGTGTCATGCCCACCATTATGACCTTTTAGACAGTAGTTGAGAAAGAGTTGAACAAATATTTTTATTATTTTTAATCACAGCGCACAACTATATCTGCTTTCCTGTAGATGCTATTAAAACAAAATCAATAAGCCATTCGCTAAGGTAAGTAGTTCTTCAAACCAGAAGTTATTTGCTAACATTGGGCAGCTCAAAGGCACTGCTGGGAATAATGACTGTCAAGGCATAAATCTCTCACTATTGCTTTAGAGGAACTGACGTTTACAAGTAAACTTACATAAAGGATAAACTTCGATTCTGGTCAGATTTTAATATGTCGCACTATAGAGCAAACTCAAAGACACTTATTCCTTCATACATGTCCATATGGTCTTTAAGGGGTGAAACATCCCCTTAAAATTAAGTTTAAAATTAACGATAACAAATATAAAAGAAAACTTTAAATAAAATTTCAGTACTTTTTAATGTGCATTTTAATGGTGCACCCAGATTTGTCGAAAATGTCCTTTTTTCGATATCCCCTCGCCCAACTGTTTCGACATTTGACTAATAGCAAAATGCGTAGCATTATCAATACCAAATTGACTCACATATGGTGAGGTTGTGTTCCAAAGATGTATTTGTTAGGAAATAATATAAGAGAAATATCTTTGTATTGCTGTAGGTACACCTGATATGTCTCCACTTGAATGCCAGCTGTAATGTTGCGCTATTTAATCTCAGAACGATCGGACGAAAAATAGTTTCAGGAATGCTCAGGTGGTTCTGTGCGATCCAGTAAATAAAATCACTTATAACAATGATAAACAGTATATTTATATCGAATGAGGAATTTTTATTTTGTTTAGGTAGTACTAAATGCTATAATGACGTGATTGTAATATTTTGACTTATGCAATAAATGCAAATAAAAACTGAAAATCATAATTCTTTGTAGTATCACATGTAAGTAAAATGGAAATACAAGTAAATTTACTTAAAAACGAATATAAATGAGAATAAGTTGTAGAATTAAAAAGCAAAAATGTTGACTTTTCATTATATAGACAGAAATTGTGAATATAGTGAATTGTTTGTGAGATATCTTCCTCCAAAATCATCATTTTTCCTGACAATCACCGCAAACCGTTTCAGCATGCGCCAAGCATAACCACACCTTGCAAAGTTTGCGAAAGTATTTAGTTTTGCTGCGCTTGCATTTGTAGCGTCTTCCATTTTCTCTGGTTGTGAATCGTCAAATATTCTTTTTCCTTGGGTGCCAGAGAGGTTACAGGCAAGCCTGTAGATTTCATGCGCGATCTTTGGCTAGGTTGCTGTCATTGTCAAATAGGGTGTCACGAGAAAGTTCCCTATAGTTCTGAGGTATTCTCTTCTAACTGAAATGTTTTGGTTTGCCTTGAACACAATGTGGCTATCATGATGCATTGACGAAATAAGCAGTACTAATCTGTTTCGTTTTGGTACATATGAAAGGAGTGTGACGTCTTCCTGAAATCCAAACATACTTGAGTACTCTTTTTAATATTTCTTGAATAAAAACTCTACTGGAATTTTAGACTTATCTTTTTTACGCACCAATAACAGTAATATTGTTTCTTGGCAGTGCTTTCTTGACGGATGTGCAAGAAGTAAACCAATTGTATATTGTCAAATTTTTTCCAGACAGTTTTACTATGTCTACAAGAGGCCAAACAACATCGTCTGCCTTATTATTGACTTTGTGCGGTCCTTTGTGCACCTTCATAGACTTCCAGATATTTTACACTGAAAATTTTAGAACAAACCAGGATGAAAACCTTGATCACATACTTGGCACGTTTTTTTTTATATACATCGTGAACCTGTAACTCCCTCTTATAAAAGAGCATTTCGCCCTAAGTATCTTTTTCTGTCGGAGCAAAATACCCGTTGCAGTTGGAGACAAACATATGTAGACTGGATCTTATGTCTGCAAGATGATCGTGTTCTTTTCTTCCTCCCCTCATACGGATGTTGTTAAACCTGATACTATGAGTCAAAAATCTGAACCTTTTGAATGATATACTTGCTCGAAAGATTTCTGTTCAGGTCCCATCTGTATCGAAATAGTCTTCAATATTCATTTTACCTCACGTAATGTTCCAGCTAAGTAATGTAGGCCAAAACACGGCTTCAGTTCATCAACACTTGTAGGCCTAACTATATTTGGGTCACTTGTATATTTGTTTCGAACTGAAACAACGTAGATATTTGTAGTTTTAAGAAATAAATCAACCAATGTATTGCTAAAAAATAACTGCCATGATTTTAACAGTGACTGTGCATGCACTGCCGCTCGAATGCTTCAAGGCAAATGTGTGGTAACTATGTTGTTATGTCATGTTCACATGCTTTATAGCAAACAAGTCTTTCTCAATTTAATTGCTCCATACCTTCCTTTATAAAAGTGCATAGGTGACGGACCTGAGTCAGTGACAGGATCGCAGTTTATTTCAAAGTCTGGGACTTCTGCAGAATCATGTGCTTCAATCTAAGAACCATATAAAATTCTGTAAATTTCATGGCATGAAAGATTTTCTTCGGCCATTTAATATTGTAAATTACTGACAGTGATAATTCTGTTTTACGACATCACAAATAGTTAGCGAAGTAACTCAGTCATAGGCCTACACTAAAATAAAAATGCGCAGGAATTAGTAACGTAGTTGGGCTTTTTGGAAGACTGCCAAACAACGACTAAGTAAATAAAAAAAACTTCATTCACGACGTGCAGGCTTTCTCTCGGATGTTTCAGGAAGCTAGCAGAGAGCTCGAGTCAAATCAGCAACTACAAGAATCTGAAATCAATGATACAAAAACTATTGGGTGTCACAGACCTAGCCCGACCGTTCTAGGGTTAGTAAGTCTTTCCCAAATAAATATATTCTAAACGTATATTCTACATATAGCGTTCTGTATATATTTATTCCTTTAATTGTACGGAATATAAAATATCTTGTGTTTTCTTATTACATGTGGAGTCCTTTTTTTGTTTTCAAGTTGAGTTCTTTTCTGATTTAATTATGTTACATTTGAAATAGTTTTTAAGTTATTGTTGTAACATTATTGTACATCTGTGCAACAACGAGGAAGTGCCTAATTGTTCATCGAATTTGACTTTGACTATGCCCCAAGCGCTTCGGACAACTGCAGTTTCATGACAGAAAATGACCAATTACAGGTGGAGCAAGGAAGACATTAAAAGCAGACTAGCACTGGCAAAAAGTGCATTCCAGGTCAAGAGAAGTCTACTAGTATCAAACATAGGCCTTCATCCGAGGAAGAAATTTCTGAGAATGTTGAAGCACAGCGGCATATGCTAGTGAAACATGGACTGTGTGAAAACCGTAACAGGG